>NC_053027.1:359022990-359354868 GCF_003073215.2 Triticum urartu | reverse complement strand
TGCTACGATGGAGATCAAGGTGTCGCGCCAGTGACGATGGTGATCATGACGGTGCTTCGGAGATGGAGATCACAAGCACAAGATGATGATGGCCATATCATATCACTTATATTGATTGCATGTGATGTTTATCTTTTATGCATCTTATCTTGCTTTGATTGACGGTAGCATTATAAGATGATCTCTCACTAAATTTCAAGATAAAAGTGTTCTCCCTGAGTATGGACCGTTGCCAAAGTTCGCCGTGCCCAGACACCACGTGATGATCGGCTGTGATAAGCTCTACGTCCATCTACAACGGGTGCAAGCCAGTTTTTGCACACACAGAATACTCAGGTTAAACTTGACGAGCCTAGCATATGCAGATATGGCCTCGGAACACTGAGACCGAAAGGTCGAGCATGAATCATATAGTAGATATGACCAACATAGTGATGTTCACCATTGAAAGCTATTCCATTTCACGTGATGATCGGTTATGGTTTAGTTGATTCGGATCTCGTGATCACTTAGATGATTAGAGGGATATCTATCTAAGTGGGAGTTCTTAAGTAATATGATTAATTGAACTTAAATTTATCATGAACTTAGTCCTGGTAGTATTAGCATATCTATGTTGTAGATCAATAGCTCGCGTTTAGCTCCCCTATTTTATTTTTGATATGTTCCTAGAGAAAACTAAGTTGAAAGATGTTAGTAGCAATGATGCGGATTGGATCCGTGATATGAGGTTTATCCTCATTGTTGCACAGAAGAATTATGTCCTTGATGCACCGCTAGGTGATAGACCTATTGCAGGAGTAGATGCAGACATCATGAACGTTTGGCTAGCTCAAGATGATGACTACTTGATAGTTTAGTGCACCATGCTTAACAGCTTAGAATCAGGACTTCAAAGACGTTTTGAACGTCATGGATCATATGGATGTTCCAGGATTTGAAGTTAATATTTCAAGCAAATACCCGAGTTGAGAGATATGAAGTCTCCAACAAGTTCTATAGCTAAAAGATGGAGGAGAATAGCTCAAGCAGTAAGCATGTGTTCAGATTGTCTGGGTACTACAATCGCTTGAATCAAGTGGGAGTTAATCTTCCAGATAAAATAGTGATTGACAGAATTCTCTAGTCACCATCACCAAGTTAGTAGAACTTCATGATGAACTATAGTATGCAAGGGATGATGAAAATGATTCCCGAGCTTTTCATGATGATGAAATCGATGAAGGTAGAAATCAAGAAAGAGAATCAAGTGTTGATGAGACCACTAGTTTCAAGAAAAGGGCAAAGGGAAAGAAAGGGAACTTTAAGAAGAACGGCAAGCAAGTTGTTGCTCAAGTGAAGAAGCCCAAGTCTAGTCCTAAGCCTGATACTAAGTGCTTCTACTGCAAAGGGACTGGTCACTGGAAGCGGAACTGCCCCAAGTATTTGGCGGATAAGAAGGATGGCAAAGTGAACAAAGGTATATTTGATATATAGATTATTGATGTGTATTTTACTAGTGTTTGTAGCAACCCCTCGGTATTTGATACTGGTTCAGCTGCTAAGAGTAGTAACTCAAAATGGGAGTTGCAGAATGAACAGAGACTAGTTAAGGGTGAAGTGAGTATGTGTGTTGGAAGTGGTTCCAAGATTGATATGATCATCATCGCACACTCCCTATACTTTCGGGATTAGTGTTGAACCTAAATAAGTGTTATTTGGTGTTTGCGTTGAGCATGAATATGATTTGATCATGTTTATTGCAATACGGTTATTCATTTAAGTAAGAGAATAAATTGTTGTTCTGTTTACATGAATAAAACCTTCTATGGTCATACACCCAATGAAAATGGTTGGTTGGATCCCGATCGTGGTGATACACATTCTCATATTATTGAAGCCAAAAGACGCAAAGTTAATAAGGATAGTGCAACTTATTTTTGGCACTGCCGTTTAGGTCATATTGGTGTAAAGCGCATGACGAAAATCCATGCTGATGGGCTTTTGGAATCACTTGATTATGAATCAGTTGATGCTTGCGAACCATTCCTCATGGGAAAGATGACTAAGACTTCGTTCTCCGGAACAATGGAGCGAGCAACAGACTTGTTGGAAATCATACATACTGATGTATGCAGTCCGATGAATATTGAGGCTCGCGGCAGGTATCATTATTTTTAGATCTTCACAGATGATTTGAGCAGATATGAGTATATCTACTTGATGAAACACAAGTCTGAAACATTTGAAAATTTCAAAGAATTTCAGAGTGAAGTGGAGAATCATCGTAACAAAAATAAAAGTTTCTACGATATGATCGCAGAAGTAAAATAATTGAGTTATGAGTTTGGCCTTCAGTTAAAACAATGTGAAATAGTTTCACTATTCACGCCACCTGGAACACCACAGTGTAATGGTGTGTCCGAATGTCATAACCGTACTTTATTGGATATAGTGCAATCAATGATGTTTCTTACCGATTTACCACTACAATTGTGGGGTTGTGCATTAGAGACAACTGCATTCACGTTAAAAAGGGCACCATCTAAATCCGTTAAGATGACACCATATGAACTGTGGTTTGGCAAGAAACCTAAGCTATCGTTTCTTAAAGTTTGGGGTTGCGATGCTTATGTGAAAAGTTTCATCCTGATCAACTCAAACCCAAATCGGAAAAGTGCGTCTTCATAGGATACCCAAAAGTTACTGTTGGGTACACCTTCTAGCACAGATCCGAAGGCAAGATATTTGTTGCTAAGAATGGATCCTTTCTAGAGAAGGAGTTTCTCTCGAAAGAAGTGAGTGGGAGGAAAGTAGAACTTGATGAGGTAACTGTACCTGCTCCCTTATTGGAAAGTAGTTCATCACAGAAATCTGTTCCTGTGACTCCTACACCAATTAGTGAGGAAGCTAATGATGATGATCATGTAACTTCAGATCAAGTTACCACTGAACCTCGTAGGTCAACCAGAATGAAACTCGCACCAGAGTTGTACGATAATTCAGTTCCGGAGGTCATGTTACTTGACCATGACGAACCTACGAACTATGAGGAAGCGATGATGAGCCCAGATTCCGCAAAATGGCTTGAGGCCATGAAATCTGAGATGGGATCCATGTATGAGAACAAAGTGTGGACTTTGGTTGACTTGCCTGGTGATCGGCAAGCCATAGAAAATAAATGGATCTTCAAGAGGAAGACAGACGCTGATAGTAGTGTTACTATCTACAAAGCTAGACTTGTCGGAAAAAGGTTTTTGACAAAGTTCAAGGTGTTGACTACGATGAGATTTTCTCACTCATAGCGATGCTTAAGTCTGTCCGAATCATGTTAGCAAATTGCCACATTTTATGAAATCTGGCAAATGGATGTCGAAACTACATTCCTTAATGGATTTCTTAAAGAAGAGTTGTATATGATGCAACCAAAAGGTTTTGTCAATCCTAAAGGTGCTAACAAAATATGCAAGCTCCAGCGATCCATCTATGGATTGGTGCAAGCATCTCGGAGTTGGAATATACGCTTTGATAAGTTGATCAAAACATATAGTTTTATACAGACTTGCGGTGAAGCCTGTATTTACAAGAAAGTGAGTGGGAGCACTACAGCATTTTTGATAAGTATATGTGAATGACATATTGTTGATCGGAGATAATGTAGAATTATTCTACAAAGCATAAAAGAATGTTTGAAAGGAGTTTTTCAAAGAAAGACCTCAGTGAAGCTGCTTACATATTGAGCATCAAGATCTATAGAGATAGATCAAGATGCTTGATAAGTTTTTCAATGAGTACATACCTTGACAATATTTTGAAGTTGTTCAAAATGGAACAGTCAAAGAAGGAGTTCTTGCCTGTGTTACAAGGTGTGAAGTTGAGTAAGACCCAAAACCCGACCACGGCAGAAGATAGAGAGAGAATGAAAGTCATTCCCTATGCCTTAGCCATAGGTTCTATAAAGTATGCCATGTTGTGTACCAGACCTATTGTATACCCTGCCCTGAGTTTGGCAAGGGAGTACAATAGTGATCTTGGAGTAGATCACTGGACATTGGTCACAATTATCCTTAGTGGAATAAGGATATGTTTCTCGATTATGCAGGTGACAAAAGGTTCGTCGTAAAGGGTTACGTCGATACAAGTTTTGACACTGATCCAGATGACTCTAAGTCTCAATCTGGATACATATTGAAAGTGGGAGAAATTAGCTAGGGTAGCTCCGTGTAGAGCATTGTTGACAAAGAAATTTGCAAAATACGTACGGATCTGAATGTGGCAGACCCGTTGACTAAACTTCTCTCACAAGCAAAACATGATCACACCTTAGTACTCTTTGGTTGTTAATCACATAGCGATGTGAACTAGATTATTGACTCTAGTAAACCCTTTGGGTGTTGGTCACATGTCGATGTGAACTATGGGTGTTAATCACATGGTGATGTGAACTATTGGTATTAAATCACATGGCGATGTGAACTAGATTATTGACTCTAGTGCAAGTGGGAGACTGAAGGAAATATGCCCTAGAAGCAATAATAAAGTTATTATTTATTTCCTTATATAATGATAAATTTTTATTATTCATGCTAGAATTGTATTAACCGGAAACATAATACATGTGTGAATACATAGACAAACATAGTGTCACTAGTATGCCTCTACTTGCCTAGCTCGTTGATCAAAGATGGTTATGTTTCCTAACCATAGACATGAGTTGTCATTTGATTAACGGGATCACATCATTAGGAGAATGACGTGATTGACTTGACCCATTCCGTTAGCATAGCACTTGATCATTTAGTTTGTTGATATTGCTTTATTCATGACTTATACATGTTCCTATGACTATGAGATTATGCAACTCCCGTTTACCGGAGGAACACTTTGTGTGCTACCAAATGTCACAACGTAACTGGGTGATTATAAAGGTGGTCTACAGGTGTCTCCGAAAGTACTTGTTGGGTTGGCATATTCTGAGATTAGGATTTGTCACTTCGACTGTCGGAGAGGTATCTCTGGGCCCTCTCGGTAATGCACATCACTTAATCCTTGCAAGCATTGCAACTAATGAGTTAGTTGCGGGATGTTGTATTACAAAATGAGTAAAGAGACTTGCCGGTAATGAGATTGAACTAGGTATTGAGATACGGACGATCAAATCTGGGGCAAGTAACATACCGATGACAAAGGGAACAACGTATGTTGTTATGCGGTCTGACCGATAAAGATCTTTGTAGAATATTTGGGAGACAATATGAGCATCCAGGTTCCGCTATTGGTTATTGACCGGAGACGTGTCTCGGTCATGTCTACATTGTTCTCGAACCCATAGGGTCCGCACGCTTAAAGTTTCGATGACAGTTATATTATGAGTTTATGAGTTTTGATGTACCGAAGGAGTTCGGAGTCCCGAATGAGATCGGGGACATGACGAGGAGTCTCAAAATTGTCGAGACGTAAAGATCGATATATTGGGCGACTATATTCGGACATCGGAAAGGTTCCGAGTGATTCGGGTATTTTTCGGAGTACTGGAGAGTTACGGGAATTCGTCGGGGAGTATATCGGCCTTATTCGGCCATACGGGAATAGAGGAGAGAGGCCAAAAGGAAGGAGGCGCGCACCCCCCCTCTGGTCCGAATTGGACAAGGGCTGCAGCCCACTTTTCCTTGTTCCTCTCCCCCTCTTTCCTTCTCTCCTACTCCAACAAGGGAAGGAGGAGTCCTACTCCCGGTGGGAGTAGGACTACCCCCTTGGTGCGCCCTCCTCCTAGGCCGGCCGCCTCCCCCCTTGCTCCTTTATATACGGGGGCAGGGGGCACCCCATAGACACAACAATTGATCATTGATCTCTTAGCCGTGTGCGGTGCCCCCCTCCACCATAATCCTCGATAATATTGTAGCGGTGCTTAGGTGAAGCCCTGCGACGGTAGAACATCAAGATCGTCACCACGCCGTCGTGCTGACGGAACTCTTCCCTGACATTCTGCTGGATCGGAGTCCGGGGATCGTCATCGAGCTGAACGTGTGCTAGAACTCGGAGGTGTCGTAGTTTCGGTGCTTGATCGGTCGGGCCGTGAAGACGTACGACTATATCAACCGGGTTGTGCTAACGCTTCCGCTTTCAGTCTACGAGGGTACATAGACAACACTCTTCCCTCTCGTTGCTATGCATCACCATGATCTTGTGTGTGCGTAGGAATTTTTTTGAAATTACTATGTTCCCCAACAATAAGCTCTACGTTCACATACAACGGGTGCAAGCCAGTTTTGCACACGCAGAAACACACGGGTTAAAATTGACGAGCCTAGAATATGCAGATATGGCCTTGGAACACTAAGACCGAAAGGTCGAGCATGAATCATATAGTAGATATGATCAACATAGTGATGTTCACCATTGAAAACTACTCCATTTCACGTGATGATCGGTCATGGTTTAGTTGATATGGATCACGTGATCAGTTAGATGATTAGAGGGATGTCTATCTAAGTGGGAGTTCTTAAATATGATTAATTGAACTTTAATTTATCATGAACTTATTACCTGATAGTATTTTGCTTGTCTATGTTGTTATAGATAGATGGCCCGTGCTGTTGTTTCGTTAAATTTTAATGCGTTCCTTGAGAAAGCAAAGTTGAAAGATGATGGTAGAAATTACATGGACTGCACAGAAGAATTACGTCTTGGAAGCACCGCTAGGTGCCAAACCTGCTGCAGGAGCAACGCCAGATGTTATGAACTTCTGGCAGAGAAAAGCTGATGACTACTCGATAGTTCAGTGTGCCATGCTTTACGGCTTAGAACCGGGACTTCAACGACGTTTTGAATGTCATGGAGCATATGAGATGTTCCAGGAGTTGAAGTTAATATTTCAAGCAAATGCCCGGATTGAGAGATATGAAGTCTCCAATAAGTTCTATAGCTGCAAGATGGATGAGAATAGTTCTGTCAGTGAACATATACTCAGAATGTCTGGGTACCATAACCACTTGACTCAACTGGGAGTTAATCTTCCTATTGATAGTGTCATTGACAAAGTTCTTCAATCACTGCCACCAGGCTACAAGAGTTTCGTGATGAACTATAATATGCAAGGGATGGATAAGACGATTCCCGAGGTCTTCGCAATGCTAAAAGTTGCGGAGGTAGAAATCAAGAAGGAGCATCAAGTGTCGATGGTTAAGAAGACCACCAATTTCAAGAAAAAGGGTGCAGCGAAGAAGAAAGGAAACTTCAAGAAGAATGGCAAAAAAGTTGCTGCTCAAGAGAAGAAACCCAAGTCTGGACCTAAGCCTGAGACTGAGTGCTTCTATTTCAAAGGGACTAGTGACTGGAAGCGGAACTGCCACAAGTATTTGGCGGATAAGAAGGATGGCAAGGTGAACAAAGGTATATGTGATATACATGTTATTGATGTGTACCTTACTAAAGCTCGCAATAACACGTGGGTATTTGATACTGGTTCTGTTGCTAATATTTGCAACTCGACATAGGGACTATAGATTAAGCGAAGATTGGCTAAGGACGAGGTGACGATACGCGTGGGAAATGGTTCCAAAGTCGATGTGATCGCCGTCGGCACGCTACCTCTACATCTACCTTCGGGATTAGTTTTAGACCTGAATAATTGTTATTTGGTGAGAGTGTTGAGCATGAACATTATATCTGGATCTTGTTTGATGCGAGATGGTTATTCATTTAAATTAGAGAATAATGATTGTTCTATTTATATGAGTAATATCTTTTATGGTCATGCACCCTTGAAGAGTGGTCTATTTTTAAAGAATCTGATAGTAGTGATACACATATTCATAATGTTGAAGCCAAAAGATGCAGAGTTGATAATGATAGTGCAACTTATTTGTGCCACTACCGTTTAGGTCATATTGGTGTAAAGCGCATGAAGACACTCCATTCCGATGGACTTTTGGAATCACTTGATTATGAATCACTTGGTACTTGCCTCATGGCCAAGATGACTAAAAACACCGTTCTTCGGAACTATGGAGCGAGCAAGAGATTTGTTAGAAATCATACATACTCATGTATGTGGTCCAATGAATATTCAGGCTCGTGGCGGGTATCATTATTTTCTCACCTTCACAGATGATTTGAGCAGATATGGGTATATCTACTTAATGAAACATAAGTTTGAAACATTTGAAAAGTTCAAAGAATTTCAGAGTGAAGTGGAAAATCATCATAACAAGAAAATAAAGTTTCTACGATCTGATTGTGGAGGAGAATATTTGAGTTACGAGTTTGGTCTTCATTTAAAACAATGCGGAATAGTTTCACAACTCACGCCACCCAGAACAATACAGCGTAATGGTGTGTCCGAACGTCGTGATCGTACTTTACTAGATATGGTGCGATCTATGATGTCTCTTACTGATTTATCGCTATTGTTTTGGGGTTATTCTTTAGAGATAGCTGCATTCACGTTAAATAGGGCACCATCTAAATCCGTTGAGACGACGCCTTATGAACTAAAGTTGTCGTTTCTTAAAGTTTGGGGCTGCGATGCTTATGGGAAAATGCTTCAACCTGATAAGCTCGAACCCAAATCGGAGAAATGTGTCTTCATAGGATACCCAAAGGAGACTGTTGGGTACACCTTCTATCATAGATCCGAAGGCAAGACATTTGTTGCTAAGAGTGGATCCTTTGTAGAGAGGGAGTTTCTCTCGAAAGAAGTGAGTGGGATGAAAGTAGAACTTGATGAGGTAGCTGTACCTGCGCCCTTATTGGAAACTAGTACATCACAAAAACCGATTCCCATGACACCTACACCAATTAGTGAGGAAGCCAATGATGATGATCATGAAACTTCAGATCAAGTTACTACCAAACCTCGTAGGTCAACTAGAGTAAGATCCGCACCAGAGTGGTACGGTAATCCTGTTCTGGAGGTCATGTTACTTTACCATGAAGAACCTATGAACTATGAGGAAGCGATGATGAGCCCAGATTCCGCAAAATGGCTTGAGGCCGTGAAATCTGAGATGGGATCCATGTATGAGAACAAAGTGTGGACTTCGGTTGACTTGCCCGATGATCGGCAAGCCATCGAGAATAAATGGATCTTCAAGAAGAAGACTGACGCTGACGGTAACATTACTGTCTACAAAGCTTGACTTGTTGTGAAAGATTTTTGACAAGTTCAAGGAGTTGACTACGATGAGACCTTCTCACCCGTAGCGATGCTTAAGTCCGTCCGAATCATGTTAGCAATTGCCGCATTTTATGATTATGAAATTTGGCAAATGGATGTGAAGACTGCATTCCTAAATGGATTTCTGGAAGAAGAGTTGTATATGATGCAACCTGAAGGTTTTATCGATCCAAAGGGTGCTAACAAAGGGTGCAAGCTCCAGCGATCCATTTATGGACTGGTGCAAGCCTCTCGGAGTTGGAATAAACGTTTTGATAGTGTCATCAAAACATATGGTTTTATACAGACTTTTGGAGAAGCTTGTATTTTCAAGAAAGTGAGTGGGTGCTCTGTAGTATTTCTAATATTATATGTGGATGACATATTGTTGATTGGAAATGATATAGAATTTCTGGATAGCATCAAAGGATACTTGAATAAGAGTTTTTCAATGAAAGACCTTGGTGAAACTGCTTATATATTAGGCATCAAGATCTATAGAGATAGATCAAGACGCTTAATTGGACTTTCACAAAGCACATACCTTGATAACGTTTTGAAGAAGTTCAAAATGGATCAAGCTAAGAAAGGGTTCTTGCGTGTGTTACAAGGTGTGAAGTTGAGTAAGACTCAATGCCCGACCACCGCAGAAGATAGAGAGAAAATGATAAGTGTTCCCTATGCTTCAGCCATAGGATCTACCATGTATGCAATGCTGTGTACCATACATGATGTGTGCCTTGCTATTAGTTTAGCAGGGAGGTACCAAAGTAATCCAGGAGTGGATCACTGGACAGTGGTCAAGAACATCCTGAAATACCTGAAAAGGACTAAGGATATGTTTCTCATTTATGGAGGTGACAAAGAGCTCGTCGTAAATGATTACATCGATGCAAGCTTTGACACTGATCCGGACGATTCTAGATCGCAAACCGGATACGTGTTTATATTGAATGGTGGAGCTGTTAGTTGGAGCAGTTCTAAACAAAGCGTCGTGGCAGGATCTACGTGTGAAGCGGAGTACATAGCTGCTTCGGAAGCAGCAAATGAAGGAGTCTGGATGAAGGAGTTCATATCCGATCTAGGTGTCATACCTAGTGCATCGGGTCCAATGAAAATCTTTTGGGACAATACTGGTGCAATTTCCTTGGCAAAGGAATCCAGATTTCACAAGAGAAGCAAGCACATCAAGAGACGCTTCAATTCCATCCGCGATCAAGTCTAGGTGGGAGACATAGATATTTGCAAGATACATACGGATCTGAATGTTGCAGACCCGTTGACTAAGCCTCTCTCACGAGCAAAACATTATCAGCACCAAGGCTCCATTGGTGTTAGAATCATTATTGTGTATTCTAGATTATTGACTCTAGTGCAAGTGGGAGACTGAAGGAAATATGCTCTAGAGGCAATAATAAAGTTATTATTTATTTCCTTATTTCTTGATAAATGTTTATTATTCATGCTAGAATTGTATTAACCAGAAACAAAATACATGTGTGAATACATAAACAATCAGAGTGTCACTAGTATGCCTCCACTTGACTAGCTCGTTGATCAAAGATGGTTATGTTTCCTAACCATGGACATCACTATAAGCCTTGCAAGCAATGCAACTAATGAGTTAGCTGC
Organism: Triticum urartu; assembly: GCF_003073215.2. Lineage (NCBI taxonomy): Eukaryota > Viridiplantae > Streptophyta > Magnoliopsida > Poales > Poaceae > Triticum > Triticum urartu. Next base: position 359,344,100 of record NC_053027.1, on the reverse strand, counting down.
GGGATGATGCATTATAGGAACGAGTAAAGAGACTTGCCAGTAACGAGATTGAACTAGGTATTGAGATACCGACGATCGAATCTCGGGCAAGAAACATATCGATGACAAAGGGAACAACGTATGTTGTTATGCGGTTTGATCGATAAAGATCTTCGTAGATTATGTAGGAGCCAATATGAACATCCATGTTTCGCTGTTGGTTATTGACCGGAGACGTGTCTCGGTCATGTGTACATAGTTCTCGAACCTGTAGGGTCGGCACTCTTAATGTTCGGTGACGATCGGTATTATGAGTTTATGTGATTTGATGTACCGAAGGTAGTTCGGAGTCCCGGATCAGATCGGGGACATGAAGAGGTTTCTCCAAATGGTCGAACATAAAGATCGATATATTGGACGACTATATTCGGACATCAAAAAGGTTCCGAGTGATTCTGGTATTTTCCGGAGTACCGGGGAGTTATGGGAATACGGGGAAGAAGTATTGGGCCTCATGGGCCGAGTGGTGGAAGAGAGGAGGCAGGGCGCGCGGCCCCCTAGCCCAAACCGAATTGGACTAGGGGGCCGGCCCCCCTTTCCTCGTTTCCTGCCTCTCCTTCCTTCTCCCCTTCCCCTTCCTTTCCTCCTCCTAGTAGGAGTAGGAAAGGGGAGTCCTACTCCTAGTAGGAGGAGGACTCATCCTCCTTGCGCGCCCTACAGGGGCCGGCCAGCCACCCCCCTTGCTCCTTTATATGGGAGAAGGGGGCACCCTAGAACACAAAAGTTGATCATTGATCCCTTAGCCGTGTGCGGTGCCCCCCTCCACCATAATCCACCTCGATCATATGGTAGCGGTGCTTAGGCGAAGCCCTGCGTCAGTTGCAACATCATCACCATCATCACGCCGTCGTGCTGACAGAACTCTCCCGTGAATCTCTGCTGGATCAGAGTTCGTGGGACGTCATCGAGCTGAACATGTGCTGAACTCGGAGGTGCCGTGCGTTCAGTACTTGGATCTGTCAGACCGTGAAGCCGTTCGACTACATCAACCGCGTTCTCATAACGCTTTCGCTTATGGTCTACGAGGGTATGTGGACAATACTCTTCCCTCTCATTGCTATGCATCACCATGATCTTGTGTGTGCGTAGGAATTTTTTTGAAATTATTACGTTCCCCAACACGGCCCCTGGAGGTGTCACCTGCAGCAATGGACCAGCGGCCAAGTCTACAGGGCCCGGACATCCGGCCCCAACCCGGAAATCCGGCCTCCCGCCTGGATATCCGGACACCACCGGTCCAAAAGGCAGCAAGGCCAGCCTCTCCTGCCCGGACATCTGGCCACTCCAGCCCGGATATCTGGCACTCCGCGAATGCCCGGACATCCGGCCCATAGCCAGGACGTCTGGCCTGCCCTGTCTGTGCATAGTGTAAGGGCCCGAGGCCCATGTACCCCTTCGTCCACCTAGACTATATATACTCTTCTCCTACCTACGTTTTAGGGTTAGCAAAGTAGTAGCTCATTTATAGATAGAGCTTTGGTCATCCACATCGGATCTACTCCTTGAGAGAGACTGCGGCCTCTCTTCGGAGAAGATCCCTTTGGATTCAAGACCTCCTTGCGGAGAAGACCCCCTTCAAGACCTCCTCACGGTGAAGACCAGTTACCATTTGTATCGTCCTTTGTTGATCATGGATCTTGTATCTCCTCTTGTGTTTCGAGGATCTAGCACATATGTGACTTAATCTTGTTGGTTTAAGTGTTTCTCTTTGTGCCCCTTTGTGATTTCCCCTCGTGTTCTTCGTGTTCATCGTGGGATCCGCTCCTTTCGTGAAAGATCGGCCACATAGGGTTCCACCCTATATCAAGCATTCAGACCATCCTCAGCACACAAGCTCATCAAGCTCAAGAACACCTCTTCTCAGGAGGCTGTTCTTCCCTTGTACTTGTTCATGTCCAGCCTACAAGGCAATCAACCACACCACACTGGAGTAGGGTATTACACCGCAATGGTGGCCCGAACCAGCATAAACTCTTGTGTCTCTTGTTCCTCGGGTTCGGTGAGCTAGGCTTTGAGATCGTGGTGAGTGTGTGAGCTAGGGGGAGAGAGATCTTCGTGCGCACACCAGAGTTTGAACCTCAAGGGTTTTGCCAGAACCCGTAATCCGACATTTGGCGTGCCAGGTATGGGTGCGCTGAAGCCTCTCTTCCGTCAGCTGATCCGCCAACACCCCGCGGTCTCGATGTCCGGCGACCCAAGGACCAATGCTGACCAGTGGGCTGCTTGGCCCGTAAGGGAAGCACCGTCCGCCCAAGGAGACCTCAACTCCGTGCTCCAGGCGGCCCGCACACCACCGAACGCCGCGGGACACGGGCGGCGCGGACCGGTGCCTTCCACCCTCACACCGCGACAAGCGCGGGCCGCCACAAGATCCTCGAGCTATGCGGCAAAAATGGCGCCACACACCCGACAGGAACAAGAGAACATGCGAGCCGCGCTTGTGGTGGCGCGGGAGTTGCTGCGGTGCCGGCTGATGGAGAGCAGCCGCGACGCGTTGCTGGAACGCGTCGCCGAGCTGCTGGATCCTGCAGCTAGGGGTACGCCGCCTTTCTTCTCCCTACTTACATCTCAAGTCGTGGCCAGGTCGCACGATGGGCCTCGTTGCGCCCGCGTGCTCCTAGGTGCACCAGGAGGGCTCGCCAGTGTCAGCACGACCAGCGGTGCCGAACATCCGGCTGCGCCCTTACCTCCCCCGAGTGGCGTAGGTGCGGGCATTGCTCCTCACGGTCCCAATCAAGCGCCATCCTACATCCACCAGAGAGGCGTACCGGGCTCGGCGGCGTGGGGCACAGGGCGCCTTCGTGGAGGTTCCGGAGAGGCAGCTCAGGAACCGTATGTGCCCCGTATGGTGGATCAGGAGTACACGCTAGAGGACGACCCCTGCATGTTCCTCGAGCCAGGCTGGGAAGAAGATATGCTGGAAGCCGAGGCCTTCCATGAGCCACCCAGGAGCCTCGCCGACCCCGCCAATGACAACCACCGCAGGGTACCACTAATATCTCAGGAGCAGGCTTACGCTAACCATGGGTCATAGGTGGACTAGGCCACAGCGATGGACGGCGATGCCAGCGTAGCAACCGCACTCTAGTCAGGGACAGCGCACTGGGGGCCGCACGGAAGGGGTCCGGAGCAAGGCCCTCCCACATGTCGCGCGGGGCAAGGCGTCGCCCGGAGGTAGGTCCTCTGGCGGGGAGGCGCCAGCAAGCCCTATCCCCGGTAGAGGGCCCGTGGTCGCCGAGGTTGCCGCTAGCGTCCCCTTTGCCCCTTGGCATCGTCCTGATTTCCAGACGTCCCAACGGTAGTCGAGGGTGGCGCAAGGCGGGCCCATCGTATGGTGATATGAAGCAAGGCTCGCACCTGTGAAGATATCCGCCCATGACACTCTCATGTAATAATGAGTGGGGCTGTACACGCCCCGGAGTCTTCAGAGAGCCGCTCTCGGGCCTCGGGGGCTACCGCCCACATCCTAGTGGAAGCACCATGCTCAATACTGGCTGTCGACACTGTACCCCAATGACTATGCTCATGGCCATGGAAAGCACAATGCTCCGCGAGGGTGAGAAGACAAGAAGACTAGCTAGGTGCCGGATGAGGCCATTTGCTTTCAATCCATTTTTCTGTAGCTCGATTTAATGCCTTTTGGATTTGAACTCGCAGTCGTATTTTCATTGGCAAGCATGGGGTGCATCTTTTCTCGTTCATGTTGATTTCTTGAGTTTTCTGGCTCCGTGCCTTGTTTCGAGGCTAGCGCCTACTGCACCTCCCTTACGAGAGCCTCATGAGCGGGGGCTGGGGGCTTCCAGGAGCCACGCGCTATCGCCTGCATCTTGGGCGGAGCCCAGGCCCCAGCTTCCCAGTGCATCTTCAAGCATTTTGCTTGTGAGGTGAACGTGGCCCTTCACAGGCTCGAGGCCACGCGCCCGCTCAGGTGGTCCAAGTGCGCCATCACCTTCAGCTCGGTGAACCAGCTCAAGTGCGCGGCGACCGCCGGCATCTTTCTGATGCTCTGTTCACCCGCCATCAGCAACGTCCAAGTCACCAAGACCCTCATCAACGGAGGCGCAGGGCTCAATGTCCTGCCATCGAGATGATCGACAGCCTTCAAGTGCCATACGATCAGCTACAGCCTACCAAGCCTTTCTCAGGAGTTACCGATGGCTCCACCACCCCGATAGGCAGGTCCAGCTCCCTGTCACCTTTGCCAGCGTAACAACTACCACACCGAGCTCATCGACTTCGACGTCACCCACATCCGTCTGTCATACAATGCCATCCTTGGGTATCCGGCGTTGGCCAAGTTTATGGCAGTGTCCCACCATGGTTACAACGTCCTCAAGATGCCAGGGAGTGAGGGAGTCATCACGGTCCCCTGCGAAGAAAGAGATGCGGTGATGCGGAGCATCCTATGATCATCCCCATGTACACTCAAGCATACGCCTTTGGACCTAAGGTGAACTCGCTCCTTTCCGAATCTTCCCTTTCCGCATGTAAGATATGGATGCTACTTCAAGCGCGAACCTTGTGCATACTCAGGTACACCCGAGGAGACCATGGAGAACCCAAGGACCAAGGCCAAGCGTGCGCGGAAGCGACGAAAGAAGAAGAAGGAGACAGCTCCAGGACCCGGACATCCGGCCCCAGGCCCGGACATCCGGCCGCTGGAGACGACCCCTACAACAACAGCCTCCCAGCCGCCAAGTGCTACAGGCCCCGGACATCCCGCGTCTACCCTGGACATCCGACGCCTCGCCAAGTCCCGGACATCCGGCCTCGGCCCCAGAAATCCAGACACCGCCGAACCCGAGAGCAACAAGACCAAGCCCGCCAGCCTGGACATCCGGCCCTCCGCGAACGCCCGGTCATCCGGCCTTCCCTGCCTGCGTGCAGTGCATCTGGGCCAAGGCCCATGTACCCCTTCGCCCCTTAGACTATATATACTCCCCTCAACCTACGTTTTAGGGCAGCATTGTGATAGCTCATTTGAGATATAGATCTTCTCTCATCCATATCGGATCTACTCCATGAGAGAGACCGCGGCCCCTCTTCGGAGAAGATCCACCTTGGATTCAAGACCCCTTCTTGGGAGGCCACCTCAAGACCTCCTCACGGAGAAGAACCGGTTACCCTATGTATCGTCCTTTGTTGGATTCGGATCTTGTATCTCTTTGTGTTTCGAGGATCTAGCACATGTGTGATCATTCTTGTTGGTTTTAGTGTTTATCTCTTGTTTCCCCTCGTGATTCCCCTCGTTTACCTCCTCGTGTTCTTCGTGTTCATCGCGGGATCCGCTCCTTTCGTGAAATATCGGTCATCTAGGGTTCCACCCTACATCATCTTGGTATCATGAGCCACGTTGATCACGATTTCGGAGCCTCCCCGTTGTGTTTTCTAGCCTAATTTTGTTGTGTTCTTCCCTAAATTCGAAAATCCCCACCAAAAATAGCCCCAATTTTTTTTTGTGATTTGTTGGTTTGAAGACGTTTTATTGATTTTGATCCATGGATTTGCTTGGTTTCGAGTGGATCTAGCATATCCCCAATTTCCCCCACTTTCCGTCCACGAAATCCATCAAATTTTGTCCTTGGAATCATCAATTTCCGCCCCAAACGAGATCTGGAATCGTCGGGCCGGACATCCGGGCCCCAAGCCGGACATCCGGCTCCTAGAGCACAAATTCCGCACGATTCTGGACATCAGCCCCCGGATATCCGTCCCCCAAGCCAGGATGTCCGCCCCCTGTACATTTCAGCTTTCCTGTTTCACCGTTTTGTCTATAACTAATTCATACGGAGTCCGATTTTCGCGTTCTTTAGCTCGTGGAAAAGCTCTTGACACCCCCCTTCCCACAAAAATATTACCATCACCATTTGACTCCATCAAATTTTTGGAACTTTGGCATCTTTGCCTAGGGCTTCCACCACAACCTCCGCATAACCACCACCGACTTCCGCAACCAAACACTTTTTGTTCCTTATAGCATTTGAGGTTGTTTGAGTTGTGATTCGAGTCTCCTTAGGTTTTTAGGCTACTTAGGGACGATTGCTTCTTCATCAACCACCACCACCATAATTCGCACATAGGTTTGCCCACCATACACTTCCACCACCCCAACTTAACCCAATTTTGTTTGTGTTGTGACTTGTGTCTCCTAAGGTGTTCCAGCTACTTAGGGACCGCGCTTCCAACTCCGACACCGTGTATGGTCCACCACCTTACCCTCCATTTCCGCATTGCGTACTCCACAACCCATCATTGCCATTCCGTAATTCTATCGAGCTTCCACAAAACCACCACCACATCCCAATACCACCATTTGAAATTTGAGATTTTGAGTTCACGGTTTTTCCGTTTCCTAAGGTGTTTCGGCTACTTAGGGATGAGTCACCATCATCTTTGTATCTCCATCAAGATCACCGCCACTCATCATCGCCTCGAGTTCGTCATCAACATTCACCACTTCACCATCATCCGTCCGTGGCTTACAAACGACAAACCCTTGATGCTAACCTCCATATCATCTCGGTATCATGGTATCCCTCCATTGTTTATTCCCTTACCATTGCATTGTTAACACCTAGTCCATTTTGCGTTACTTGCCTATCGAGACTAGCCATTTGAGTATTGCTGGCAACATTACTTGTGCACATTAGTGATCTACACCTCCCATTGCATACATACCATATCATATTGGTATCATAGCATCCCTTGTGTCACAAGATTGTTCTCGTATATACCCAATTGCTATCTTGGTTTGTGCATTTCGCATTGTGGCCATATACAAAAAAAGAATAAGCTTTTAAGCAAAGAGAAAGAGTGAACAAAGAGCTTGTAAGCAAGTGACATAGCATCATACCACATTGCATAAGATTGTCATGTCCGATCATCTTGGATCATACCACTACAATATCATATACATAGCATACTTGGGATATAACTCGTTGCTTTTTTGTCTCCTATAGGTTGTGCACAAGTGCCGTATCTGCCTATTGAGAAATCGTGCTAGCGTCTCTTTAGAGTTGTGAAACAAGATCATTTTCTGTGGATTCCACATTTTGAGCTCATTCCTTAGTTGCACGACCCCATTTATCTATCTGTGTGTGTGTTTCCATGTGCCACGTATTGCTATTGGTCTACTTGTTTCACCTGCGAATTTGTGAATCTCTTTCAACATTATTGACTCTTGCTAACATTTTGCATCAAATTTTTGTGCCACTATCCTCACCGAGCTCCACCATAAGTCTTATTTGTGTAGGTGTGAGAAACCGACAAGAATTGGTACCAATTGTGCTATTTCCATGTTACATCATTGAGTCATCATTGATCCATCTTCAACATCGTTCAAGGTACATTTGGTATAGTCTTCTCCTTTCTCCACTCATATTTGCTTGAGTATTGCGATGGATAGGTAAGGCATTTCATCTCCGGTCTTCCACAACAACGACGGCGTGAACAACTACATCACCAAAGTGTCAATCTTCGATCTACAACGACAAATGCAAGGCGCACAATAAAGATTGCGAGAGCGCATTGAGAACCTCTCCATCGACATTCGCCACTCCGAAGCAAGGAAAAGGGACTACGTCAACAGCAAGCTTTCCGCACAAAAGGAGGAGCAAGATACAAGGATGGAGGAGATTCGGACCTTGTTGATCAACCGTTCTTCCCCTTCATCATCCTCAAGGCGGCGACGTTCAAGTCACAGGTCTTCGGAGCGCAAAAATGATGCAAGCACAAGTCGTCCACGTCCATATCTCCATGGTGACCACCATCACGTTCGTGATCCACATCGTCATGAAGGGCAAGTCACCTCCAAGCATCATGTGCATGATGACGACGAATGCCATCGAGCTCAAGTACGAAAACGAAACCATCAACATGAAGATGCTCGAGATGCGCCTACCTAGAAGTCCCAACAAGCTCTACATCAAGCTATGCCCAAACTTCATGAGCACAAGAGAAGACCGCGAGACAAGCACCACCAAGAGGACACTACGGCTACTACCACCACCACTTTGGCATCTTCACCTTCGGACGTACGACATCTTCGCCTACTTCTCGTGAGTTCGCCTACATCGACATCCTCACCAATGAGGCAACCACCTACGAGCGAGGGAGACACTTCTGTCTTCAGAAGTCCCTCAAGAAAGATGGCCGAGCATGGGAAATTCCCTTCGGTCATGGAGATGATCTACGAGGTGCCACATCATATGGGCCTCCAACAACAAGACGGCAACAAGAAGGTCGAGCAAGGGCCATCCCCTTTGACCACGGCGACGAGCATGAACCTCTTCAATTAACATGAAGACGACGCCCATATTGGACACATACTTTGAGTCAAGCTACGAGACCGCACATAAGACCTTATCTTTTGTCTTAGAGGAGAGTGATGATGTGCCATCTTCGGCCTTCATTCACGGCTACGATCACGACATGATTGAGCATGGAGATATTTGCACCTACATCTCTCCGACACCCACATATGAAGCGATGCCCCAATTGCCATGTGAGGAGAGCTACCACCCCATGAGTGAGATGAGTGACTCCACCATATGTGACATTGAGTGCATTTCCTATGAGAGGATGAGTGTGACCACCACTAGCCCCACACTTGAGAGCATGCCACACATCCTATGTGAGGATGAGAGCCATTTGAGTGATTCCACCAACAATATGAGTGAGAGCATCATACATGGAGTGAGTGAGCCACAACACTTAGTGAGTGAGGTAGTTGACATGGCACGTGAGGCCACTATGATTTCTAATGACTTAACCTCTACTCCGAGTGTGTTTTATTCTTTGGTGCTAGGTCTCCTGCATGACGACATGCCTATCCTCGACGAGTCCATACCTCCAATGGAGACGATGATGGCCATGGTGGAAGAAGATGCACCCCCACATAGTTCCATCAAGATGAAGATGACCACGACTTGGTCTTAGACACCTCACCTACAACACATGAGCGATGATCCAAAGGTAGAATAGGTGATGGTGCTTCTCTTGTCCCACTAGTGGACTATCTCACCAATGATTGCTTGCATGATATTGATCCACCTATTCCCATGCTTCATGCTAGTGTGACTTCTTCATGTCATGACTTACCTATTTATGATAAATATGATGATGAGCATGTTGAGTTGCCTAGTTGTGATGCTATGCTCCATAGGATATCATGTGAAAATTCTATTGGTCACATCATGTTTGACAATCCATTGAACTTGTCATATTCTATGAGTGGGATCTCACATATTGCATCATTTCAATATCAACATAGTGACTATGCATGCCCCATTACAATAAATCCCATTTACAAGCATATGCAAAGCAACTTCATTGTCTTAAAGCCCTCCAACTACAATAAATCCAGTATGATTCCAATAAATGTGCCAGAAGAGAAGATGGATATTTTGGTAAATACTTTTCATTGCAATAAGGAATCTTTTCCAATTCAATATTTGGGAACACCTTTAGTTCTTCATAAGCCTACTGTTAAGCAATGTTTTCCTGTTGTCACAAGACTGCAAAAGAAACTTATGGGTTTGTCCTGATTTATGACAATGGCTGGAAGATTGTTGTTGGTGAAATCTGTCCTCAATTATTTGTTGATCTATCTCATGGGATGCCTTGATGTGCCTGTCACAATCAAGACCCAGGCCATAAAGTACTTGAGACACTGCCTGTGGAGAGGCCCTGATCTGGAGGACCACAGACCTGCCATGGTGGCATGGAGCACTGTGTGTAGACCCAAAAATCAAGGAGGATTGGGTGTCATGGATATCTTCATCCAGAATAAGGCTCTGCTGCTTAAGAATCTGCACAAGTTCTATAACAGACACAATACCCCCTGGGTAAACCTGATTTGGGAATCATATTACAACAATGATACACTGCCTGGTAATAACTGGATTGGATCTTTTTGGTGGAAGGCAAACCTTAAGCTTATTGATAACTATAAGTCTTTGGCCATATGCAACATAGGTGATGGCAAGAGTGCCTTCTTTTGGACTAATCTGTGGCACTCTACTTGTTTGTAAGACATGTTCCCTCATTTATTCTCTTTTGTGAAGAACAAGAATGCTACTATCCACACCATTCTCCAAGTAGAATATTTAGAGGATCTATTCCACCTTCCCCTAACTGTGCAAGCTTTCCAGGAATTTGAGGCTATGGAAGATATTTGTATTGATCTAAGGGCATCTGATACACTAGATTGCACTGATACTTGGAGCTATATTTGGGGAAATGAACACTTCTTAGTGGCTAAGGCCTATAAAGTCATGATGGGAGTAAAAATTGTGCCCCAGCAGTTCAACTGGATCTGGAATTCCTCTTGTCAACCAAAACATAAGGTGTTTTTTTGGAGATTGCTGCATGACAGGCTCAATACCAGAAACCTTTTGAGAAGGAAAACATTCCATTTGCCCAATTACAATTGTGCTGTCAACAATTGTCCACAGGAAGAAACTCTTCACCATCTTTTCTGGACCTGCCCTTTTGCAGCTCAATGTTGGGACCTGATTTGCCCTTCAAGACAGCCAAATGCTTCAATTCTGGAAGCTTTTCTTGATCTCAAGCAGAAGTTACATGTACCTTTTTTCATGGAGATAATCATCCTTGCTTCCTGGGCTATCTGGATCTCAAGGAACAACTTGATCTTCCAAGCAGTACAACCTAGCATTCAGAGGTGGAAAGCTATTTTCCTGGAAGAGCTAAATCTCCTAAGATTTAGAATTAAGAAGAGTTATGCTGGAGTTTATTGTTCTTGGCTTGACAATCTTGTACTGTAATCCCAGACCATAGCTTTTCTTCTTTTTTCTTTTTTTCTTCTTTGCCCTTTGGCTTATCTCAAGCCTTTTGTATAGTGATACCTTTGTTTTCTCTGTTTTTTAATTAATAAAAATTGCAGTGGGGTTTTGCCCTACTGTGTTTTTTCAAAAAAAAATCCCATTTGCACTTATGGCATAGATGACGAGATGATGGTCATTGGCTTTTGTTTCTCTTGCGATGATATTGCTATGCTTCCTTTGCAAAATTTGCACAATTCATCTCATATGCCATGCCATGAAAATTATTGTGTATCACATGATTGCATCCCTTGTGTGCACCATATGCATACCATTACTCACAATGCTCTAGATATTGCAAGTGATGCATTGAATCCTTTGAGTCTCCATTATGCCATACATAACAACAAGCCTATCATGATGGATGACATGTTTCTATATCATGCATCTCATTTATTTGAGCATTGGATATTTTGTGCTAACCAAAACAAGCACGTGCACAACATGATGGATGATGTGTACATATTTGTAACATCCCAAAATTCTAAATTTTGGAATGTTATAATAAATAGATAGATTTGATTGATTGTTTGATTGATTGTCTGAAAGTGAGTGAATTCGAAACTTTTGAAAGTTAAATGAGAGGGAATAAAAGGACTTTCCCAAACTTTCATATTTGCTTTCTGATCTCCATGAATTCAAATTCTTTTCAACACAAAACCCTAGAGAGAAGATGACATGACTTCTTCCATTTAAAATGAAAAGGGTGTTTGAAAAATATTTGAATTCCATTGGGAAATATTTTCCAATTCTGAAACTTTATGCAACTCAATGATTTTCACGAGAGAAGATAAAATGACTTCTTCAAATTATGAAATATGAGTTGGGAGTTTCAAAGGATCAATTTCAAGTCCTTTTGGAATTAATTTTCAATTTGGATTTACTTGAGTTTTATTCAAATTATTTTTCTCCAAAAATAAAATATATGGAAATTAGGGTAACATGATTCCCTACATTAGAAAATTGGAGAAAAATTAATTTGAAATCATTTTGGTATTTTTAAAATGATTTTAGTTGGATTTTAATAGACCAGTAGCACTCTTTGATTTATCTGAATTTGTGTGGATTTTATTTGAAGTTATAAAAATGTTCACCGTGTAGAAAATCTTTTTCTGAAAATTTTGATATATAATATGCCTATATATTATTTTATTTGCTTTTGTTTTATTTTCATTTGTCTGTGTTTTAAAAAATAAAACTCTCCGAACAGTGCCAGGCCGAAGCCCAGCACTGCTCTCCCTCTCTCTCCCCGCGCCAGGCCAGCCCAGCCCAGCCGAAGCCCAGCCGCGCCCGAAGCCGCTCCGCTTCGCTCGCCCGCTCGCGCCTGCGATCGGCCGCCGCCTCGCTCAGCCACCGACAGGTGGGGCCCACCTGTCGGGTCCGTCCCCGACATCTCGCCGGAGTCCCGCACGCGCACGCTCCACCGGCCGACGCTGTGCTCAACCCGGACGCCTCCCTCGCCTTGCCCCTCGCCCAAGGCTACCCGCCTATATAAACCTCGACCCCGGCCCCGTTTTTTCCTTGAACCGCGGCCGCCCTCGCCGGAGTTAGCCGTCACCACCGGAGATCCACGTCGTCGCCCCGCTCCACCCCGCCACTCCCGACCGACGCCGCACACTCCATCCTCATCGCCGCGCCGCACCGAGCGCCTTGACGCCCTCGCCGCTGCCGGAGACCCACCGGAGCTGCCGCCCCGTCAACGTCCGAGCCGCCTCCGCCGTCTTCCCCGTCGTCGGCGACCTCCACGCCGCGGTAACCACCGCCTCTCCCCCTCGTTCGTCCGATCCGAGATCTACGGTTAGGAATAGATCTGTTTTTTTCCAACCGTTTTCTTTAAGTAGTGAACGTCCGTTGTTTTAGTGTTTGCAGCGAACGTTCGTTAGATAGATTTTTTCCCTTTTTCTGTTAATTTCGGCCAGGGACCTATATGTGAGGATTTTCTTCACAGATTAGTCCCTGTACTTCAATTGATCATTACTTTTTACTCGTTAGTCCAAAACCAATGAACACAACACCCACTTCTTCGTTATGATCCCCTCTATCCAGTAATCCAACCCAAACATGTTTTTGAAAATTTTAAAATTTGAATTAGATTAGATTGGAATTCAAACTTTTGATCATATCTTTTTATCCGTAACTCCGTTTGAGTTGATTCTTTTTGCAAATCGAAGCTCTTGACCTAAACTTTCTAATAAGGCCAAATTCACATAATTTTGGTATTGTTAGAAATTGTTTTATGTTGCAAGAGTTATTTGCTTGGTTTTGATGTTTCCGAATCGTCTTGTTCGTTCTTCCCGATCTTTTGAGTGATTGCTTATGTGTGGTTACTATTGCTTGCTTACGATAGATTGACCGGAGTGTAACGAGTAGATCTATCAAGATTTTGAGTGCGAATCATCTTCATCAACATTACAGGCAAGTTCACACTTTGATCATACCTTTTCTACAACCCAGTTTTATTGCATTAGATCAATCCTCACACATTGCATGATTAGGATCTAGTTAAACTGTGGGATGGGAAGTAGATGAGGTAGTACCTATTACCTGTTTATTATTAAACCTTTGCGAGTTACTTCTACGTTTGCTCATTATGCCATGCTATGCTAGTAGACGTGGATTGGGTGAGTGATATCCATGACAGATGTGAGATTGATAATTTAATGGTTTACCTAAGGTGGCAACTTAAACACACATCTGGGTGGATTGAGGCACCTGATGTCTATCAGGACTTGCCTATTTTTATTTCAGACCGCCACCCAGGCTCAAAGGGATCATGAGATTATTCATACTAGAAACTTCTGTGTGCAGCCACAAGCCATTATGGGCTCTGGCATAGTTGACTAAGTTGTGCGAACTCTTACAGTGGTAGACTAGCAGATGTAGGGGTTGTAGGTGGTACGGTCTACCCGATCATAAGGTGCTAGCGCTTCTGAAAGACTATGTCTCGGTCATCCGTCTTCTCAAACACCCTGTAGTGCGAGAAACCAAACGGAGGCGATCGAGTCTTGTGGGGAAAAGTGCGCAAACCTCTGCAGAGTGTAACAAACTAATCATGGTTAGCCGTGTCCCCGGTTATGGACATCTTGAGTATCTAGTTCTTGGATTATGCTGTTGATCTCATCACGTTACTTTAAATGAATATTGTTGGGATTAATGATGTTACTTAATTGGGATTGAGAATGCTGTCAACCATTCTCAATGTTCAACAACCACCATGATAGTTAATTAAAATGTATTCATTTGAAGTAGGGAAAAATTGGCTTTACGCAAAAACCTTATAACCATAGAGCTTTTCCACCAGCCAAATATGCATGTAGTGATAGTCTTTATTAATCATTCTCTATGGTGTGAATTTGCCAGTACATTCAATGTACTGACCCGTTTCAGGCGGCAACGTCTCATGTTGCAGGATTATCTTATGACGAGTAAGTGATACATTAGGGTTACGATTTCTACACTCAACTTTGCCGTTGGTGTTGATGGGAATCCACAACCTTGTTGCTTCCGCTATATGGATTGAGGTAATAGTATTTACGATACTTTATACATGTGATTTACCTCTGTTATAAATCCTTCGAGTACTGTGTGTGTCAGCATACCGATCCAGGGATGACACTTAAGCACAGAGACTTGATCCATTCGGGTCGGGTCGCTACAAGATGGTATCAGAGCACATGTTGACTGTAGGACATGACCCTAGAAACTGGCAAGCCCATAGCAAAGACTTTTCTCTACAACTTTCCCTTTCAAAAAGATCTTTTACCTCTCTTCTCTTCTGAGCTTATTCAAAAATTCTTTTTAGTGAGACCATACCCCTTTCCCCTTTTGACCACTCGAAGATTCCACTGATGAGACCACTCCAAGAAGTACAAGATATCGGACAACTAAGACCACTTCGGAATAAAGAGTATTTTCCGTGCATCTGAATAATGGAAACTACAACGGTTGAAGACCGAAGACAAGTAGAATTGGAAGGCTCTGAAGAATTTCCAGATTTGTATGACCTAGGAAGGCTACCCTTATGGAACTTGGCAGACTATGGAAGTTGTCAATACTCGAGATCAAGGTGTATCGTTGAAAGACTGTTACAAGGAGTATGAGAACTCGAAGTTTTGTCAAAGAAACCCTAAGACAAGGGATATCAATTATGGAAGATAGCTCATGGCAATGAACAGGGGCAGAAACACGGTTATCCATGATGTCATCGCCGCTAATGCTATTGTCACCGTGCTGAGTTAAGGATGCATTTCATCAGAATGGATTTGATGGAAGAAGGCTGATGGAGCACCTATCATAAGATGAAGTTTTAGCCCTAGCCGGTGTATCACCAGGATCTGGAGTGTTACATCAAGAAGTTAAGATGGACCTAAAAGAAGCATTAATTGATAAGGAAGCATTTCGTGAAGAACTTAAGACCAGAAGTTGAAAGCAGCCAAGCTAGAGAAGTAAAACCTTGAGATACAGGAGATTCGTCAGGAATTGAAGGACAGTAGGACCGTGGTTCATGTGAAGGATGTTGAAACCAGAAGTTTGAAATGCAACTCCGGAATATTAAAGGATGTCACGAGAGATTTCACGTCAACAGAGATGATCTGGCAAAAGAACTTGAGAAGGACAAGCATGATTGGAAGAAGCCATTGGAGGCTTGAACAAGGCTTGAAGAATTTGGAGACGTTGAAGATTTATTGACCTTTAGAAGACCAAACCCCTGTTATATACCTACGTTAGATGCGACGTTTGTGAGCTGTCATTTGTTTGATGTTTTTTTGACAGCCACAACAAAAATCTGTCTTTTCAAAACTTTTGTTTGTATTGTGTGTCCCTCTCTCTCTCTCTTATCTTACCCCAAACCCACATGGACCCAATAGCGGATGAATGGAGATGAGCTTGTATTTTCTAGACCGATGGGTCAGTTGGAGACAGACCGATGGATTCAGAACATGGAGGATCACATGGAGAATAACCCTATAGTTGGACATGATATGACCCAGCATGCTCTTCTGTGCTTTGAAAGAGGTGCTGCTACTTGGTGGAGGATGTACCAAACCATGAATGGATGGCAAGGAGTAACCACTTGGAAATAATTTAAGTTGACTTTGCCAAAGTCTCGGCTTGTGTCCCAGAAGTTGAAGCCTTATGGAAAGGATATGAAGAAACCTTGTGCATGCAAGATTTGTGGAGAAATAGGACACACCCATAAAGAACACAAGGATGAATGCCCTAATTGCGAAGGAAGTCACCCAGTTGAAGAATGCCCAATTAGGGAGATTACTTGTTTCTTGTGTGAAGGGACTACCCACTATCCTGCTCAGTGTCACATTTACCCCATGGTACAACGAACCATCCAGCAGAAGAAAGAAGCAATGAAAGGAGCCCTCATGGAAATTTTAGAAGAAACTGTGATGAAGGAGGACACACCCAAAGAAGAACCAATTAAACCCTGCACCAAGTCTTGCTATTCATGTGGAGAAGAAGGACACATCTCCCAGAATTGTATGAATGGGGATCTAGTAGAATTCCTGACAGAGGAAGTAGAATATGACCCACAGGAGATAGAAGCCCTGATTGGAATGGAAAAGTCCAGGAAGAGAGGCAGATTGGATTCCAGGAAGAACCTGAGTCGTATCACCTGTTACAGGTGCAAGGAGTCAGGGCACTACCTCAAAAGTTGCCCAAAAAGGAAACCTCGAGACTTGTCGGAAGTAATATGTTTTCGTTGTAATGAAGCAGGGCACTTTGCCAGAGAATGCCCCAAGGAGAAGGAAACTTGTGCTAGATAGTTGAGTTTGCAACAAAAGAAATGGAGTAGTAGAAGTGAGAACATTTTTCTTTTATATTGAGGTGTTGAGTTGAGGCATGTAATGGAAAAACAGGAGATTGTAATAATTTGAGAAATCAATAAAGTCAGCAGTGTTGGGATTGATTTGAATTTTATGAGTTGTTACTCTATGAAGAAGGATTTTGACCATTTTTGAGGATAATAGAAATATGGTCTATGGAAGATTTGTGCATTTTAAGGGTGGTAGTACCCTGTAATGGACTTCGGAAAAAATGAATACGAGTTTTGTCTCGATATGTGTGATGCCCCAAGAGTATGTGGGATGAAGTTGGAGACCGTCAGTTGTTTGGATCAAACATGATCAAGGAGTCAGAAGAGAGTGTTAAGTTGATTCGAGATAGACTGAAAGTAGCTCAGTCCAGGTAGAAGAGTTACGCAGACTTAAAAACGCAAGGAGGTAGTCTATGAAATTGGAGATAGAGCATGTCTTCATGTGACCCCTCTGCGAGGAGTTAATCGAATTGGAGTTAAGGTAAAGTTAGCCCCAAGATTTGTAGGACCATACCGAGTTTTGGAGCATATGAGAGAAGTGGCCTACAAGTTGGAGTTATCCGAAGGACTGTCAGGAGTTCAGGATGTGTTTCACGTTTCCCAGTTGAAGAAGTGCCATGCAGAGATGGCCAATATTCCCCTGTAAGGACGCTTGACCGCGGAAAGGATAATGATGTTCCACGAAGTGGAATATGGACTTCATAAGTATAAGTTTTTACCTCGGTATGTGGGAAATCCCACGAGGATGAAGAGATGAAGTACTATTGGATATAAAGGAGGTATGATGTTGGTAATATGGAGCAATGGCAACCCCATGACAAGTCTGAGTAATCATGTCCTAGTTTGGTGCCAATAGAAGGAAGGAAGACAATACAATTGGATGGATTTAAGAATACTAGGAAGTTGGAAGTTGGCAGAATGATCCGTTGCCCGATGATAAGTTCAAGGACTACAAGTGATGAGGTGTGCCATAACTCACAGGCCCCAGGACCTGCCAAGAAGCAAGCACATTCTTGCTGAAGGAAAAACCCTGGAAGTGGATATACCTTTGTCGACAGACGATTTTATAGGAGTTTACGCAAAACCTGAGAGTTGTGAAGGAACGATAGATGTTTGTCTGGCTTGCAGAATCAATGGATTATTCCGAACTTGGTTCATCGACGAGAGAAATTCTGCAATGCTTGTGAGGATGACCGAGTGTTAGAATGCGAGATTCGCTAAACCATATACAAGGTAATGATTTGGGTGCGGGATGGATTGATCACCATACCGACTTACTCTTATTGTTCGCCTTGCTATATGGAATGGTAAATCTGAGTGACTTACCTATAGTAGAGATACGACGATGAAAACCTTGTTTAAACCTTAGAATGGTATAGGTATTTTTTTTCCTTGTACAAGGCAGCTTTGCCAACCGTAGGTTATACGGTGAGGATCTACCCAGACCCATTTCCTGCAGGAGAAACCATAAATTGTTGACCACCATGAGATATCGATAGTTGTTTAGTCTTGGCGCCAGACCGTCAGCTAAGAAGACACAGTCTCGGAATAACCTTACCAAGATGAAAGGATAGAAGAATTGAGGAAAAGGTTATGCCACTACCGGAAGAGCCGGATAAGGAATTATCCTGAAGATCTGAGAAGACCGACACTGTCAAGAATAAGGATGGAGTATATGAGTATTGATGGAACAGTAACGATGTTTCTAAGGGTGGTAGCACCCCCAGACCCCGGAGACGATTGATGAAATTTTGAAGAGAGCCCAAACCCTAACCTTTTCTTGCTAGCCTCTCTGAATCTCGAGGACGAGATTCATTTTAAGGGTGGTAGGTTTGTAACATCCCAAAATTCTAAATTTTGGAATGTTATAATAAATAGATAGATTTGATTGATTGTTTGATTGATTGTCTGAAAGTGAGTGAATTCGAAACTTTTGAAAGTTAAATGAGAGGGAATAAAAGGACTTTCCCAAACTTCCATATTTGCTTTCTTATCTCCATGAATTCAAATTCTTTTCAACACAAAACCCTAGAGAGAAGATGACATGACTTCTTCCATTTAAAAAGGGTGTTTGAAAAATATTGCCTTGACGCCCTCGCCGCTGTCGGAGACCCACCGGAGATGCTGCCCCGTTGACGTCCGAGCCGCCGCCGCCGTCTTCCCCGTTGCCGGCGACCTCCACGCCGCGGTAACCACCGCCTCTCCCCCTCGATCGTCCGATCCGAGATCTAGGGTTAGGAATAGACCTGTTCGTTTATTTTTCTTTTCCAACCATTTTCTTTAAGTAGTGAACGTCCGTTGTTTTAGTGTTTGCAGCGAACGTTCGTTAGATAGATTTTTTCCCTTTTTCTGTTAATTTCGGCCAGGGACCTATATGTGAGGATTTTCTTCACAGATTAGTCCCTGTACTTCAATTGATCATTACTTTTTACTCGTTAGTCCAAAACCAATGAACACAACACCCACTTCTTCGTTATGATCCCCTCTATCCAGTAATCCAACCCAAACATGTTTTTGAAAATTTTAAAATTTGAATTAGATTAGATTGGAATTCAAACTTTTGATCATATCTTTTTATCCGTAACTCCGTTTGAGTTGATTCTTTTTGCAAATCGAAGCTCTTGACCTAAACTTTCTAATAAGGCCAAATTCACATAATTTTGGTATTGTTAGAAATTGTTTTATGTTGCAAGAGTTATTTGCTTGGTTTTGATGTTTCCGAATCGTCTTGTTCGTTCTTCCCGATCTTTTGAGTGATTGCTTATGTGTGGTTACTATTGCTTGCTTACGATAGATTGACCGGAGTGTAACGAGTAGATCTATCAAGATTTTGAGTGCGAATCATCTTCATCAACATTACAGGCAAGTTCACACTTTGATCATACCTTTTCTACAACCCAGTTTTATTGCATTAGATCAATCCTCACACATTGCATGATTAGGATCTAATTAAATTGTGGGATGGGAAGTAGATGAGGTAGTACCTATTACCTGTATTATTATGAAACCTTTGGGAGTTACTTCTACGTTTGCTTATTATGCCATGCTATGCTAGTAGATGTGGATTGGTTGAGTGAAATCCATGACAGATGTGAGATTTATAATTAATGGTTTATCTAAGGTGGCAACTTAAACACACATCTGGGTGGATTGAGGCACCTGGGTTCCAAGACTTGCCCTGTTTTTATTTCGGACCGCCACCCAGGCCCAAAGGGATCATGAGATTATTCATACTAGAAACTTCCGTGTGCAGCCACAAGCCATTATGGGCTCTGGCATAGTTGACTAAGTTGTGCGAACTCTTACAGTGGTAGACTAGCAGATGTAGGGGTTGTAGGTGGTACGGTCTACCCGATCATAAGGTGCTAGCGCTTCTGAAAGATTATGTCTCGGTCATCCGTCTTCTCAAACACCCTGTAGTGCGAGAAACCAAACGGAGGCGATCGAGTCTTGTGGGGAAAAGTGCGCAAACCTCTGCAGAGTGTAACAAACTAATCATGGTTAGCCGTGTCCCCGGTTATGGACATCTTGAGTATCTAGTTCTTGGATTATCCTGTTGATCTCATCACGTTACTTTAAATGAATATTGTTGGGTTTAATGATGTTACTTAATTGGGATTGAGAATGCTGTCAACCATTCTCAATGTTCAACAACCACCATGATAGTTAATTAAAATGTATTCATTTGCAGCAGGGAAAAATTGGCTTTACGCAAAAACCTTATAACCATAGAGCTTTTCCACCAGCCAAATATGCATGTAGTGATAGTCTTTATTCATCATTCTCTATGGTGTGAATTTGCCAGTACATTCAATGTACTGACCCGTTTCGGGCTGCAACGTCTCATGTTGCAGGATTATCTTACGACGAGTAAGTGATACGTTAGGGTTACGATTTCTACACTCAACTTTGCCGTTGGTGTTGATGGGAATCCACAACCTTGTTGCTTCCGCTATATGGATTGAGGTAATAGTATTTACGATACTTTATACATGTGATTTATGTCTGTTATAAATCCTTCGAGTACTGTGTGTGTCAGCATACCGATCCAGGGATGACACTTAAGCACAGAGACTTGATCCATTCGGGTCGGGTCGCTACAATATACCATGCACACACAATTTTCCGTTTGTCTTTGTTTTGTGTAGGTACTCACGTATACTCGTCAACCTCTCAATCCCAAGAGTTGACGAAACGAGCTCTTGAGAGCAATGATGACTTGGGATCCCGTGGACTGTCCTTCCATTCCCTTTGCGCAAGGACTACACGCATCTCTTCTACTTGGCTCTCACACGGCTATGGGCTATTTACCACTAGCTACATTATGCCCATTCTATCGTGCTCACTTTGCATGTTATGCCTATTTCTATGTCTTTGCCATGCAATTGTGACCCTTGCTTGCATCTACCCATGATTCACCATTATGCTACTCCTATGCGTATCTGCATGCTTGGTGGAGATCCTTGTTGTTATTGCCATGTTTATCATGTGCCTCATGCTATTGATGCTTGTTGTGTTGGGTGAGTCATGATGTCCCATTCCTATTTACATATGGTATCTCGCCAATACATTGATGATATTTTGCTCATATCTTGCCTTCATGCTTGTGATATGTCTTGTGCATTATTCATGACCACCATTTGCACACATGACATGCTTAACATGATTCCCTCTAGTATGTTGCATCTTTGCACTACTGGCTTGCACCACTTTATCACTATGATTTCTTGCTTTTGTCGCATCACCCATGTTCCACTCTTATTTGTTTTCTTGGGTTGATAAGATATATGTTAATTCCTCTCACATGATATATCTTGTTCATTATCGCTTGCCTCCAACTGTTGCATCTATGCTTATTGCTCTGGAGCCTTGGACATATTACTTGTGATGCATGCTTGTTTGATTGAGCCTACTGTATTTGGTTGTTCTCGCATCATATTCCTCCATACTATGACATGCTCCCTTGTCCTTTCTTATGATGATCATGATGCATACACTTGTTGGGTATCTTACCACACGAATGATAGGTTTTGCACTACCGCTAACCTCATTTGTTTTTCCGAGTTTTTGTCATGTTCTTTCATTTTGAAGGATTCACAAGGTGGTACCATCACGAGACAACTTGGTCATGTGAAGGCGTACACGATGCGCGACACCAACATTTTTGACATTCTCATAAAGGTGAACCCCTTCCCTTCGAGCCATCCTCACATATGCATATTGGAAGGGTCATTCTTTCATTGTTGTTTCCTTCTTGTTGTCTACGTGGTACATCTCGCGAACAGAGGAGCGACATTGAAGATTGGCTCTATGGAACTTCACATTGAGGAGCGCTCGGACTTATTGGAAGCACCTACGAACCTCCACTCATGCCACGACATCGAGCATTAGTACACCAACAGCTCCTTATCTGTTGATTGCGCTCACACATGTCATGCTCGATGGACATATCATACACATGACAAATTTGCATCTTATGCATGGATTGGCTCATACTATGATTGCCTTGTTGCATATTGTCTTTCTATGACATCCATGATATATGAGCATGTGCATTTCCTTAGCAAATTTGTTGTGATATACCTTGATGGCATATTCATACATCATGATCTTATTGCCTACCATCAATTGCATGATCACATTACATTGAGCATCCATTACCATATTCATGCTATTGATAAACCATCTCACTATGACATCATTTTGCACCGTGGTTGCATTGATCACATTCACAACACATTTGTGTGCATAATGAATGTTTTTGCTCCCATGAATGCTTTGCATACCATTCCATATCTTTTGGATAAGCTTCATGCACCTTGTCATGCTCAATCTTGTCGCACGGACTCATTCTTACATGATGAACACATTGTGTTCGCTAACCATTGTATTTCCGAGTGTCGTTTGTGTTTGCTCTTTTTGCATGTGTACCACTCCGGAGACATGATAGAGGCGAAGGTGTCCCGATGTTTCGATGAGATGGTGGCTATCGTTTTCTGTGGGAGTCGACCTTGACGATCCGACTATGAACGTGCGAGACGTCGCGCCTTAGCAATCGCTAAACCAACTTCCGAGGGGTTATTGACCACGCCAGAGCACGATCGACCTGACCACGAGGGTCTGTTTCCTGCGAGCAAACAAAGAACAAGCAAGAAACTGAGATTGCAATCTGGATATTGCAAATATAAGATGAAAGCTTTATTGATCAAGGTGGGCTTCTGTGACGCCTTTATCTGGTCATTGAACACAAATGAAGTACGTGAAGTTGCAGCTATGGCGAATTTTAATCTAAACAAAACCCAAAGTCTAAACGATGCCCTAAGGGCTGTATATATGGAGGAGAGAGGGGGAATTTCGTGGGCCTTGGTGGAGGGGTCCGAAACCAGCCCTAACTCTTGTTTCCCCACACATACGGACTCTAAAAATAGACTATACTTAAGTACTTCGAAAATACATGGGCCTGGCCCAATAATAAGGTGACGCAGCACCTAGAATAGCCTCTGGACGAAACTTATGAAGTGGCATCTTGTATATTTTGTCCAAGGCTTCATGCACTCATTATGGTGGCTTCAAAGTCCTGGAATCATCACTTGTAACTCCGTTCTTGTTCTCCTTGCGCATGCCATTATCTCCATGCTTGAACTTGCTCCAAGGTTAATCTTTCTTGTCCAAGCTAGGCCCTTTATTTGCAAGCAAAACAAATGTATCCAATTTAGGCAGCATCATATTCTCATGAACATTAGAATCGTTACCAAGAAACGAAAGTACCTGATAATTCAATTGGCGTGCGCGAGCTCTAGTAATTGGTCCAGTATGTATAACAAGAGGGGTTGTGGGAGCAACAATGGTATTGATGTCCTCATCAAGACACCTTGGAGTACTTGGATTGTGCCATGTCTTCCACTTCATCCAACTACAAGTCCGTCCACGACAACTGTTTCCATGGTGATGAGGTTTTCGATACGATGTCGGATCTTTCCCAAGGGAGGGTAGATGATGCGGAGCATCCTTTGATCATCCCCATGTACACTCAAGCATACGCCTTTGGACCTAAGGTGAACTCGCTCCTTTCCGAATCATCCCTTTCCACATGTAATACATGGATGCTACTTCAAGCGCGGACCTTGTGCATACTCAGGTACACCCGAGGAGACCATGGAGAAACCAAGGACCAAGGCCAAGCGTGCATGGAAGCGATGACGGAAGAAGAAGGAGACAACTCCAGGACCTGGACATCCGGCCGCTGGAGACGACCCCTACAGCAACAGCCTCCCAGCCGCCAAGTGCTACAGGGCCCGGACATCCGGTGTCTAACCCGGACATCCGGCCTCGGCCCCGGAAATCCGGACACCGCCAAACCCGAGAGCAACAAGACCAACCCCGCTAGCCCGGACATCCGGCCCTCCGCGAACGCCCAAACATCTGGCCCATCGCCTGGACGTCTGGCCTTCCCTGCCTGCGTGCAGTGCCTCTGGGCCGAGGCCCATGTACCCCTTCGCCCCTTAGACTATATATACTCCCCCTCCACCTACGTTTTCGGGCAGCATTGTGATAGCTCATTTGAGAGATAGAGCATCACACATCCATAGCGGATCTACTCCACGAGAGAGATCGTGGTCCCTCTTCGGAGAAGATCCACCTTGGATTCAAGACCCCCTTTTGGGCGCCCCCCTCAAGACCTCCTCACAGAGAAGAACCAGTTACCCTATGTATCATCCTTTGTTGGATTCGGATCTTGTATCGCTTTGTGTTTCGAGGATCTAGCACATGTGTGATCATTCTTGTTGATTTAAGTGTTTATCTTGGGTTTCCCCTCGTGATTCCCCTTGTTTCCCCCCTCGTGTTCTTCGTGTTCATCGTGGGATCCGTTCCTTTCATGAAAGATCAGCCATCTAGGGTTCCACCCTACATCATGCGGTGTGCTCCCTTGAGCGCGCATTCCAAGCCGCTGCGATCGATGACCCCTACAACGAAGGCACCTCGTACACTCCTTAGGCCATCCCCAAGAAGAAGAAGCATCTACTCCTCCCAGGGCATCAGGAGAGCGACGTCCCCAGCGGCACCACCTCAGGATCCATGCCCATAGCTTGGGCGCCTCCCTCCCTCGCATAGGAAGGTGCGCCCGGCGCCCTCCTCGGGCAAGGCTTGGGGGCTCTCTTCTGGAGGGCCTTAGACCTAGCCAACATCATGAGGGAGGCGCTTGGACACCATATGCAGGCGTGCTTCGTCGCACATTTCCCTTTGGAGGGCACTGGGCGAGGAGCGCCCGGTGCTCAGGAGTTCATCGTCAAGGCGACCCAGGAGCTTCTAGAGGCAAGGGCCATATGTGCTGACCGCCACCCACCACCCGGCATAGCTCCCCATCCTGGCGAGGACGACGGGCTACACATCTGCGTCGACATTCCAGGGCTCAACAGGGCCACATCTCAAGAGCGCTTCTGGCCTTCGTGCGTTGGTCAGTGCGAGGGTCCACCTCACATCTATGTTCGCATGCCGTTTGGCTTGCCGAGCATGGCCGTTGCCTTCTAGCGTCACCTGCGGAACATTTGGGCAGCTCAGAAGGCCATGCATCACCGTGTCCTGGAAGAGATGGCAATGCTCCTCAAGGAACCACCCAAGCCCCCGGAGCCTCCTGAGGTTCAGGACCCTGGCGGCTCGTGAGGAACGACTCCTTCAGCACGCACCTTCAGCTACTCCAACACTGCTCCAGCTACTGTATCAGGTGACTTTTTCCAATTCATTCAGTTGGGGGAGCCCCTCGGGCAGCATCATCCAAAAGTCACACGGGCCTGTCCCCGCGACATGTATCCTTTTGCATCTCTAGCTTAGTTTGATGGGTGCGCCGCTTGGGCTGCATCATCCCGATGCCACTTGGGTCTGTCCCAGTGGCATGTATCATTCTTGCATCTATCTAAGCTAACCTGCCCCTTTTCCTTAAGTCATTTCATGATCATCACCTGCTTGTGTATTATCCATCACGGCCACCCGCGCTGCCCATCGGCCCCCTGCTCATCCCGCAATGAGGGCTACTCATGTTGGCACGGCGCCTGTGCTCGTGTCCGGTCCTGCAACGCTGATAAATCTGAGCGGTCGAGCTCTGTCTTGCGGCACGCCCCGTGCACGTCACCTCACCAGGCCCTTAGTGCCTTCATCTTCTTGCCGGATGACCAGTGGCAGACCGGCAAGCACGGTTGCAACCTGTATTCCTCCCTCACGCTAACCTACAGGAACCTCCGGAGACTGATGGCAGGTGGCACCGTGGACTCCTTCTTTTTTCACACAATTCGCTTGCATGTTAAAGGGGGGCACCTGAGCATCGCAACTCAGGAACTCTTGCTGGCTCTCCAGTCCTCACCCCTGGCCTTGACCATGGCATTGCGACCTGGCATACCAGCGGAGGCTGAGCTCGCTCGAGGCCCGAGACCCGAGGATGCAGCGCACATAGAAGGATGTGAAAGGAGAGGGAAGCTCGCGCGAGCTTGACCCAGCTGACGCACGAAGCTGGCGCGGCACAAGGAATCGACTTTGGACCGCTAAGATAAGTCTCGCACTCGGATCAGCCAAGCGTTGCGACATAGGATTCCCATCTCTTGCAGCCTTGCTATGGCAATGACGCCTTCGTTTCCTACGTTCAGTTATTTGCTTGCATGCTAAAGGGGACCTATTGAGCATCGCGCATCAGGAGCTCTTACTGGAC
The DNA here is from genome assembly GCF_003073215.2 of Triticum urartu. Classification (NCBI taxonomy): domain Eukaryota; kingdom Viridiplantae; phylum Streptophyta; class Magnoliopsida; order Poales; family Poaceae; genus Triticum; species Triticum urartu. The sequence continues at coordinate 359,317,693 of NC_053027.1, read as the reverse complement.
CTCAGGCCGCTCACCTCCTAGCCTTGACCACGGCATTGCGACCTGGCATACCAGCGACGGGTGCAGCCTGCCTGGGGACCGGGACCTGTTGGCATAGAGCACCAAGCTACCGCGAGGTTGGAAGGGGGGACTGAGCCGAAGCAAGACACACAGTCATAGATCTTCATAATAAGGAAAATATTAACAAAAGAAATTACATATCCTTTACACGCCCCCATGGGGTTCATCTTGACTCCTCGCAGGGAACAAAAGAAGAAGGTTTCTAGGAGCCCTATCTACAGGCGTCACCGCCAACGCCATCATCAACAGTGGAATACGGGACGCAGACGCCAACCCCATCTAGATCAATGGCGGCGACGGGTGGACGCCGTTGCTACGGTCTGGGAATGGCACAAGGTCGGGGGCACATAGATGTCGTCGCTCGTCTCCAGAGTCTCGTCGGGCTCGGGAGAGTCGCTGGACCCCCAGGAGCCGCCGTTGGTGCTGGAGGAGCTGTCGGGAGGTTCAAGGGCGGACTGAGTGCCTGCCACTGCACCGTCCTCGCGGCCCCCTCCAGGGCAACATTCCAGGCGATTGCCCTCCTCGTCGAAGATCTTTAAGAACAACGTGGAGGCGCCGTCTTACTCGGAATGGATGGCGAGCGTCCCCTCCGCGCGGCAGACACGAGCGACCTCGCCCCTTCCACGGGTCATGAAGACTTTGCCTAGGGAGATGACCTCAACCTCCGCCCCCGTCGCCGGGGTGTCGGACCCAGCATGCTGCAGCCATAACTCTAGTGGCCCCCTCGGTGGCATCTCTTCGGTGAAGAACAGCGGGAACCGGATACATGTGCGCGGTGGCATCGCCGCCCACACCACGAGTTCACGCGAGGAGCCCTCAGCGTGGGTTCGCGGGGCGGCAGCGCACGCTACCACCGCACGGCCTCTATGGCCGTGGTGCGAGGGGCATCCGTCCCTTCCTCCTCCTCCGGAGCCCTCTGCTTGGGCATACAAAGGTAGCGGATATATGGGGGGAGGTCGTTCGTGCCAAGGCCTCGTCACCTCCAGCCTCTTCTTCGGTAGGAGAGGCCCAAGTTCTTCGCGGGGAGCTTTTCCCTTCTCGGTGGCGGAGAACCTCCGTATCGGCACCATGGATGACGCAGCAAAGCAATAAAGCAAGGAGGAAGAAGAAGAAGTAGGAGGAGCGGAGGAACAAATGGGTAACGGGGGCTCCGCCCCTTCCCATTTATAGCCAAGGGGAGGCCAACCGCAGGCCTCCACGATCTACGGTAATGATGACCTTTTTTGCATGCAATAGCGACTCGTCAAGTCGCGCGGTTGCCAAGGCAGCATGGGGAAGCGGAGACGCCCACGACCGGTCAATCACCACATGTCAATCAAGACCGCAGGCTATTGGGGCCTGCGGCGCTCCGCGCTTGACCCTTAGCTTCACCGCGAAGCCAAGCACGAGCGCGCCTTGGGCCCGGGGGCTACTGTCGGCATCCTGGGAATGGGGGTACCCAGACATGCCTGCCTGCGGCCCGGGGCGTGGCTCCACCAGCGGCCTGGTACCACCGATCTTCATCAACAAACACTCAAGACCCTCGTGAGGGGCCAAGCCTCACGAGGCGGATGACACGAGACCTCCTCACGAGCAGCCTTATTGGGAGGGCTCGTGAGGAGCAGAGAGATCAAGGTGGGGGGCACCTCGTGAGGCTTCCGTGACGTGAGCCATGACAACCAAGGCCAGGCGGGCGCCAGGTGAGCACCAGCGCGCGCAGAGTACTGGTTGCCTCTTTGGTGCTAAAGAGGCAGGAGCAGGCGAGGAGTCCCGAGGCATCATGCAAAGGTTTCCATATCGGTGCAACGAGACCAAGACCAGCAGGACGGAGGTCATCACGAAGCCCACAATGGCGTCACCACCAGAGCCTTTGGCAGGCTAACACCACCTTTCGTCAGTATAACTTGTACTAGTTGTCACCCTTCAAATTGGTCGTTCTTCCCGCCTAAACATTTGGGAAGAGGACCAGGGACTCTATAAATAGGGCTCGCCACCATCGTAGTTAGGGATCGGCTCAGAGCATGCACACCATCCTCAGCACACAAGCTCATCGAGCTCAAGAACACCTCTCCTCAGGAGGTTGTTCTCCCCTTGTAATTGTTCATCCCTAGCCTATAAGGCAATCCACCACACCACACTGGAGTAGGGTATTACACCGCAATGGTGGCCCGAACCAGTATAAACTCTTGTGCCTCTGGTTCCTCGGGTTCGGTGAGCTAGGCTTTGAGATTGTGGCGAGAGTGTGCGCTAGGGGGAGAGAGATCTTCGTGCGCACCCCAGAGTTCGAACCTCAAGGGTTTTGCCAGAACCCGCAATCCGACAGGTATTATCTCCATTAAGAGGGCCCGAACCTGGGTAAACATCGTGTCCCCTTTGTCTCTTGTTACCTTCGATCCTCAGACACACAGTTCGGGACCCCCTACCCGAGATCGGCCGGTTTTGACACTGACAGCAACCCTCAGCCCTTTCGACAACACATGCAGTACATGGGTAGCACTATGTGCATGCGTCGTGCTAGCTCACGCTTCCTTCTCTACTACATTTTCTAAACAGGCTATCGTTTCCCGCCACTCCTCTCATCGATTTCTCGCCTCTTCTCCCATCGTTTTCCCGCTACTAGTGTCAGTGCTCATTGAAGGCTAGCAGTGACACAACGTCCATGTAAATATCACACACAGTTTCTAAAAGCACAAATGTGTGTGATAGGAGGGAGTAGGTCCCATAGGGTGACCAGCGTGAAACGCCTTAATGGCAAGGAGGCAATTCCTATCAGCAAGGGGCGGCTTCCCATCCACTAGCCTAGTCGAATAAAACACAGAAGTTAAGCGTGCTCGGGCTAGAGTAGTCCTAGGATGGGTGACCTAGTGGGAAGTGGCATATCTCAAGCTTCATTTGTAGACTATAAATATCTCTATAGTGACCTATCGTGGCAATTATATAAACCTTGGGATCCTTGTTTTGCTAATTTGTAGACTATGTTTTTATTGGTTATTTTTTGCTCTAGAAAATTAAAGAATGATTGACTTGACCTGTCATGGCGATTACATAAACCTTTTTCAGGCCGCATGTGGGGTATAGGGGGCAGGGTGTTCTTATCGAGCATGTCTCCCTTGTGCGGCTTACAGACGTTGCACATATCTGTGGGCTCCCCGAGGTATATATATTATCTTTTACCGACAATGAGGGGGCCCACACAATCTATCCCTTTGACCCAACAATGAGAAGGGTTTGACCATGATGGTTTCCTATTGATACGAGTATGGTACACGTGCATTGCACGCATGAGATTTGGTAGCCAAATTATGAATAAATACCACACTATAGGATGTAAGCTTAGAGTCATATATGCATGATGTAGATGTTCGTTTAATTCTTATAGTTCATCTCAATCAAAATCAATTAGTTTTATATAAAAAATCTGTTTGAAAATTCATGGAATTGTGCATTGTAAAGCATAAAGTAAAAACAAATATTGACAATTCATTTAGAAAAAAATGTTTGGGCAATTAAGATATGGAAGATTCTAGAACCAAGGTGAAGTGATTGCGTTTTGTGGTTTGGGCATTATGCTTAAGTTCAACCATGGAGTCTTCTAGATTGTACATGTGGCAGAATCTAGTTGAATGTAGATGATATGCAACGACCAGTAGTGCTCGAATTTTCCATCTCTGTACCGTCGGATTGGCTTTATCCAACGACCAACTTTCAAAGTTTTTTTTGAGAGACCAACTTTCAAAGTTATTCGCACACTATATAGGGGTATAGATGTGTGCCATTCTAGACCAAATAAAGTTTGAGCGCATGCGCGGGATGACCCCCCCCCCCCCGCCGCCGCCTCGAAAGTTGGGAAACCGAAATCGTACGTATTAAACCAGGCTTGGAGTCGGGTACGGTGTTCGATTTGTAATGTAGTTGGTGGCCCATCAAAGTTGTGCATTCGATATTTAAACACATCACACACCACCGTACTATACATATTTTCGGGCCGCCGCATGTAGTGTATAGGGCATCTTCTGATCGACCACGTCTCCCTTGTGCGGTTTTTTGTGATGACACGCATATCTGTGGGCTCCCCGAGTGTATACATATCATCCCTTTAACCGATAACGAGGGGTATGTGTTGGCCATGAATGGATTCCTCCTAGTTCGTGTTAGGGCCGATCACCGTCACATGTCGCTCAACCAAAGTTTGAGCTCATGCATTGTCAGGATTCCCTCCCACATGCTCGGATTGCTGGGTTCGACCTACATCGTACCCAGTGTATCTCGTCCTTAACTACCTTGCCTTCAGGGTTGTTGTCTGTATCGAGAGGTAGGCACCACATCTAAGTTGTACATTATTATATATTGAAAACACACATCACCCCTTCCCAATGTACATCATTTTGGGTTGCATGCAAGAGGTGCTGGTTTTGTGGTCCCTCTCATGTGATTTTTATGATGTTTCAATCTATTAGCCCAAGCGGTTTATCGAGAACAACATTTGTCATTTGACCAAACGATAGATTCATTGGTCCGTCTTATGGCAGGTCATGGCGGCGTGCATGTATGACCAAAGTATCATTACGTGCATCCGCCCACTGGCACGAAGTAGGAGGTGGTGGGCCAACCATCCTAGCTAGCTACGACATTATGTCATTATAGATATATCCAAGGGTGCTTTCGGGTTTGCGAGGCAGGTGCCACAAAAGTTATGCATTGTGTATTTCAAGTTTTAAACATCACACCCAATATTCCCACATATATTTGGTCACATCCCGGTAGTTCTTGACTTCTGGCCCCTCTCATCGATCTTCAACGACGCGCCCAACCATGGGCCCGCGTGGTCAAAGTTGTGCATTGGAATTCTGAACATCACAGACCACCCTTTTCTGATGTAGGGTAGAGACCCTAATCGCCCGATCTTTCACGAAAGGAGCGGATCCCGCGGAAATCACGAATAACACGGGGAAGAACAGAGAGAGAACACAATAAGACACATGAGAGGAATCACTAAACCGACACGAATAAGTCACACATGGGCTAGATCCTCGAGTACATAAGGAAAGATACACGATCCACGGACAACTAGGGACGATACAAGCGTAGCCGGTCTTCTCCGTGAGGAGGTCTGGAGTTCTTCCCTAAAAGGGGTCTTGAATCCGCTTGGGGGATCTTCTCCGGTGGAGGCTCGAATCTCCATAGAGAAGACTACCAAGTGGATGAGCAAAGCTCTCTCACAAACATGAGCTAAACATTTGCTAACCCTGAAAATGGGGAGTAGAAGGTCTATTTATGGCCCAAGGGGCGAATGGGTAAGTGAGGGGATGAAACGGGTACACGGGCCTCGGCCCAAGTCGTGCACGCAGGCGGTGGCCGGATGATCTGGGAGTTGGTCCGGATGATCTGGGCTTCAGGGGTTCGGATGATCCAAGTCGATGTCCGGATGATCCGGCGGTGTTGGAGCAGCTGCAGGAGGGCCGGATGTCCGGGACCTGGTCTGGACGTCCGGGTGTGGCCGGATGATCCGGGCCTGGGTCCGGATGACCCAGCTCGGAGATGACGCCTCGGGTGTCGCTGGGCACATTACCCGGATCGTCCGGGCCGGGTTCCGGATCATCCGGGCTGAGGCCGGATCGTCCGGACGGTGGTCCAGATCGTCCGGGCTTCTACTGACTTAGCCCTTTTTCTTCTCCGTCTTCACGTCCAACTTCCTCTACGGATTCTCCTCGCTCCTTGGCGTCTCCAATGTTAACTCCTTGATACCTGAGTATGCACAATGTCTCCGTTTGAGGTAGTAGCCATGTCTCATGGTCATCAAAGTGGAATTGTGAGAGGAGATATGTCACTTCGGTCTCGAGAGCTCTTGCACGTGATCGAGTCATGGGTCCACTAGGCACTTGATGAGACGATGGTAGGTCCATGGGGATGACCTTGGGATGCTCCGCATCATCTCCCCTCCCTTGGGAAAGATCCGACCTCGGATCGAAATCCTCATCACCATGGTACGGGGAGAGATCTTTGACGTTGAAGATGTCGCTCACGGAGTACTTGTCACGTGGGATGTCGATCTTGTATGCGTTGTTGTTGTAGCGTGCAAGCACCTTGAATGGTCCATCGGCTCGTGGTAGAAGCTTGGACTTGCGTTCATTGGGGAAGCGTTCCTTTCGAAGGTGTAGCCACACAAGATCTCCAATGTTGAATATCATGTGTTGCTTGTTGACGTTGAGCTTGGTCGCGAGTTGTTGTACTTGGAGCTCAATGGTGTGCCTTGTATCTTCATGCATCTTCTTGAGGTGGGTGACTTGGGCACTCGCGTCCATGTTTGTGCGCTCGTGTAGTGGTAGAGGTAGAATGTCCAATGGGGACAACGGGTTTAAGCCGTAGACAACCTCGAAGGGGCACTTGCCGGTAGTCGAATGTCTTGCGCGGTTGTAGGCGTACTCGGCAATGGGCATGCACTCTTCCCACTCCTTGATGTTCTTCTTGATTAGCACGCAAATAAGGGTGGAGAGCGTGCGGTTTGTCACCTCCGTTTGGCCGTCGGTTTGTGGATGATAGGCCATGCGGAATAGTAGCTTGATTCCGAGCTTGGTGCATAAGGTCTTCCAAAAGTAACTCAAGAACTTGACATCACGCTCCAAGACGATAGTCTTTGGCACACCATGTAGACGCAATATTTCCCTACAAAAGAGATTAGCAACATGTGAAGCATCGTCTATCTTGTTACAAGGAATAAAATGTGCCATTTTTGAGAAACGGTCCACAACGACAAATATGGAATCTTTCCCATTTCGAGTCCTAGGCAAACCAAGTACAAAGTCCATGCTAATGTCTTCCCATGGTTGGTATGGAATTGGTAGAGGCATATAGAGGCCATGAGATTGAGCTTTGGACTTAGCTTTGCGACATGTAGAACATCGGTTGGTGAAACGATTGACGTCCCGAAACATCTTGGGCCAAAAGTAGTTCTTCGAGAGCGTGGTGAACGTCTTGTCGCGTCCGAAATGTCCCATTAAGCCTCCTCCATGTGATTCCTGCAAAAGCAACAAACGAAGGGATGACTCAAGGATGCAAAGTTTGTTAGCTCTCATAAGATATCCATCTTTGATGTAATAGCATTCCCAAGATGTATTCAACAAACACTTGGCATAAGGAGTAGCAAAAGTTGCATCATGCTCATAAAAGTCTTTGATATGCTCGAAGCCAATGACATCTAACTCAAGTTGCATGACAAGCATGCATATGCGGGAAAGAGCATCCGCTACGATGTTTTCTTTACCCTTGATGTACTTGATGACATAAGGAAAAGACTCAATAAATTCACTCCATTTAGCATGACGCTTGTTCAACTTGGTTTGACCCTTAAGATACTTGAGGGTCTCATGATCGGTATGAATGATAAACTCATGGGGACGAAGGTAATGTTCCCATTCATGCAAAACGCGGACTAAAGGGTATAGCTCTTTGTCATATATTGGGTAATTAAGTTGCGCTCCGGAAAGTTTCTCACTAAAGTAAGCTATGGGGCGCTCCTCTTGCATTAACACACCTCCTATGCCATTACCACTAGCATCACAATGAATCTCAAAAGGTTTGTTAAAGTTGGGTAAGGAAAGCACGGGAGCATGAGTAAGCAAGTTCTTAAGCTCATTGAAAGCGGTATCTTGGGATGGTCCCCAAACAAAAGGTGCATTCTTCTTGCTCAAAGCATGCAAAGGCGAAGTAATGGTGCTAAAATCCTTCACAAAGCAACGATAGAAACCCGCAAGGCCAATGAATCTATGCACTTGATGCAAGTTTGTTGGTTGCGGCCAAGTCTTAATAGCATTGATCTTGGACTCATCAACATGAACACCCTTAGAAGAAACAACAAAACCCAAGAAAATGAGCTTATCAACACCAAAAAGGCATTTCTTCATATTTGCATAGAGGCGCTCTTTTCTAAGAGTTTGCAAAATGGTGCGGACATGGGTGACATGCTCTTTGATAGATTTGCTAAACAAAAAAATGTCATCGAAGTAAACCACGACAAATATACCAATGTAAGGGTGAAAGACATGATTCATAAGGCGCATAAAAGTGCTCGGTGCTTCCGGGAGACCCATAGGCATGACTAACCACTCATACAAACCAAACTTGGTTTTGAATGCGGTTTTCGATTCATCACCTTCTTGTATGCAGATTTGATAGTAACCACTCTTAAGGTCAATTTTGGAAAATATAGTGGCACCACTAAGTTCATCTAGCATATCATCTAGGCGTGGAATGGGATATCTATAGCGAACGGTGATAGCATTAATAGGTCTACAATCGGAGCGCATGCGAAAGCTACCGTCACGTTTTCGCACAAGAATGACCGGTACGACACAAGGGCTCAAACTTTCACGCACATGTCCATGGTCTATGAGATGCTTTACTTGCCTTTGTATTTCTTTGGTTTCTTCGGGGTTGACACGGTAGGGATCTTTGCTCGGAAGCGGTGCTCCGGGGAGGAGGTCGATGCGGTGCTTAATGCCTCGGAGTGGAGGTAGTCCCGGAGGTAGCTCATCGGGGAAAACATCTTGGAATTCCTGCAATGAAGAAGATAACACCAAGGGTAGATTGTGAGAGGTGTTAGTTTGTGGTGCCTTGTCCTTGCACAATAGGACATAGTGTAGGACACTCGATGGGTTCTCACACACTTCCCTCATCTCATGTTTGGTGGCAAAGAGAACTAAGTTCTTCTTTTCACTCATCGTGGAGGTGTTCGATTTGGGCTTGTGGCGCTCACTCTCTTTGTGGTGGCTCACTCTCTCACTATTCTCTCCATGATGGGTGGTTTGCTTGTCGGCAAGCACTTGGCTTGGAGACATAGGTCGTAGCACAAACTCATTTCCTTTCATCCATTGTGGATGACTCCTCTATCGAATTGCCATGTCCGTCCAAGGAGATGACAAACGGTCATTGGAACAACGTCGCACTCCAAGGTGTCTTCGTAGGCGCCGATTTTGAAGGAGACCTGTACTCGGTGCTCGACTTGGACGGTGCCGGAGTCACTAAGCCATTGCACTTTGTATGGATGTGGATGCTTCGTCTTGGGCAATTGGAGCTTGGAGCAAAGTTCTTCACTTGCGAGATTATGACAACTTCCTCCATCGATGATGACCTTGACGGATCGTCCATTGATGCCAGCCTTGGTGTGGAATATGTTGCATCTTTGGTCTTCTTCTTGGTGATGTTGGAGGGTCAAGACTTTGGAGACAACAAGTGCGGGACTTGAGTCTTCATCGCAAAAGACTTGTTCTTCTTCATTGTTCACTTGGCGGTGCATGGTGACTTGCTCAAGGGCTTCCATTTAGCCTTCACTCATGGAGTCATAAGTGCCATCGTCATTGAAGACCATGGTTCGCTTGTTGGTGCACTCATAGGACTTGTGGCCTCAGCCTCCGCAAGTGAAACACTTGAAGGAACTCGTCTTGACGGTCTCATCGGTTGGGGTTGATGATGATGAAGCTCTCGGCTTGAAGTTGCACGTAGTAGGATGGCTTGTAGTTGATGAAGCTTTCTTGGAAGTCGACTTGTCAATGTTGATTGAAGAAGGCTTTGTAGTCGGTGTTGGAGTCGTTGAAGCTTGGTTGTTGGTTAAGCCGTAGGACTTGGATGAGAACTTGGCATACTTGAAATCATCTTGCACTTGGCGTTCCGCTTTGGTAGCTTGGTGCACTAGCTCGATGAGATTTGAGTATGGTTGGAAGTCGGCGATCTTCTTGATTGGATGATTGAGTCCATTCAAGAAGCGTGCCATTGTTGGCTCATCATCTTTCGTGACATTGGCTCTTATCATTGCAATCTCCATCTCCTTGTAGTATTGTTCAACGCTCTTGGTTCCTTGCTTGAGTTGTTGGAGTTTCTTGAAGAGGTCGCGGTTGTAGTAGGTAGGTACGAAGCGTGCTCTCATGACATCCTTAATTTGTGCCCAAGTAGTGATGGGTGGTTCACCTCTTGACGTGCGGCGCTAAATGACTTGTTCCCACCAAATGAGCACATAGTCTTGGAACTCAAGGGATGCCATTGCGATCTTCTTCTCTTCTTCATAATTGTGCAAACGGAAGATCTTGTCAACTTTCAATGCCCATGAAAGGTACTCTTCGGGATCGTTGCTTCCGTTGAACTTGGGCATGGTGAACTTGAGCTTGCCATAGCGTTGCTCTTCATTGTGTTGGGGTCGGGGATGATGACGCCCATGTTGTAGATGATTGTTCAACTCGTGGTGCTCTTGGCGCGGACGGTTGTCAACCTCGTGTTGCTCTTGTCGTGGAGGATTTCCATTGTCTTCATGCTCTCGATGAACTTGATGCTCTTGGCGAGCTTGTGGAGGAGCTTCTCGAGCTCGAGGAGGAACTTGACGGTGCACACGAGTTTGATAAATCCTCTGGCAGACTTCTTCGCGAAGTGCTTCGGCATGGTCACGAGCTTGTCGGCCTCGGTCGGCTATGGCTCGACATGAATCGCGTAGAGCTCGTTGTGCCTCAAGTGCTTGAGTGTCATGGAGTTGTTGTTCTTGACGTTGTGCCTCGGCATCTTGTGCATTTTGGTGTAGACGCGCGCGTTCTTCCTCTTCATGTTGGCATTGTCGTTGCCGTTCTCGTGCTAGCGCAAAGGCTTCTTGGGTTTGACGTCGTCGGTGCTCTTGCGAGTCGGTGTCGCGTAGAGGATTGAGGCTTGCTTGATGCTCGTTGCGCGCGGCACGTCGAAGAGTGTTCGATGACGGTGTACTTGAGCCGGAGAGGGTAAAGTCGGAGTGGCGACTTGAACGGCTCCTTCTTGAAGTGGAAGAAGAGCGGTTGAGCAATAAAGCATGAATCTCGTCCATCCTTGCGTCATTCTCTTGCTTGTGATCATCGAGCTTGTGGTTGAAGTAGTCCCATGTACGTTGCTCGGAGAGTCGCAAGTCGGTGGCGAGGTTGTCAATGCGGTCACTCATTGCTTGTTGTTCTTGATGCAAAGCACATTGTGCACCAAAGAGGTGGCTTTTGGTGACGAAGGAGTTCATGTCGTCGTCTTGCTCCGTGAAGAGTGGGTTGGTAGAAGTACTTGGCCTATCCATCATTCCAAGACAAATGTGAGTGGTAGAAAGATAAGAACGAATACCAAAGGTACCTTGACCGAAGTTGAAAGTGGATCGATGATCACTCCAATGTAGGACAAGGGAATAGCCCAATTGGTACGAATTCTTGTCGGTTTCTCACACGTACACAAGTAAAAGCTTATGGTGGAGCTTGGTTAGGATGGTAGCAAAATTTTTGATGTGAATGTAAGCAAGATTCAATAATGTTGGAGAAGATTCACGACATGTAAATGCAACAAGTAGACCAATAGCAAGATGTGGTACACAGAAACACAACACACGGAAAGATAAATGGGGTCGTGCAACCAAGGGTGAGCCAAAATGTGGAATCCACGAAAATGGTCTTGCTGCACAACACTAGAGAGACGCTAGCACGATTGCACAATAGGCGGATACGAACTTGTGCACAACCTACTAAGCAAAAATGCAACGACTTCTATCCCAAGTATGATGTTCCGGAGATATGATCCAAGGTGATCGAGTATGACAATCTTAATGTTGTATGATGCTATGGTTCTTGCTTATAAGCTCTTTGCTTACCTTTTCTCTTTGCTTAAAAGCTTGTTTGGCTCTTTGATGTTTGAGCTCTTTTCTCATGTGATGCTTCACGGACCAAGATAGCAATTGTGTATGCGATGACAACTTTGTGACACAAGAGATGATTCCAAGATATGAAACACAATGATAGTATGTATGCTATGGGATGTAAGATCACTAATGTGCATAAGTCACGTTGCCGGCAATACTCAAATGCTAGTCTCGATGGGTAGGCTACGCAAAAGTAAGGCAATGGGTTTATCAATCAAAATGGAAAAAGAGTACGATGATATTACACTACCAAGATGATACCAATGGGAAATGGATACCACAAGTGTGTAGTCGTTCGTAGTAGTCCTTGGCGAAAATGAGTGGTGGTGATGTTGATGTCGAACCGTCCCTTGGTAGCCGAAACATGAAAGGAAACGGTGAGCCACAACTCAAATTCTCAAAACCAAGTGCGACAAAAAGCGTCGGAGTAGGTAGCGGTTAAGTGGTGGTGTCGGATGGGGTAATGGAAAGGTTTGCGGAGGGGTTTGCGGAAGTTAGGTGGTGGTGGTCGAAGTTGGTATGCGGAGGCGTAGGCGGCGGTGGTCAAAAACTGCAGGAGATGCGGTTTGGTCAGAGGAAGCCGGATGATCCGGGCTAGGAGCCGGATGACTCCTCTAACAAATTGCCATGTTCGATAGAGACCCTAATTACCCGATCTTTCACGAAAGGAGCGGATCCCGCGGAAATCACGAAGAACACGGGGAAGAACGGAGAGAGAACACAATAAGAAAAACGAGAGGGCTCACTAAACTGACACGAATAAGTTACACATGGGCTAGATCCTCGAGTACATAAGGAAAGATACACGATCCACGGACAACTAGGGACGATACAAGGGTAGCCGGTCTTCTCCGTGAGGAGGTCTTGAGTTCTTCCCTAAAAGGGGTCTTGAATCGGCTTGGGGGATCTTCTCTGGTGGAGGCTCGAATCTTCGTAGAGAAGACTACCAAGTGGATGAGCAAAGCTCTCTCACAAACATGAGCTAAACATTTGCTAACCCTAAAAATGGGGAGTAGAAGGTATATTTATGGCCCAAGGGGCGAATGGGTAAGTGAGGGGACGAAACGGGTACACGGGCCTCGGCCCAAGTCACGCACGCAGGCGGTGGCCGGATGATCCGGGCTTCGGGGGTCCGGATGATCCGGGTGGACGTCTGGATGATCCGGCTATGTTGTAGCAGCTGCGGGAGGGCCGGATGTCCGGGACCTGGTCCGGACATCCGGTTGTGGCCGGATGATCTGGGCCTGGGTCTGGATGACCCTGCTCCGAGATGACGCCTCGGGTGTCGCTGGGCACTTTACCCGGATCGTCCGGGCCGGGGTCCGGATCATCTGGGCTGAGGCCGGATCGTCCGGACGGTGGTCCGAATCGTCCGGGCTTCTGCCGACTTAGCCCTTTTTGTTCTCCGTCTTCACGTCCATCTTCCTCTTCGGATTCTCCTCGCTCCTTGGCGTCTCCATGGCTAACTCCATGATACCTGAGTATGCACAATGTCTCCGTTTGAGGTAGTAGCCATGTCTCGTGGTCATCGAAGTGGAATTGTGAGAGGAGAGATGTCACCTCGGTCTCGAGAGCTATTGCACGTGATCGAGTCATGGGTCCACTAGGCACTTGATGATACGATGGTAAGTCCATGGGGATGACCTTGGGATGCTCAGCATCATTTTCACTCATATATATTTGGGCCACATGCTGGTGTGGCTGTCTTCAGACCCTCTCTAATGTTTTTTTGCTGCAAAGACTCTGATGATGCTCAACGGACACGGGTATAATGTCTTAACTGTGTGCGATGCAAGTGCACTGTGAATCACGACGACTTCGCTAGTCCGAGCAAAGGTGGAGGTACTGGCTCAACCATGTGCGATGCAAGTGCGCTGTAAAATCACCACGACCGCGTAAGCACGAGCAAAGGGTGGAGGTACTGGCTTAACCGTGTGCGATGCAAGTGTGCTGTAAAATCACCACCTGCGCAAGCTAAAGGCCGGTAACTTTATTTAGAAATTAGGACGAACCATGTGCGATAGACCAGCTAGCTAGAACTATAAAAACAAACTACCCGCCTTGAGTGTTGCAAAAATTGGCGGTTCCGCCACTTTTCCTTATTATCATACATGCATATTCTTATTGGACCATGAGCGATCTTGGGCACTCCCGCCCCGCATCAATTCCTTTATCCAAATTTTAGTAGCCATCGTACTTCAACCATCGCCCACACTCCTCCAACACCGACTTTATAGTAAAATTGCAGTAGTCGAGGCATTTGAACCATCGCCCTCCCTTCTCCACCACCATCTCCACCCACCATTACTGAAATTTTCAGTAGCCGCGGCTGTCGGTGTCAAACCGGCCGATCTCGGGTAGGGGGTCCCAAACTGTGCGTTTGAGGATCGAAGGTAACAGGAGACAAAGGGGACACAATGTTTACCCAAGTCCGGGCCCTTTTAACGGAGGTAATACCCTACTTCCTGCTTGATGAGTATAGGGGTTACAAGAGTTGATCTACCTCGAGATTGTAATGGCTAAACCCTAGATGTCTAGCCTATGTAAATTCTGATAGCCTCTACGGACTAACCCCTTCAGTTTATATAGGCACTAGAGGGGCCTAGGGTTGTACAGGGTCAGTTTACAGAGAAAGGAAAGTACACACCAGGACGCCAATTGTGCCATTCACGCAAAGGAGAGTCCCATCCGGACATGGGGGAAGGCCTTCTACCTTGTATCTTCACGGCGCCTCAGTCTGGCCCATATCAGATAGCCCGGACACCCGAGGACCCCATAATCCAGGACTCCCTTAGTAGCCCCTGAACCAATCTTTCGATGACCATGTGTTCGGCGCGCAGATTGTCTTCGACATTGCAAGGCGGGTTCCTCCTCCGAATACTTCAAAGCAGTCTTCTGAATAAGAGATCTGTATCTGGTTCTATATAACAACCACAACCCTCAACCACAAAGGCAAGATACTTAATCAAAATATAGTCTGTCTACTGACAACTCTTTTGGCGAAACGTTACGTCTGGCCTCTTTATCATTTCGAACCATTTTCTGGCCTCCCACTTCGTGTTTCGAGGCACAGCCTCTATCGACACGCCTTGTCAAAGCTGAGATCGTGCCCCCTTATTGATGAATTCTCTTCATTACGGTTTTGGGTAATAAAATCGTGCCATTCGCATGACCCCATGGGAACGGGTAGATTTTAAGGCTTGAGGGGGGCGTTTGATTTTCACTGCATATATAAGCGGATAAAGACCCCTTCTTTTTGTCTTACGCCTTCATCCTCCCTCTGCCTTCCCAGCCTCGAGCTCCAGCACCCCAACCTCGACCTTTCCCACCGCCCAACCTCTCCATCCATGGCCAGATCCGGTCGCAGGGCAAGTGAATGACCTCCTCCGTCATGGAGAAGGACATCAAGGAACTCCGGGAAGTGGGGTACCTGGCTGCAAGTGTCACGCAAGGGCTCCCTGCCAAAAAGCAGATCATCCCTACTCCGAAGCCCAGCGAAAGAGTGGTGTTTATTCCCCACTTCCTCTACCGACTAGGGTTTCCTCTCCATCTTTTTGTCCGCGGTCTCATGTTCTATTACGGGCTAGAATTCCATGATCTAGCCCCAAATTCCTTCCTCCACATCTCGGCGTTTATCGTCGTGTGCGATACGCTCCTCCGCATCCCCCACTTCGGCCTATGGCTTAAGGTCTTCAACGTGAAGTCGAAGGTGGTCGATGGGCAACACGCGGACTGCGGCAGCTCCATGGTGAGAAAGCTCCACAATGTCACCTGGCCCAAAGGGGCCTTCGTGGAGATTGTCAGGATATGGCAATAGGAGTGGTTCTACATCACCGAACCCCGCGCCGCCACATGGGTAGCCACTCCTGAGTTTAACTGGACCCCCAATGCGGCTTGCATCATGGATCAACAAGGGTCAGGATGGGGCGTGATCCGACGAAGTGATGGTGCTGCAAAAGCGCATCAAAATATGGTAGAGAAGAACACCAGTCTCACCGATGTGATTCAGGTGATGCTTTTCTGCCGGATCCTCCCCTGCCAGCACTGGTCTCTCCACATGTGGGAGTTCAATCTGGAAGGGCCGCGAACCCTACAGCGATTCTTTGGCACAACGCACGAAGAGATCTGGAAGCTGCTCTTCAAGGCCCAGAAGACGTGGCTAGAGACGACTGACGACATCGGCCTCGACAGCGCTCATCCGGCCACCCAGGTAAGCATTTTAGTTTCCGAACATAACTTCAGTTTGTAAATCAAAAGGTATGGTGAGCCTTCCATCCTTCAATCAAGGTTGGACAAAGAAGGCAGAGCGGATCAAGTGTCCGGCTCCGCAACTCGAAGACCCAACCATTCCTCTGCTAACGAGGATGCTGGTCCCGGCGCCGGAGAAGAAGGCCAAGAAGAAGGGCAAGGAGGCCAGAGGTGTCCTCTGCCGTAAAGGTAATTCAGACGCTGCATCCGAAGAGATCGAAGCTCCCTCCTCCCACCAGGGAGATGAAGATGAAGAGGAGGAGGAGGCAGAGAGCGATTCTCCCCTCAAGGGGAGGAAGAAGAAGAGGGTGGCCTCCGTTGACCCGGAGGCGGAGGCGTCCAAGAGAGGGAAAACATCCCTCTCGGACGGCTCAGATTTGGATACTGGAGTCATACCGAAGCGGCACCCTAGGGTGAAGCCCCAGACCGCATCATAAGTATCCGAGATGCTTTACATACATACGGTCTTTTATGATTGTAGAATAACATGTTATATCATGCGTTTCAGTCCGGCCCATGACCTCCCCCAACTATCATCATCTTCGGGGAACTCTTTGCCACTGGAGATGGTGGAGAGCGAGATGCCTCCACGAGCCTCTCCGCCACTCGTTGCAGATGACACCGAGATGTTACTCCAAAGGACCTATCCGGGCCACGGAGAGGTGCGGGAGGCCGCCAAGACGGCGCCCGAGGGTAATGCCTTGGCTGCCGAGAACATGGGGGCCACAACCCCCATGGAGACTAACGACGGGGGCCCTGACTAGTCCGGTCCCCACCCGAACACAATTCCGGAGACTCACGTGGCTACGGAATCGAGCGAGCAACCCCCTTCAATTGAGGGGGGAGCGCCAACTCCGGCGGCGACTCCACTAATCCGAAGGTGCCGAACACTTTGATGGAGGCACTGCGACGCGCTTCCGTCATGGAGGAACACCGCACCCTGATGGGTGTAGTGGTTGAGAAGGTTCAGTCCGCCAAGAGCGGGTTGAACGAAGCCATTACCAGCCTGCTAACAGGCTTCGAGGTGTGAGATGTAATTTTCTTAGCCACTTTTCATATAAAATACATGCATATGTATAGATAGTAGCCCCTGAGACTCTATTCGGTTTGAAAACGGCCGTACATAGGATCAAATAATGATCGCAGGAGGTAATGTACTAGTCACTACAAAAAAAGACAGATCCGTGACATTTTGGGCTGAACGAAAAATATTTCTTTCATGCTTGTGACACTTCTATGACGATAATTTTGACAAAACCTTGTATCATCATAGATGTGGTGGGCTCCAACTTCTATGACAAAAAATCATGACAGAAAATGGGCTTTTCGTCCTGGGCGGGCCGGAGAAGCAGCTGCATGACATGCTTTGGGCCGTCCATGACGGAGAAAACCATGGTAGAAGCGAGGGCGGGGAAAATATCGGGGGAGTTCCCGGTTACGGTGGGTGGTCGGGGGCCGAGCGATGTGCGGTTGTCTCATACGTACACGCATGTGTGCGAGGTGTTGCGCTCTAACTGAACCCGAGCGAGGTGTTGGGCTCTAACTGACCCCGAGCGATTGCACTAGGTACGTTACTAAACCCGACCAATCGATCCCTTGCTGTTAATAGAACCCGAGTGATTTCTTCGCTACTACTGCTAACTGAAGCCGATCTAACACTGTTGCCTCCTTCCCTTGATGAAGAGTGAGCGTTGTTGAGGGGGTTTGGATGAACAGTTCCTGGTGGGGGTTGGTTGAACAGGACCCTGTGGTGGTAGAGGCCGTTGCCGCTGGATCAACAGTACCCCAATCGATCGAGCCGGTGGATGAACAGGACCCCGTGGAGGGCTAGTTGAACAGTAGCCGGTGGAGGGTTGTGTACGACTTAGAGGCATAACCACATTGAAAGCAATGTCGCAAGTGAGGTAATCTTCACACAACCCATGTAATACATAAGGGACAGGGATACATAGATGGCTTACAATCGCCACTTCACACAATTACATGAATAAAGCATTACATCAACCAGATACAATCAAGGTCCAACTACAGAACCAAAATAAAAGAAGACTACCCCAAAAGCTACACAGATCCCCGATCGACCCCAACTGGGCTCCACTACTGATCAACTAGAAACGGAAACGACATAACGAACACGATCTTCAATGAGCTTCTCCTTGAGTTCGGTTGCGTCATTTGCACGGTTCAACGGCACCTGCAAGCTGGTTTTGGAAGTATCTGTGAGTCACGGGGACTCAGCAATCTCACACCCTCGCGATCAAGACTATTTATGCTTATAGGAAGGGTAAAAGGTATGAGGTGGAGCTGCAGCAAGCGACTAGCGTATATGGTGGCTAACATACGCAAATGAGAGCGAGAAGAGAAGGCAAAAGCACGGTCGAACATCTATGATCAAGAAGTGATCCTAGAACAACCTACGTCAAGCATAACTCCAACACCGTGTTCACTTCCCGGACTCCGCCGAGAAGAGACCATCACGGTTACACACGCGGTTGGTGCATTTTAATTAAGGTAAACTTCAGGTTTTGTACAACTCGACATTAACAAATTCCCATCTGCCCATAACTGCGGGCACGGCTTTCGAAAGTTCAAAACCCTGCAGGGGTGTCCCAACTTAGCCCATCATAAGCTCTCACGGTCAACGAACGATATTCCTTCTAGCGGGAAGACCCGATTAGGTTCGGAATCCCGGTTACAAGACATCCTCGACAATGGTAAAACAAGTCCAGCAATACCACCCGATGCGCCGACATCTCGATAGGAGCTGAACATATCTCATTCTTAGGGCACACCGGATAAGCTAAGCGCACCGGAGCCAACGTAACCCAAGTTGCCAAGGGACGGCCCCGCACGGTGCTCTGGGTTGGACCAACACTTAGATAAGCACTGGCCCGGGGGTTTAAAATAAAGATGACCCTCGGGATGTGCGACTCCCAAGGGAAAAAGGCTAGGTGGCGAATGGTAAAACCAAGGTTGGGCCTTGCTGGAGGAGTTTTATTCAAAGCGAACTGTCAAGGGGTTCCCATTATAACCCAACCGCGTAAGGAACGCAAAATCCGGGAACATAACACCGATATGATGGAAACTAGGACGGCAAGAGTGGAACAAAACACCAGGCATACGGCCGAGCCTTCCACCCTTTACCAAGTATATAGATGCATTAATTAAATAAGAGATATTGTGATATCCCAACAAATAAACATGTTCTAACAAGGAACAACATCTCCATGTTCCAACAAGGAACAAACTTCAATCTTCACCTGCAACTAACAACGCTATAAGAGGGGCTGAGCAAAGCGGTAACATAGCCAAACAACGGTTTGCTAGGACAAGGTGGGTTAGAGGCTTAGCTTAACAATATCGGAGGCATGATAATCAAGTGGTAGGTATCGCAGCATAGGCATAGCAAAAGAGCGAGCAACTAGCAAGCAAAGATAGAACTGATTTCGAGGGTATGGTCATCTTGCCTGAAATCCCGCAAGGAAGAAGAACGAGTCCATGAAGAAGATAAACGGACGTAGTCGAACGGGTCCTCACAAACGCGATGTTACCGGAACCAACCCGAAGAAGCAACACCGGAAAGAAGCACACAACATAGTAAACAACCAACACATGAACATGGTATGATATGCGGGATGCGGTATGCAATGCATATGCATGATTGCAAAGGAATGATTGAACCTGGCCTCAACTTGTAAATCCAAGAGTGACATTGGAAAGGTGAGGTGATTTCGGTTGAAATCGATATAAAGATCACTGGAATCGGATGCACGGTTTGGAAATGGCAAGCAAAACAAATATGGGACCGGTCTGCGATAAACAACAAGTAGCCATCTAAATGCATCAAGATAAATATGCTACAGCACTCAGACATGGCAACAAGATACATGGCAGGGATCCACTCAAGAAGCTTGACAAAATAAGAACACCGAGCTACGGCTAATTCACTCATTAACAGGTTCTAACAAGCATGGCAAAAGTGCAAATGATAACAGGTTTCAGACATAGTGAAATTAACACAAGTCTGGAATTTATCATCAGGAAGCACACTTTAGAGCATGAAAACTACATGCTATAGGAACATAACATGGCAAAGCAAGGCATAGCATGAAGCTACTCAAAGCACTTAACAAAAGTCCCTTAGTGACCTTGAGACAAAAGGGATCCGAGAATACAATTGCAAGCATGTGAACATAGCAAAAACATAAACAGAGCTCAGACTTAGTCAAAAACTGGAGCATGCAAATCAGTTAACGAGTAGGCATGTTTACGAGCACGATGCACTCACTACAGAGCATGGCATGACAAACTAAGCATACACCCATCAAGAAGACATGTCATAGAAGCTAGACATGTCAAGAACTACAACATAGCATGCACGGATCAATAGCAACAACCTCGGCAAAATCGCTAAACAAGCTAACAATCTGCCAGGAACATTTTATAGCAAAAGTAGAGCTCGATTGACTCAAGCTAGGATGCTCCATAAATGCAAACAAAGACATGGATGGATAGAGCACCACAATTTTAACAAAACATCCCTACTGATCATCCTCAAAAGAGGTACGGATCACTAGGAAACAACATGAACATACGGCATAACGACAAAAACAGAACAAGGACTTAGTGAAATTCTAAGTCCCTGGAATCAGCATTACCGATTACGCTACTTTGCATGCTTGTGCTAGTCACCACAAATGTCACAAAAATACATGGCATACACCCCTTTCACCCTTGTAAAGATGGCATGGCATATAACAAAACACATGTAGAGCTCAGGATCATATCATGCACACATTAAACTTGGCAAAAATGACAAAATGCCATTTGCTGAAACAGATCGGACAAATTCCTCACATAGCCCTCTTCCAACAGAATTTAGGGCATCAAGATGAGCTCAAATGAAAATGATGCAATGAGATGAAATGATGTACTCGTTGAGACGAACATTTTGGTATGCTACACGCGTGAATCGGGGCAACGGGTGATGAGTTATAACATGATGAAAAAAAGGCATATGAATCTGAAAATTTTCAGGACTTGGACGAATTTTGGCGAGCGTCAAATAGTAAAACGATGCACAGGCGGGATATAGCGGCTTAGCTCACCATGGGCTCGGCCCAAAAGTACGGAGAGGCAGGCCGAGCCAGGCGATCTGGGCCGGTGCTGCTGGGCCTCCGCGAGGCCGGTCAACGTAGCCGATCGGGGAGGAGGTCGGCTGGATCGGGCTCCTCTCGATCCATGGCGGCGGTGGCGCTGGGAGACTCCGGCGACAGGGATGGCCGGAGCCGCGGTGGGCGGCGCCGGATATGGAAGCAGGCAGCGGCGGGCTCCTCCTCGGGCTCGGATCGAGGCCGGAGCACTCCGGGACGGCGGCGGGGAGGCGTTCGGGCGACGGGGCGCGCTCCGGCGAGCGAAGGTGGCTGCCGGCGATGGGGTGGCAGCGCCGGGCGGCGGTCGACGGCGGGGATCGGCGGCAGGCGCGCGGAGGAGCGAGCGCTCGGGCGGCGGGGGTTCGGGCCCGGGCGGGCCGGCTCTGGGCGCCGCGGGCCCGCGCGGTGGAGAGAGGCGGCGGTGACAAGTGGCGGCGCCTGAGTGGAGGATAGGGGCGGCGGAGCTGATGTGGCGCCTTTTGATTGGACGGAGTGAGGTGGCGGCGGGGTGGACGCGTCCGCCGGCGGGCGGACATGTCCGGCGGCGCGGAGAGAGGTGAGATCTAGGGTTTCGTCCGCGAATTTGGAAGGGTTGCACATATATATAGGTAGAGGGAGCTTGGAGAGTCCAAATGAGGTGCGGTTTTCGGCCACGCGATCGTGATCGAACGACCGAGATGATCGAGGGGGTTTAAGTGGGTTTTGGGCCACTTCGGAGGGGTGTTGGGCTGCAACACACATGAGGCCTTTTCGGTCCCTCGGTTAACCGTTGGAGTATCAAACGAAGTCCAAATGGCACGAAACTTGACCGGCGGTCTACCGGTAGTAAACCAAGGTCGCATGACAAGTCTCGGTCCAATCCGAAAACGTTTAACACCCACACACGAAAAGAGGTAGAAAGGGACACCGGAGGACATAGTAGCGCCGGATTGCAAAACGGACAACAGGGAAAATGCTCGGATGCATGAGAAGAACATGTATGCAAATGAAATGCACATGATGACATGATATGCAAAGCATGACACGCAAGCAAAGACAACGCAACCACAGTGAATAACTGGACGACACCTGGCACATCAGTCTCGGGGCGTCACAACACTCCACCACTACGAGAGGATCTCGTCCCGAGATCTAGAATGGCACCGGAGGGAAAACGGAAGAGAAAGAGAAGAAGTAAAACTAAGTTGCTCCTTCGACAAACAAGTGAAACCAAAGAACCTTGAAAAGGTTAAGCCATCTCAAGAAAAGAATACAACGGAGATAAACAAAGTTGTAGATACTCCGTTAAGAAAGAGGAAAAGAAAGAGCCGATTCGAGTAGCAGTTCGGTTGAAAAGAGATGAAAGACTTGATAAGGAGAAAAGAACTTGAGAAAAAAGGTCACAACACTCCGGTTAAATGGATAAGCACGAAAAGAACATGATCTTCACAATTTGAGATGATGATTGAAAAGAGCAACATCACAAGGCCTCCGGAACGAAAGAATAGAATATAGATAATTGAAATAAAAGAATGGAGAAGAAAATGCCAACTTCTGTCACAAAAGGGTTTGAGAAGGCATCCTTAGGAGAAGGGTCGAACGGAGTTGTTGGAACACCAACAACGAAAAAGAATAAGCTTAATATGGTCTTATGGAATACATCTCAAATTATGAGGTGAAATTCTGCCACTGACAAAAAATAATAGATTGGATTAATATCAACAAGGAGACGAGAAACTTATCTCCCCGAGAGGATAAATGAAGAAATTGGATCATTTATAAGCACCATAATTTTCAACAATCCTTAGGGAAAGTTTTAGGTGAAATATAAAACAAGATAATTCCAATGAAGAGATTGATGGATTTAAAATACCTCATTCTTAACAACGTGTGAATCATGAAACATGAACTCAAATTATCAAGAATGGCATAATACCACCTCCAATGATACAAAAGAAGGAATTGCACTCCGGATAGCAAGATGAAGAAAACTTGAGCTTCTTAGCAAAGAATGTCGATGAACACTTTGAGAAGGAATTAAATCCTTGATGAATCCATCATGTAGAACCTTCATGAAGAACTCCGGTAATAAAAGAATGATCCAAAATAATTGAATGATGAAAAGAATAAGATTGAAGCCTTGCAATGATTTAGATAGAGATCTCCGTGATAATATAATTGAAAGAGGTTGGAACTCCGGGAAAAAGAGAAGATGAAACAAATGAAACAGAGAATTTGAAGGGCCTCCGGAATAAAGAATTAATCATTAGGATGAAACAAGAATAATAATTACATTATGCTTGTCCTTCATCAATTAAATTGATGATAAACAATGGATTTGGCACACTACTTATTCTTGTAGAAAGGATTAAGATAGATATAGCATAACTTGAGAACGTCTTAAACAAGTTACCGGTATGATTGGTAAGAACGAATGAATATATACGATAATGAATGACGAGAACTCTTGCATGAACCACCGTTAGGATTGACAATGAATAACTAGATGTTATAGCAAGGAAGAAAAAACCTGAATAGCCACCGTAAGAATTGGAAATGAATGAAGTAAAGGGGTGAATCACCGGTAAGAATTAGCAAATGAATGAAGATGTTTGAGAGAATTTAGATCCATGAGAACGAAGAGATTACGAGCTGATTAGAGAGCATAGTTGAATGACGCACCGGTAAGATTTTGAGTATGAGAGCTGAAAGCTGGAGTGGATAAACCTGAATTTATGGACTCCGGATAATCAAACTGAGAAGACTCTTGAATTGCTCCGGATGGGTGAAAAGAATTCTCACAATCGAAAACAGTTATGAGAGGAAGGCAACATGCTAGAATGACGAATCTTCGAGAGAACGGATAAGATATGGAGGAAAAACTCTTCTTCGGTCTTCAAAATCTGAGAATGATGACGAGAAAACACCACCATGAATTATTGGGACACTCCGTATGAGAATTATAAAGGTTGAACCAACGATGAAAAGAATTTGAAAGATCTTGGAGAAGACGTTTGACTAATGATAATTCATTCTTACGTCAAACTTCGAAATGAATTTGAGAATAAATCTGGTAAAAAAATTAGAAGAGTCAGGTAAGATCCTGGAAAAAGACCTGTGGGTTAGGGCCCACTCAAAAGAAAACACCGTTGAATGATTTTAAAGAGAGGTTGCACCGGTTGAATTAAATGACTTGAATGAGATAACAACCTCGAAGGATCTTGAACGAATGCAGAGTGGAAACACGAATCTTCGAGATATCTTGAGCACTCCGGAACAAATGAATAGCGAGAGGTGAATGATAAAGAGGTGCACCGGTAAGAAAAGGTATTTGAAATGAGGAAAAAGGGTATGATCCACAAAGCTTCACTTGGTTCCACCGGAGAAGAAAAAGAATGAATAATGGTGAACTAGAAGCTCCGTTAAAATCTTCATGAGTATCACCGCGTAAGAACATTGACGGAAAAGAATGGCGAGACTTCACAAGAATAAAAGGATACTTGATAAAGAAATCTTAGTCCTTGAAGAAAAATGGTGGGTGGGCGGGAAAACAAAGGCAACTTGGAGACGGATGAAACAAACAACATTGAGAAAAAACTTGAGTTGATCTTGCAGATGTTGACGTGATCGGATCCACTTGAAGAGAGACACACCAGTTGAACAAGATTGACATGACAATCTCGATTATCATGAAGGATTGGCATCCACAAAGAAGTATGAGAACACCATTTGGGGAAGGTATGGAATCAACACTTGACATTGAAGCAACTCGAATACCACAACTCAAAACAAAAACAAAGGATTGGCTTGCAAAATAAGCCGGAACAAACATATGATAGAGATTTCGTCTGAAGTTTTTGTGGTGGGGCCTACACGGGCTCGATCGTACAACACCATCATGTACAAGGCAGTGCACATGACATACAAAGCGTCCCCGAGTCGGCATAGCCAAGGACTCTTAAAGACACAACGAGACCACTGTAAAACCAACCGTGAATAGGCGGACCACTAGACGTTGAACCCCAATTTCATATCATACATCTGACGGAAAGATATCCTAAGAGCTACTTGAATTCCCACTTATAAACTCCCGAAATTTTCCGGTTATGCAATCAGGTGTTGGGGATACAGGGGAAGCATAATATCTCACCAAAAACTAACAAATCCTACATCCAGTTGTATCCATCCTTCAACACATAACCAAGAAACCCTCGGAAATCGTTTACCTAAACCTTCGAAAAGCGTCCGTTATGCGAGTTATGGCAATACTCCCGAACTCCCACCCCAGTACTGGTGGCGTCGAGGTTATCTCACCAACAACTGCATAAAAGAGATTTTCGATGTCGGAGAAACTAAACTCAGGTATTCCAGAACTGCAACGAGAAAATAGTGACCACAACACCACGGAGCTCAACTCCCCAGGACACTGCCACAACCCCTAAATGTCAGGAGGCACCAAGAACAATGTTCTCGTCACAAAACCATCAGAACGATTCCAAGATACCCGCGTGATCCTAAATTTTTTTTAGTGAAATTTCAGAAGAGAAGAGTCAAAACTCTACGTCAGGATGCCTCACCAGAGCGATGAAGGGACTGAGGAGTAAAAAGAATTCCTAACTCTCTGATATATATAATTCCTAAATGACTCAAAACATTTTTCTAGACTCAATAACGCCAGCGATTCGATCAAGCAGGGGGCTCCTAAGGTCGGGGACGGCTCTGATACCAACTTGTAACGCCCTCGATGCGGCTATATCTCCCACGTGTCGAAGCACGAATTAGAGGCATAACCGCATTGAAAGCAATGTCGCAAGTGAGGTAATCTTCACACAACCCATGTAATACATAAGGGACAGAGATACATAGATGGCTTACAATCGCCACTTCACACAATTAAATGAATAAAGCATTACATCAACCAGATACAATCAAGGTCGGACTATGAAACCAAAATAAAAGAAGACTACCCCAAAAGCTACACAGATCCCCGATCGACCCCAACTGGGCTCCACTACTGATCAACTGGAAACGGAAACGACATAACAAACACGATGTTCAATGAGATCCTCCTTGAGTTCGGTTGCGTCATCTGCACGGTTCAATGGCACCTGCAAGTTGGTTTTGGAAGTATCTGTGAGTCACGGGGACTCAGCAATCTCACACCCTCGCGATCAAGACTATTTAAGCTTATAGGAAGGGTAAAAGGTATGAGGTGGAGCTATAGCAAGCGACTAGCGTATATGGTGGCTAACTTATGCAAATGAGAGCGAGAAGAGAAGGAAAAATCACGGTCGAACATCTATGATCAAGAAGTGATCCTAGAACAACCTACGTCAAGCATAACTCCAACTCCATGTTCACTTCCCGGACTCCGCCGAGAAGAGACCATCACGGTTACACACGCGGTTGGTGCATTTTAATTAAGGTAAACTTCAGGTTCTCTACAACCGAACATCAACAAATTCCCATCTGCCCATAACCGTGGGCACGACTTTCAAAAGTTCAAAACCCTGCAGGGGTGTCCCAACTTAGCCCATCACAATCTCTCACGGTCAACGAAGGATATTCCTTCTAGCGGGAAGACCCGATTAGGCTCGGAATCCCGGTTACAAGACATCCTCGACAATGGTAAAACAAGTCCAGCAAGATCACCCGATGCGCCGACATCCCAATAGGAGCTGCACATATCTTGTTCTCAGGGCACACCGGATAAGCTAAGCATACGGGATCCAATGTAACCCAAGTTTCCAAGGGATGGCCCGCGCGGTGCTCTGGGTTGGACCAACACTTAGACAAGTACTGACCCGGGGGTTTAAAATAAAGATGACCCTCGGGATGCTCGACTCCCAAGGGAAAAATGCTAGGTGGCGAATGGTAAAACCAAGGTTGGGCCTTGCTGGAGGAGTTTTATTCAAAGTGAACTGTCAAGGGGTTCCCATTATAACCCAACTGCGTAAGGAACGCAATATCCGGGAACATAACACCGATATGACAGAAACTAAGGCGGCAAGAGTGGAACAAAACACCAGGCATACGACCGAGACTTCCACCCTTTACCAAGTATAGAGATGCATTAATTAAATAAGAGATATTGTGATATCCCAACAAATAAACATGTTCCAACAAGGAAAAACATCTCCATGTTCCAACAAGGAACAAACTTCAATCTTCACCTGCAACTAACAACGCTATAAGAGGGGCTAAGCAAAGCGGTAACATAGCCAAACAACGGTTTGCTAGGACAAGGTGGGTTAGAGGCTTGGCTTAACAATATGGGAGGCATGATAAGAAAGTGGTAGGTATCGCAGCATAGGCATAGCAAAAGAGCGAGAAACTAGCAAGCTAAGATAGAAGTGATTTCGAGGGTATGGTCATGTTGCCTGAAATCTCGCAAGGAAGAAGAACGAGTCCATGAAGAAGACAAACGGACGTAGTCGAATGGGTCCTCACAAACGCGACGTTACCGGAACCAACCCGAAGAAGCAACACCGGAAAGAAGCACACAACATAGTAAACAACCAACAAATGAACATTGTATGATATGCGGGATGCGGTATGCGATGCATATGCATGATTGCAAAGGAATTATAGAACCAGGCCTCAACCTTGAAATCCAAGAGTGCCACTGGAAAGGTGAGGTGATTTCGGTTGAAATCGATATAAATATCACCGGAATCGGATGCACGGTTTGGAAATGGCAAGCAAAACAAATATGGCACCGGTCTGCAATAAACAGCAAGTAGCCATCTAAATGCATCAAGATAAATATGCTACAGCACTCAAACATGGCAACAAGATACATGGCAAGGATCCACTCAAGAAGCTTGACAAAAGAAGAACACTGAGCTACAGATAATTCACTCATTAACAGGTTCGAACAAGCATGGCAAAAGTGCAAATGATAACAGGTTTCGGACTTGGTGAAATTAACACAAGTCTGGAATTTATCATCAGGAAGCACACTTTAGAGCATTAAAACTACATGCTACATGAACATAACATGGCAAAGCAAGGCATAGAATGAAGCTACTCAAAGCACTTAACAAAAGTCCCTTAGTGACCTTGAGACAAAAGGGATCCGAGAATACAATTGCAAGCATGTGAACATAGCAAAAACATAAACAGAGCTCAGACTTAGTCAAAAACTGGAGCATGCAAATCAGTTAACGAGTAGGCATGTTTACGAGCACAATGCACTCACTACAGAGCATGGCATGACAAACTAAGCATACACCCATCAAGAAGACATGGCATAGAAGCTACACATGGCAAGAAATACAACATAGCATGTACGGATCAATAGCAACAACCTCGGCAAAATCCCTAAACAAGTTAACAATCTGCCAGGAACACTTTATAGCAAAAGTAGACCTCGATTGACTCAAGCTAAGTTGCTCCATAAATGCAAACAAAGACATGGATGGATAGAGCACCACAATGTTAACAAAGCATCCTTACTCATCATCCTCAAAAGAGGCACGGATCACAAGGAAACAACATGAACATATGGCATAACGACAAAAACAGAACAAGGACTTGGTGAAATTCTAAGTCCCTGAAATCAGCATTACCGATTACGCTACTTTGCATGCTTGTGCTAGTCACCACAAATGTCACAAAAATACATGGCATACACCCCTGTAAAGATGGCATGGCATATAACAAAACAGATGTAGAGCTCAGGATCATATCATGCACACATTAAACATGGCAAAAATGACAAAATGCCATTTGCTGAAACAGATCGGACAAATTCTTCACATAGCCCTCTTCCAACAGAATTTCGGGCATCAAGATGAGCTCAAATGAAGATGATGCAATGATATGAAATGATGTACTCGTCGAGATGAACATTTTGATATGCTACACGCGCGAATCGGAGCAATGGGTGATGAGTTATGACATGATGAAAAGAGGCATATGAATCTGAAAATTTTCAGGACTTGGACGAATTTTAGCGAGCGTCAAATAGTAAAACGACGCACAGGCGGGATATAGCGCGTAGCTCACCATGGGCTTGGCCCAAAGGACGGAGAGGCAGGCCGAGCCAGGCGATCTGGGCCGGTGCTGCTGGGCCTCCGCGAGGCCGGTCAACGGAGCCGATCGGGGAGGAGGTCGGCTGGATCGGGCTCCTCCCGATCCATGGCGGTGGCGCTGGGAGACTCCAGCCACGGGGATGGCCGAAGCCGTGGCGGGCGGCACCGAATATGGAAGCAGGCGGCGGCGGGCTCGTCCTCAGGCTCGGATCAAGGCCGGAGCACTCCGGGACGGCGGCGGGGAGGCGTTCGGGCGACGGGGCGCGCTCCGGCGAGCAAAGGCGGCCGCCGGCGATGGCGGTGGTGGAGCCGGGCGTCGGTCAGCGGCAGGGATCGGCAGCAGGCGCGTGGAGGAGCGAGCACTCTGGCGCGCGGGGATCAGCGGCAGGCGCGCGGAGGAGCGAGCGCTCGGGCGGCGGGGGTTCGGGCTCGGGCGGGCCGGCTCTGGGCGCCGCGGGCCCGCGTGGTGGAGAAAGGCGGTAGTGACAAGTGGCGGCGCCTGAGTGGAGGAGAGGGGCGGCGGAGCTGACGTGGCACCTTTTGATTGGACGGAGTGAGGTGGCGGCGGGGTGGACGCGTCCGTCGGCGAGCAGAGATGTCCGGCGGCGTGGAGAGAGGTGAGATCTAGGGTTTCGTCCGCGAATTTGGAAGGGTTGCACATATATATAGGTAGAGGGAGCTAGGAGAGTCCAAATGAGGTGCGGTTTCCGGCCACGCAATCATGATCGAACTACCGAGATGATCGAGGGGGTTTAAGTGGGTTTTGGGCCACTTTGGAGGGGTGTTGGGCTGCAACACACATGAGGCCTTTTCGGTCCCTCGGTTAACCGTTGGAGTATGAAACGAAGTCCAAATGGCACGAAACTTGACCGGCGGTCTACCGGTAGTAAACTAAGGTCGCATGACAATTCTCGGTCCAATCCGAAAATGTTTAACACCCGCACACGAAAAGAGGTAGAAAGGGACACCGGAGGACATAGGAGCGCCGGATTGCAAAACGGACAACAGGGAAAATGCTCGGATGCATGAGACAAACATGTATGCAAATGAAATGCACATGATGACACACAAGCAAAGACAACGCAACAACAACAAATAACTAGACGACACCTGGCACATCGGTCTCGGGGCGTCACAGGCTCGTTAAACAGTAGCCGGTGGAGGGCTGGATGAATAGTAGCCCATGGATGGGTGTTTGAACAGGACCCCGTGGAGAGGGCTGGCTGAGCAGTAGCCGGTGGAGGAGCAGTGGAGGCTGGATGAACAGGAGCCCATGGATGAACAGTCGTAGGTGGAGGCTGGAGGAGGTCGACGGTGGACGAACAAGAGCCCGTGCAGGTAGTCGACGGTGGATGAACAGTAGCCCGTGGAGGCAGTCGACGGTGGAGATGAACAATATCCCTTGGAGTCCTGTTTTGCGGTACGCACAACCCTCCCGATGAACAGGACCCTCGTTTCGACCGTAACGCTCCAACACAAGTTCGTTTCCTCCGTTTTGCGGTACGCCACACCCCTCCCGATCAACATGACCCAGTTTCGACCATATGAGGTCCGTTTCCTCCGTTTTGTGGTACGCCAGACCTCTCCCGATGAACGGGATCCCGTTTCGACCGTTGCCGGTCGAACACAAGGTCGTTTCCTCCGTTCTCTGGTACGCCAGGCCTCGTCCCATCGCCTGTTCTGTCCAAGCCAGTTCGCTTTTGATGAATACGACGTAATCCGACCCAGTCGTTTGCCTCTCGATGAACAGGACGCTGTTTCTCCGTTCCGACCCAGCTGGTTCGTTGCCCGATGAACATGACGCCGTTGCTGCCGTCCGTTGCCTCTCCATGTACACAAGCCCTGGTCGTCCATATATATATGCGCGAGTAGGCATTCGAGACCCTGCCCGTATGTACGTACGTGGCCGTATTTACTTTCTTGCAACCTGGCCACTATACGTACGTGTACATGCTACATGTGCGCCTCTACTATGACATGTGCGCGCCTCTACTATGCGACGGTTCATCGCTGTAGCTTGTAGACAGACCGATTGTATGTATGTACACGTTCGTGATGAGAATGACAACGCTATGTACGCTTGGACCAGGTGGGTCCCGACTGTTAGGCACTTCCTTGCATGCGAAGATGTAGCTGGTGGGTCCCAACAGTTAGGGGGGAGAATCATTTTTTTGCCCGTAATATGGCCCCACTTCCTTGCGTGCGAAGATGTAGCTGGTGGGTCCCAGGAGTCAGGGGGAGAAAATATTAGTTTTCAGGGTAAAAAGGATGCAGTTGCATGCATGCGTCCATGGGCGTGGTGTGTCCCCACTGTCAGCCTCTCATGTATAGTCATCTTTCGATGACTCTCGATTGTTGACCACGTTGACCACACCATGCCGAGCGCACCAAGGACGGTGGACGATGGTGAGGCCCCAGACTAGAACGACCAGGAGATGGGGAAGACGCTGCAGTGGAGTCGCAGATGGAGAGTACTATGAAACTTTACTGGTTCGGGTGCGCGGCAGCACTGCCACCCACGGGAGACAGGAGCAAGAACAGAGGTTGAAGAAGGAGCACGACTATTGGATTAACATCCAATGGTCCAGCTGCTAGAATCATTTGTTGATTAAGTTGAAAAAGCCATGCGTACACGTTTGCTAAGTAGGCCCACAAGTCAGCCACCAAATCTGCCGGGTCCCAGCTGTCATCGGGTGGAATGGTTTTTTCGCATAACAAGGAGGAACTTCTATGCAAAGATATAGCCGTTGGGTCCCAGCTATCAGGGGGAGGAAACAGCTTAATAAGAGCATCTCCAGCCGTTCGGCCCCCATGGCGCTAAAAAAGAGCGGTCTGGGGGCGAACCGGCGCTAGTTCGGCCCCTGGGGGCGACCTAGCTCCCAGCCACGCCCCCAGGACGCCGAAAATTCGAACTTGGTCGTTCCCACTCACAAAAGACGCCACAAGTCCGGCGATCGCAAGTCACAGTTCGACGTACAAAAAATAGAGCGACAGAAGTTCGCGTGCGCAACGCATCACTTGGCGGGCTCTGCCCCAGGCATTGGCGGAGTTGGCGTGCGTGGGCTTGGCAGTGTGGGAGCTGCTTCTGCGCTGGGTGGTGTCGACACGGCTTCGGTGGTGCTGGGCGTCGTGGAGGCATCATCACACGGGCTTGGCGGCGGCATCGGCATGGGCGTCGGCGTCGGCGGCGCTGTTGAGGGAAGTTGGTTCAGGATGAGGCCGCGCTCCGCCAAGTACCATGCCTTGACCGCCTCGTTGGTGCTCTGGAGAATGTCCGGCCCGCCAAGTAGGAAAGCCAGGTCGGTGTTTCTCTTTTTCGCGGCGACGTTGGTCCGGAGCAGGTCGAGCTTGACGGCGCTGCTCGACATCAACGCCGACCACCGCGCATCGGTCTTCTCTTTACGAAGGGAGCCCGGGCCTGCGCGTCGGTGAGGCAGTGCTCGATGGACTCCTGCACTCGAGCGGTAGCCGCGTTGGCGTATTTCCCCTACTTGGCACCTTTGTTGCCGTCCGGCCGCCCTTCCGATGCGCCAGGAGTCGGCGCGTCCGGCTTGTAGGTCTCCTTGGCCTTGTCGAGGGTGCGCCGGACTTCCGCCCACTTCTCGCACTTGTCAATGCGCTTGTAGACGTGGAGGTACTTGAATTCGGCGCCGTTGTTGCTCTGCCGGTATAGGGCAAACATGCTCAGCAACTGCGCGGAGGAACAAACAGTTGGCGGCGTACACAACGAAGAGAGGCGGGAGACCGGCATGGCATACCTGATCCTCAATGCTGGCGCCGCTCTCCAGGCGAGCCGCGACCTCCTCCACGACCCCATGCCATTTGTTGCACGCCCCCTGGATACGCCCCCAATGGTTCTCCATCGCCTAGGAGCCGCGCTGCATGCAGACACCTTTGAAGTAGGGGTCGACGAGCTTGCGCTCGTCGAACTCGGCCTTGATGTGGTCGCAGTGCGTCTCGATGCTCTGGTTCGTGTCGGTGGTCGGGTCGAGGCAGACGACTTTCCATGGTCCGAAGAGGCATTCCTCCTCCTTGGACGCCCACTTGATGCGCGGCTTGTCTGACCTGGCCGCCTTCTTCTTCTTGCGCCCCTTCACCGGAACAGGCGCCGACTCCTCCTCCTCGTCGTCCTCCTCCTCCTGCTCTTGCTCCTCCTTCTCGTCCTCGCCGTAGACGTAGCTGAGCTCGCTGTCCATGCCGCCGCTGAGATCCACCATCTTGTCCTGGGTGCCGAACCCGGGAGACGCGGCGGCCGCGGCCGAACCTGCGGCGATGATGTCGTCCATGTCGGCCTCAGTCTCGTCTGTGTCGCCAAGGTGGGAGAAGGGCAGTGGGCCACAGCGGAACAGGGGCGTCGGGGAGGAAGCATAGGCGGGCGGCGAGTAGTTGTATGGAGGGTACTGCACACCGGCGAAGGCGGGAGAGGGCGTGCGCTGGGCCGGGTGTCCATGGGGGAAGGTGACATTTGGGTTGAACCCACCGTGCGCGTCCCCGTCGGCGTAGCCCGGCGAGGGTGATCCCCATGGCTGCGGAGAGCCGACGCCTTGCTGGCGCCAGGGCGCGTACTAGGCGTGGCTTCCGGGTGGATTCATCATCCCCGCGCGAGTCGCCTCAGCCTCGACTTGGTCCGCTGATAAGGCAGCCACAACCGCGCGCGCCGCGTTGTCACGGGCCTTCTTGGTGATGGCCCTGTTCCACCGGTCGGCGGTGACAGCCTCCCGTCGCTGAACTTCCGCCCTCCACTCGGCGTTTGACATGCCCGGTGGCTTGGTCGGCTGCGCCCTCGGCTTCCTCTGCTTCGGCTGGGCGACGGAGGCGCTCACGGTTGACGCCGCGCGGGTGGCGACGTACTTCTTCGGTGGCATGGCGGCCAGCTGGGAGGCGAGCGGGAGGGAGATTTGTGAGAGGAACGAAGATTATGGGAGGGAAGTGGGGGAAAAGTGGGAAGAAACGGCAGGAAGAGGCGCTCGACTCGCCGACAGGGCGGACCCACGCGCCCTTTTCACTTGTGCCGGTGCCCTAGGCGCCCCCCAGGGCGCCGGGTTCGGCCTGGGTCCGCCGGCACCAGTTTCGGCCCGAGCCGGCGAAAAACAGGCTTTTGGGGGCGTGACTGGGCCGTTTTTTTGGCGCCGGCGCGGCAAAAACGCCTGGGAGGGCCTGTTGGGGCTGCGGCTGGAGATGCTCTAAGGAGAAACTTTCCTTGTGTGTGACCATGGACCTTGTGGGTCCCAGCCATCAGTCTCCCCAAATATAGTCCTCTTCCGATGACTCCCATTTGTTGACCACGCCGTGCCGAGCGCAGCGAGGAGGTGGACGACGGCGAGGCCCCAGACTGGAACGACCCGGAGATGGGGAAGACACGACAGTGGAGTCGTAGGCGGAGAGGAGTGGGAAACTTGACTGGTTAGGGTGCGGGTTGGGCCTACACTCGGCAGAGAATAACAAGAGGTGCAGACTGGAGGGATGGCTTGGCCATCGGCGGGGTAGCGTGTTAGGCTTCGACCTACTGGCCCACATGTCAGCCAGTCCATTTGTTTTTTAGTCCATTTGGTGGGCTGGGTGAAACAATGATGTAGCATCTATGCAGCCCGTTTATATATATGGGAGAATTTAAAGCCCATTTGCATTTTTCTCGAAATCTGCGAACTTGCTGGGCTGGGTGAAAATATCATGTTGGGCTGGACGGAGAAATGTTATAAAAACATAAACACATGATTGCACTTGGTCTGTAAAATCTTTGCAAGCTTATGTATGCAATCACTAGGAGTTAACTTGCCAAGTTATATATAAACAATTATTATTATTATTTTGTAAGAACTTTCAACTTACGGAATAAAATATCATTTTAATTTGATGAGTTAATAGGACGTGGGGTATTATTATTTTTTAGGCTAGACGTGGGGAAGTTGAGTTGGTTCTAGGGAAAAGCTCTGGGGGAAAACTCAGTTTTCATCGAAAAAGAAAGTGGGAGAAAATTCAGGTATAGGATTAATGAAAACAAAAAATAAAGGAAGTGGGAAGGTCTATAAAATGGTTGGACGAATGACAGGTTTAACGGAACCTTATGTTGTTTCTATTATATATATATGTGTAATAAAATAAGATATAAATATAGGTTCAGTTTTCCATTCTTATAGAAAACATAGGTTCAATTTTGCATTCTAATAGAAAAATAGAACTGAGTTGCGCATCGTCTTGAAAAACAAACATAACTTGGGCTGCTGATGTTATAGACAAGCTAGGTTGGGAGGCCAAGAGGCCGCTTGATACCTGTTGGACCCAAAAAATGTTGAAACATGTCGTGGGCTACCCATGTTAAACAACAAAACCTAGGCCATGGACCTGGTGGGCCAGAGACTGTCAGCCTCTCGACGAACAGTTGTCTCCCAATTCCTCTTGTTTTGCTAACCAT
Organism: Triticum urartu; assembly: GCF_003073215.2. Taxonomy (NCBI): domain Eukaryota; kingdom Viridiplantae; phylum Streptophyta; class Magnoliopsida; order Poales; family Poaceae; genus Triticum; species Triticum urartu. The sequence continues at coordinate 359,282,149 of NC_053027.1, read as the reverse complement.
GTTGGGAACGATAGACAGTGGCGCCGCGGCGAGAGCACCAAGGTGGAGGACGACGTCGAGACCTCGGACCGCACGAACCGGAGCTAGGGAAGACACGGGCGGAGGGGAGTATGAGGGTTGACTTGTTCGGGTGCAGGGTGGGCCGGTGGAGCTGCCGCCGTCGGACAATGTGTGGGAGTAGAGGGATGGCCTGCCAACACCATAGGCTATGATGGCCAGCCACTGTATCAGAAGAAGACGAATGATTGAACAAAATAAAGAAATACAAATGGATAGGTGGTTGGTCCCATATGTCTATGTATGAGACCTGCTGGGTCCACCTGAGAAGGGGAATATGTTGGGAGGAAGGAGATTCAAAGCACGGCAGCTGAGTGAACTAGTTTTTTTTAACGCACAAGTGAACTAGTTACCTACATAAGCAAATAGCCACTAAAAAAGCAAATAGGTTAATGCGTTCTTAAAAGAAATATTTTGAACAAAACAGATAATTACGACACATAGGCTAATGCATGAAACACTCAGATGATAAAGGTGCTTATAAATAGATGAAGTACAACATCTAGACCATCCTGGCGCGCTTGATCATGACGCTGCGATTGTCCGTGTACTCGTTGGTTACGGGAAGCAGACACACCCTCATATCCAAGATCCGCCTGTACATGTCATAGCATGCGTATGCGTCCTTGGCCGCGTAGGTTATGTAGGCTAGATTCAGATGTACCTCCCATGTGTTCAGGTCCTTGGTACCGTTATCTACTTTCATGTTGGCGTATCAGGGGTCGATGATGGTCTCAGCATGGTCAACCACAGAGTCCTTCTCCTGCCCGTTGCCAATGATCTTGTATTGCTTCTGGATGTCGACAAGCTTGTTGGAACAGATGGCCGTATCGTCGCTGTCGGTGTCAAAACCGGAGGATCTCGGGTAGGGGGTCCCGAACTGTGCATCTAGGCGGATGGTAACAGGAGGCAGGGGACACAAAGTTTTACCCAGGTTCGGGCCCTCTTGATGGAGGTAAAACCCTACGTCCTGCTTGATTAATATTGATGATATGGTTAGTACAAGAGTAGATATACCACGAGATCAGAGAGGCTGAACCCTAGAAGCTAGCCTATGGTATGATTGTCTGTTGTAGTTTTGTCGTACGGACTAAAAACCTCCTGTTTATATAGACACCAAAGAGGGTTAGGGTTACACAAGGTCGGTTACAAAGGAGGAGATATCCATATCCGTACTGCCTAGCTTGCCTTCCACGCCAAGGAAAGTCCCATCCAGACACGAGATGAAGTCTTCAATCTTGTATCTTCATAGTCCAACAGTCCGGTCAAAGCATATAGTCCGGCTATCCGGAGACCCCCTAATCCAGGACTCCCTCAGTAGTCCCTGTACTAGGCTTCAATGACGATGAGTCCGGCACGTAGTATTGTCTTCGGCATTGCAAGGCGGGTTCCTCCTCCGAATACACCACGGAAGAATTTGAATACAAGAATAGTGTCCGACCCTGCAACATCAGTTCCACATACCACCGTCGAGAGAATAATATTTCCACAAATCTAATTTGCTGACTTGTTTTGGCAATACGACATTATGTCATGGCCCGGTAATTATTCGAACCGTTTCCTTTAACCAGCCCCGCACATAACGCGAGGCAGTTTTTTGACACGCCTTGTCAAAGCAGATATCGTGTCCCCTTATCGTGGGATTCTCGTCAATACGGGTGTGGGTAACCCAACCGCGCCATCCATTACGGTGCTTGGGGGATAAGCGAGTTTTACCAGGCTAGTGGGGACGCTTAGTTTCGTCCGCCAATATAATGGGATAAGGATTCACCTTTTCATCCACGCCTTCTTCCTCCTTTGCTCATCCATTTTCACACACTCGAGCTCCAGCGCCCAAGTCCGCACTTCCCACCTCAACCTTCTCCAACCATGTCCAGAGTGGGAGGTAGGTGGATGTTCTCCTCCGTCACGGAGGGACCCATCAAGAAGTTGAGGAGAGCCGGATACCTGCCCGACGACATCGCCCACCGGCTCCCAGATGAGGGGCAGCTCATCCCCACCCCCAGGCCCCATGAGAGGGTAGTGTTCCTTACCCATTTCCTCCGTGGACTGGGATTCCCTCTCCACCCATTCGTCCGGGGGCTCATGTTCTAGTACGGCCTGGATTTCCACGATCTGGCCCCAAACTTCATCCTCAACATCTTGGCGTTTATCGTCGTGTGCGAGGCCTTCCACCGCATCAAGACCCACTTCGGCTTATGGCTGAAGACCTTTAATGTCAAGCCGAAGGTAGTGGGCGACCTCCAGGCGGAGTGCGGAGGTGCCATGGTGGGCAAGATGCCCAACGTCACATGGCTCGAGGGCTCCTTCGTGGAGACCATAAAGGGGTGGCAATCGGGGTGGTTCTACATCACTTAGCCGCGTGACCCTGCATGGGCAGCGGCCCCGAGTTCCGATCTGGCATCCCCACGCGGCTCACCTATTGGAAAGAGAAGGGCCTGTCCTGGGGTAGTTCGGGAGAGCTGACCGGACTCCAAACATGTATTCAAAACATGGTGAACAAGAAGCTCAAACTCGTCAACATAGTCCAGGTCATGCTCATCCGCTAGATCCTCCCGTGTCAACAACGGGCCTTCAACTTGTGGGAGTTCGACCCGGCCCAGCACCAAACTCTGAACAGGCTCTTCGATACAACACACGAGGATGCCTGGAAGGTGCTATTCAAGGGCGTTGAGGTTCCTCCTCCTACTACCGAGGATCGCGGATTCTGCGCGAAGCGCCAAGCCAGCGCGGTAAGCTGTTTTACCTCTAACAAGATACTTGTTTTACATAGTTTGACTCTATGCGGGATCTAAGCTCCCGTTCCTTTGGCAGGACTGGCAGGAAATGGCTGGACAGATCGACTATCTGGCTCCTTTGCCCGAAGGCCCAGCAAACGCTCTCCTGACGGAGATGCTGACTCCGGCTCCTTACAAGGTGCCAGAGAAGACCAAGAAGGCCAAGGGAACTCGAAAGAGTTCCCGACGCCAGGTGTTATCGGACTCATCGTCCGATGACTCTGCGGCACACTCCTCCCCCGAAGACGACGAGGAAGAAGAAGATGATCCCCCTCCAGGCGGGGGAGACAAGAAAAGGAAGGCCGCCCCAACTGGGGGGGGCGTAGTGTCCAAGAAGGGAAGGACTCTCCTTCCGGACAGCTCCACCGCCGCTGCCGAATGCGAAGACGAGTGGTTTCCCAGGGCCAAGCCCCTGGGGAGGTCATGAGTATCCGAATACTAGAGTAACTCATAGCATTCCGTTGTCGCACTGCTTTCCCTAACGCCAAATATGATTATGCAGGCCACCACGAGCCCGTATCGATGTATCGTCGGATGGCTCCCTGGGCTCGTCGGATATGGATAGCGATCCATTTCCGACCGCCACCTCCCCTTGCCCTGTGGACAACGCCAAGGTGTTGTCTCAATAGGCACCGGGTCGAGGGGAGACAGTCCCGGAGGTGCCTCAAGGCGACTTCGGACTCCGGGAGCCAAGGGGACAAGGCCCCTGAGGGCCCCGAGTTCGGCCCTCAGCTGAACACCACGCCGGAACCTCCAGCGGTTCCGGATTCGGGCATGCGGCCTCCTTCCAAAAGGGGCAAGACGCCTGTGCCGGTGACCTCTGTCCATCTAGAGGCACCGGACAATCTGTTGGGAGCGCTTCGCAGCGCTTCCATCGACGAGGAGCACCGCACTATTATGAGTGCGGTGGTCCAGAAGGTTCAGTCCGCCAAGAACGGATTGACTGAAGCCTGTGCCAGCCTTCTAACAGGCTTTGAGGTAAGTGTTAAAATATAGGAAAAATATTACCGCATAGAAAGTAGCCCCTGATGCTCTGTTCGGTGTTCACAAAGAAAAGCCGAACAGAGGATCAAACAACATCACAGGAGTCTAATATAAGTATGTCAATATGCATATGCAGGCTTCGCTGTTGGCCTCAGCCGCACTAACTGCGGAGGTCACCACACTGAAGCAGGACCTCGAGGGGTCCAAGAAAGAGCTCGGATTTGCAAAGAGGCACCTCGAGGAGAACAAGGGTAAGTAATACCCTATCTATGTATATATAAAAGAAGACGCGATTGCTAAATGACAAGATCATCGTATATTTCCCAGGGGCCACGACCGAGGTGGCGACCCTGAAGCAAGCGCTAACCGAGGCCGAAGACAAAGCGGCCAAGGAGCAGACCGAGCGGGAAAGGCAGGAAGCATGGGTGGGCGAGGTGCAGCAAGAGCTCCAAGCTCTCGTGTCGAAGCATGAGGCTTGCCGCCGCCCGTGAAAGTGCAAAGATTTCCAAGGCCGAAGCACAGAAGGCCCTCCAGGAGATTGATGTGATGAGGAAGATAGCGGCGAGTAAGGCATTCTGTATGCAAAGCAAGCATGTGAGAGTAAATTACCTGTTACTTACCCGACTCCGGTGCTCTCCAGGAGCATTCGTAGATTTTCCGTGCAGCGTGTCGGATGCCGCACAGTTTTACCAGGACGAGGAGGGGAGCTCAACGGAGAAGTTGTTCTGGTCTCAGTGTACTGGGACCGAACACCCGGTGCCTATGAGTGACCAGCTGAAGCAGCTGGTCGAGCTACACAAAGCGGCCGAACAGGCCATGAAGGGCTTTATAGTCCGCCTGTGGCCTGGCGACGCCCTTCCGAATAGCTACTTCGGCCTGGTGAGGCGGCTTGTGGATGCCTGCCCATGGGTGGAAGTCGTCAAGTGGTCCGTCCGCATCGAAGGTGCACGCCGGGCTTTCGCCCGTGTGAAGGTGCAATGGGCCAAGCTAGACGTCGTGAAGCTGATCAAGGAAGGACCGCCACAGGGCAAGGAGCATCGCACCCCCGAAATTTATTATGAGGGTGTCCTAAAGGGTGCCTGTCTTGTAGCGGACGAATGTTCAAAGGATGTAATATTTGAGTAAACTTGCTCGTGTGATCCTGTATGATGAAAACCTGTTTCATATGCGCTATGCAACGCTTGTTTGAATTTAAAATATTACCTTCTGTTTGGCTATTTATCCAATCTGAGAGATGGCTAGTCCTTGGCTTCTGCCCCCATGCCACGAGTGCTGGGGTGTTCGGGATAAACCTGAGCACTCTTGTTCCCATTTTTGGGTCCTTCGAGGGAGGTGCTCAGCACAGTGAATAAGGCAACCAGACTAATAATGCTTTATCACTCCCACTTAGCCATAGAATTCTATAATTTTAAATTTGGGCGAAGCCCCTGGTATACGGAAGGCCGAATTCGGGGCGCGATACACGCCTTTAAGCCGAACAGGACCGACTCCTCGCTCTAAGCGGCATATGTCTTTAGGGACTCGAAACCTCGCCGAACAGCGACCAGTCTCTGGCCTTATCATGACAGTCAGTTTTAGCTTTCTCTACTGAGGTGCTTAGCCCAGTAGAACGGGGGCACAATCGCAGTAGTTCTCCTAACACTACCTTAGCCGATGGAGCGGAACGTAAGGTACCAAAACATAGGAGCCGGGAAAACCCAACATTTGACCAAAGACATGATTCGGAGCTGATGCATATAATGCTATAAGTTCGGGGTGCCGCACTTGTGAAAGTGTTCGGAATTCTCACACCAAATTGTGGGGTACTTAAGCCCCTTGTGTGTTGGCCGTACCAAAGTGTACAGTTGCAAGGTGTCATTAATGAACACATATATATAAAACAAGAATGCAATAATAGTCGTAATGTTATTCGTTGTTTATTCAAAAAGATGTGTTAAAGAAGAATGATACAGATAGTGCGATAAGCAAAAAATTAGGACTATGTCCCTTCCAAGGGCAAGCTGAGGAATAGTATTAAACAAATATTTCACTCGTTATCGTAATCCACCTGGGAGTTCCGTGGTGTGATGTAGCTTTTTGCCTCCTTGGTTGCTGCATCGTGTGTTCGACAATCATGCTGTCGGACAGGGTTTCCAGAGATTAAAGTCCTGAAAGAGAAAAATAACAAAGCGAGAAGCCCCTAGTGCGGTTTAAGCCGCGTATTGTGGCGTGCCGTAGGTGTGTCCCCCTCCCTGCCTATGCCCATGGTATTTTTAATGCGTAATTATGTACGCATGGCACAAATTTCGCTGTTTGGCTGGGACTGGGGTGGGGCCCGCATTTCTACATGACCTCAGATCGTGCCAGGCGGTCTAGTTGCCGATTACTCCGAGCGCGCTTGAGGGTGTCCGGGTCTTGAAACGCCGAACTGGTGGATTGCCTTGAGAGGCTGCTTTGCGCTTCTGCTACGAGGGCCGAAGTGTGCTCCTCCGTACGGAGAGAGCGCTCTGTGTTTCCATTAACTATGATGACCCCCCGAGGTCCTGGCATCTTGAGCTTGAGGTATGCATAATGCGGTACCGCATTGAATCTTGCAAATGCGGTTCGCCAGAGCAGTGCATGATAGCCACTGCGGAACAACACTATATCGAAGATTAATTCTTCGCTTCGGAAGTTATCTGGGGATCCGAAGACCACTTCCAGTGTAATTGAGCATGTGCAATGGGCCTCTACACCTAGAATGACGCCTTTAAAGGTCATTTTTGTGGGTTTGATCCTTGAGGGGTCTATACCCATTTTGCGCACTATGTCCTGATAAAGCAGGTTCAGGCTGCTGCCGCCATCCATAAGGACTCGAGTGAGGTGAAATCCGTCAATGATTGGGTCTAGGACCAGTGTGGCGAATCCGCCATGACGGATACTAGTGGGGTTGTCCCTGCGATCGAATGTGATTGGACAGGAGGACCATGGGTTGAACTTTGGGGTGACTGGCTCCAACGCATATACGTCCCTGAGCGCACGCTTCCGCTCCCTCTTGGGGATGTGGGTTGCGTATATCATGTTCACCGTCCACACTTGTGGGGAGAACCTCTTCTGTCCTCCGGTGTTCGGCTGCCGGGGCTCTTCCTCGTCATCGCTATGTGGCCCCTTATCTTTGTTTTCGGCAATTAACTTGCCGGCCTGCTTGAACACCCAACAGTCCCTGTTGGTGTGGTTGGCTGGCTTGTCGGGGGTGCCGTGTATTTGACACGAGCGATCGAGTCTACGGTCCAAACTGGACGGGCCCGGAGTGCTTCTTTTGAATGGCTTTTTCCGCTAACCGGGTTTAGAGCCTTTGAATCCGACATTGACTGCCGTATCTTCAGTATTATCACTGTTAATGCGGTGCTTATGCTTGTTGCGACGTGACCTGCTATTGCCGTCCTTGGTATCCGAAGTACCATGGTTCTTTGACATATTGTTACTGCGAGCCAGCCAGCTTTCTTCTCCCGTGCAAAAGCGGGTCATGAGTGTCATGAGGGCTGCCATATATTTCGGCTTTTCCTGACCAAGGTGCCGGGCTAGCCACTAGTCCCGAATGTTGTGTTTGGAAGCTACCAAGGCCTCTGCATCCGGACAATCGACGATTTGATTTTTCTTTGTTAGGAACCGAGTCCAAAATTGCCTGGCCGATTCTTCTGGCTGCTGAATTATGTGGCTCAAGTCATCGGCATCTGGTGGTCGCACATAAGTGCCCTGAAAGTTGTCGAGGAATGCGGCTTCCAGATCTTCCCAACAGCTAATGGACTCTGCTGGCAAGCTGTTAAGCCAATGCCGCGTTGGTCCTTTGAGCTTTAGTGGGAGGTATTTGATGGCGTGTAAGTCATCGCCGCGGGCCATGTGGATGTGGAGGAGGAAATCCTCGATCCATACCGCATGATCTATTGTGGTGTCGTATGATTCAATATTTACGGGTTTGAAACCCTCTGGGATTTGATGATCCATTACTTCGTCTGTGAAGCATAGGGGGTGTGTGGCGCCTCTGTATTGGGCGATATCGCGACGCAGCTTGAATGGGTCTTGCCCGTTGTGTTAGGCCCGGCCGGATTTTCTTTTACTGTATCTGGTGTGACGTTTACCATCTCGCATAGTGGCGCGCCCCCATGATCCGTAGATCGATCTTGCATGTTTTGCTTTGTCCTCCAATACGTCTCGCAGGTCTGGTGTATTTCCCCATGCTTTTTTATTTGAATGACGTCGGGGTGCGGGCTGAGTTTTTGGCTGGAATGCCTCTCTATCACGGCCACGAGGTGGCCATCAGCCGCGTCATACGCTTCTTCCTCCAGTCGAGGTAGCAACCTGCATTTTGGGTAACTCTTGGAGGGGCGCTCGAGTTTATATTCCTCGGGCGTGATGACTTCAGACCATCTGTCAGCTAGCAGATCTTGATCAGCTTGAAGCTGCTGTTGCTTTTTCTTAAGGCTATTTGCCGTGACCATAAGCCGGCGCTTGAAGCGCTCTTGTTCGATGGGATCCTCTAGCACGGCGAATTCGTCATCGCCGAGGCTTGCCTCATCTTCGGAGGGGGCATGTAATTATCATCCTCCACTTCTCCGTCTGCCGCTCTCTCAGGAGGGCTGGCTCCTCCATCCTCCTGCTCTAAATTTTGCTGGAGGGGATTGTTGTTATCTTCGGCACTATCCGGAGTGTTATTATCTCCTGTGCCGGTATCACCACTTTTGCTTTGGTGGGACTTAGAGCGGAGCCATTGACGTCGGCGTTTGGGTTGATTCTTGGAGGGGTTATCCTCTGCTGTGTCGTCGCCATTGCCTTCTTTGGGTGTATCGACCATGTATATATCGTATGATGAGGTGGCTGTCCAGTGCCCTATGGGTAGTGGTTCCTCTTCGTTTCCCGCATCGTCGTCCATACCGTCGATGTCTTCAGAGTCGAAGTCGAGCATGTCGGTTAAGTCATCGACAGTGGCTACTAAGTGGGTGGTGGGTGGGCCGCGAATTCCTTCGTCGTCCGCATGCCAGTCCTGCCGGACATAGTTCGGCCAGAGACCTTAATGAGTTCAGTATGTCGCCGAAGGGTGAGTGCTGAAAGATATCCGCGGAGGTAAACTCCATGATCGGCACCCAACCGGATTTGGTAAGAACGGGCGTAGGCGGTTCGGAGTCCAGGGCCGAAGAAAGATCCGGCAGTTTAACACTATGACTCTCGTGAAAGGTAAGGTCGATGTTTGGCTCGATTGCCACTGAGGGTAAGGCCTCCGTGGCAGGGTCCATCCACCCGTCCATAGACAGCGCAACTGGCTCTGAATTGAGGGTCGGAGCGGCTACCGGTGCGGTCTCCTGAACACTATCGGATGGTAGAGCTAAATCGTACTCATCATGACCGCGTGAGGCACAAGGTAGAGGCTCGAATCCGTCGAAGATCAAGTCTCCACGGATATTGGCCGTGTAGTTTAAGCTTCCAAATCTGACCTGATGGCCAGGGGTGTAGCTTTCAATCTGCTACAGATGGCCAAGCGAATTGGTCCGCGGTGCAAAGCCGCCGAATACAAAAATCTGTCCGGGGAGAAAAGTCACACCCTGGACTGCATCGCTAACGATGATAGAAGGAGCCATCAAGCCTAACAGCGACGACACAGAGGAACTCTCAATGAAAGCACCAATGTCGGTGTCAAAACCGGTGGATCTCGGGTAGGGGGTTCCGAACTGTGCGTCTAGGCGGATGGTAACATGAGGCAGGGGACACGAAGTTTTACCCAGGTTCGGGCCCTCTTGATGGAGGTAAAACCCTACGTCCTGCTTGATTAATATTGATGATATGGGTAGTACAAGAGTAGATCTACCACGAGATCAGAGAGGCTGAACCATAGAAGCTAGCCTATGGTATGATTGTCTGTTGTAGTTTTGTCCTACGGACTAAAACCCTCCGGTTTATATAGACACCGGAGAGGGTTAGGGTTATACAAGGTCGGTTACAAAGGAGGAGATATCCATATCCGTACAACCTAGCTTGCCTTCCACGCCAAGGAAAGTTCCATCCGGACACGAGACGAAGTCTTCAATCTTGTATCTTCATAGTCCAACATTCCAGTAAAAGGATATAGTCCGGCTGTCTGGAGACCCCCTAATCCAGGACTCCCTCAGTCGCATTCTTCCTTCTCTCCACCGTAGCAAAGGTGCAGTCGGCACTGCTGATGAAACGGGCGAATGCTCCAGAACCTATGATGGCCCTACAACAGTGGTAGACGAGAACCTCGTCCCGCACACATACCTAGGCGACGGCGATCCGCCGGTCCTTATCAGGAGACAAATGGATGGCACAAGGTCTAGTCCTGTGACCTTGTGCTTTCTTGTCCTGTAGGTACTGCTTGAACTCTGTGGGGCAGAACTTCATCGAGTCCGGATCGTTGGTGTACATCACATTCAACTTGGTGCATCCATAGGACTGAATGACAAACTTAAAGGGCAACTCCTGGCTGAAGTCCATATCTAGCAGGGGTGAGCCAGGAGTTGGATGAAAAACGAGTGGGTAGGCGGTGATAGCAGTTCAATTTTCAGCTCTTGGGGAACTGGATTCAACAGTAAACTGAGTGTGTACAGGCGACAATAGTTACTACCCATCCCTCGCCTGTTGCACACCCGGTAGAAGATGCACCCTCGGCGCAGTCAAATGCCTCCATTAAGAAACCAACTCTGTCCACACGTCGGTTCACGGGTGGGTCTATATTGGTACTGTAATAACAAGAGTTATTAGTGGTCACTTTACTTAAATTTAATTAGCTTTAATAGAAATTTATACTTAAAGCAAGCAATGCATTGGCTCGTTCTATCAGTGCCACAGGATCAACATGCACAACAATTAGAATTATTATTCTCAGGACGCACACGATCAACACATTTGTCGCACTTTCACACACATAATACTACCAAGTTTGAACTGTTTGTTATGGTTGTTGTCCTCTGCATCATCATGCCGTGTTTCCCAGCTTGCAAGATTCAGAACCAACAAATAAGATCCAAATAATAAGTACAACAAAGATGCCTACACATCTCATTAATTCCCAGCTTGCAAGATTCATAACCAACAAATAAGATACAAATAATAAGTACAACAAGTATGCCTACACATCTCATTGATTCCCAGCTTGCAAGATTCAGAACCAACCCATTAGAGCCTTTTGATAAAGTGATTATCGGGATTAAATCCATCTTGGCTAGCCGTGTCATACAACCGAAGAACTTGGCAAATGCTCTTGACCGTCACAACATCTGTAGTTGAGTATTACTGTTTGCATAACACAAATAAGAAGAGCCTGATTACTATAATTGTGGCACTCCTTGAACTCAGCCTGCAGCTTCACTTGGATGAGGCCTGCCTGGACTTCCATGATTTAGTTCATGCGCCTTTTTCTGCAGTTCACCTAAAATGAAGCAAAGATTGTATCATTCAGCTAGCAAGAAGTACTTGCTCTTGAGCTGCGAAGTTCTTTAGTAGTTGCACTAAAATTGAGGAACATTAAGGTTGGTTATCCTGCTCATGTAAGGTGCAACTATAATTTGCTTATCCTTTTGTGCAGTTCCACTAACTTAAAGTGCCATTGTGGTGACAGTGATGGCTCATCTTGCAAAGCCTAATAAAATGTTGCACGAGATTACCAGCAAAATTTGACGGAGATTTTGGAAACTCCAATCACCATTTTGTGCAGTTCCACCAAAATTGAGAGATGTTGCCCACGTGATATTTTAGTTGAACTGCACAATACACTCATTCCAAAAAAAGAGTGTTTTGGCAGTTCACCAAAAGGTCACAATAGCAACAAGGTGGAATGGATATCCCTATCTGCACAAAAAGATAGAAAGTAAATAGTTGCTGGTCAATAAGAATATACGAAACATACACGAAATGAAAAGAAGCATCTTAATTATGTTCATGGCAATCACGCAAGGACAGTAGAAATTTTAAAACGTCAGCAATGCTTCATGTTACCGGAAGCATTATGATCAACAATGACATTCGGCAAATATGGGATTACTTAATGGTGGCATTGCTTGTTTACCAGATACAATAAATCAACAGCAACTAAAGAGTTGGTTTAAGGGCATGGGATCGTGGGGACACCAGGACAGTCAGCAGCGTAAAGGAGCAACTTACTTATCATACTGGGGAAAACAGTAGGAGTACCATTTGTAACACAGTTTAATTGCATCATATCATTGGAGGCATTAGATTAACAATAACACTAGTTAGACATGTCCCTAAGGTAACAGTGTGATCACTTCATTTTACATGCGCCCTTACATTAACAACAACAAAACGTTGGTATAAGGACATGCGATAGTGGACGCATCAGCATAATGTACCTACAAGGACGCATAAAGTGGTGATGCCGAGTTTGTTCATGCTCTGTGAGGGTAGCAAATCTAATCCTGGAGACCTTTTACTATGTGAGGGCAGAAAATCTAATCCTAGAGACCTTTTACTATGTGAGGGCAGCAAATCTAATCTTGGAGACCTTTTACTATGTGAGGGCAGCAAATCTAATCATGGAGACCTTTTACTATGTGAGGGCAGCAATTCTAATCCTGGAGACCTTTTACTATGTGAGGGCAACAAATCTAATCCGGGACATACTCTGTTGACTTGTCCACCAGCCGCCACTTTGTATCCTTTTTTCAACCAATAATAGATCTGTTCCTTATCCAGTTTGTACCACGTCTTCCCATTATTTCCATTTTCAACCAAGAGACCAGTTGGGTATCCGGTCTCTACTACTTTCACCATATTATTTCCTCTTTGAATCAAGTCCTAGATTCATGCTACAACTTTCCCCCTTTCTTCGTTGTTTGAACCAAGTCCTAGATTCGAATGCATGAAGTAGCTTTACCTCTAATAATACTAAAAATTGAGGTGGCTTTGGAAGAGCTGATGGGAGTAGAAAAAGATGCACATGCAGACACGTGGGGAGCTAGGGCAGTAGAGCAAGGCCACTTTCGAAGAACTTATATCTGAGGGTCATCGGGATGTCGGCGGCGGCAGGTCGGATCTGCGCACAATACGACAGCTAGGAAGAAGGGTCGGAGGACCGCCCGAGCGGGCGCTGTGTTGGAGAGAACGACACGGGCAGAGGATCGGGCCCCTTCGACAGCTGTGGGTTTCCTCCCTCGCCGGTGATGACCGCGTGAACGATGCACCTAGTCCACTATACACACCAGCCAAAGGGATCCGGCCGGATTTGTGACCAGCGGTGAGCAGAAAGAAAATGTCGCTACCGCTATCTTTGTTTAGATCTGTAGAGGATGAGAGAATGAAGAGAGCAACCCTAGTGATGCAAGCGCTCGGTCCCCGGCGTACATATATAGTGGAGTGATTATATTTTTCTCTCCACAACAAGCGTTTCAATTTCAGTACGTGGCATTAAAGAAATGAAACTCTCTATTTAAGGTGAGTAACTATACGACTCCTACTTACTACTAGTACTACTAGTAGTAGTATTGTTCACTTGTGCTCCCCGGCCCTCCATTCATTGAACAACCCCACGGGTGAATAAACATACAATACTAGTATTTATATAGAACGAACAAGCTCGAACTATTTTCGCGTAGTTAAAAGTTGAGGGCGGGGCTTTTCCTGGGCAGTACGCGTGGCAGTTTTCGTGTAGGCGGTTTGACAGAGAGGCGAGGAGGGTGAGGGAGTAGTGGATTCAACTTACTTACTGCTAGAAAGGTCGGGCTGTGCGATTTGACTGCACATTACTGCTGGAAAGAATTGTGATATGACTACTCACTATAGTCATGAATTACTAGCGGTATGTCCGGGGTGATGCCCCCCTTCCGTTCCGCACTCTAATTTGGTGCATGACACGTCGACCTGATGGTGGCTCTCCCACATGTCAGTGAAGTACGTAGGAGGAGTGCGAACCACGGCAGCCAATGAATCATCAGTAGAAAACAATGTGCTGATATGGCCATAAAAAAACAATGTGCCACAGTCCAAACTGTAGCAGGTACTGTACAATACTACTCCTCTTGTTTGGATCCCTGAGTTAGAGCTAGTTTGGGTTGAAATAGACTCAAATTATCCAAACAGGAGGGGTTAGTTTGAGCTAGTTTTCTCTAACCCAACTAAAAAAACTAGCCCGATGGAGAGGTTCCAATTGGGTTAGTTCTCCTCGGGCCCACTAAAAGAGAACTAAAAAAATCTCCCCTGCCCGCACCAGATCTCTCCCTCCCCCCCCTCGCACGACTCCTCCATGTTCCCCATCGGGCCACCCGCCCAAGCGCCGCTCCGCCGCTCGCCCTCCCTCTCCTCAGGCCGCCCTCTCCCTCCGGCCTCCACCGCCCTCCTCCGGCCGCCCTCTCCCTCCGGCCTTCGAAGCTCGCCCTGCTCCCCCTTCACCGGTCGTTTTTCTCCCTCTATCGTGCGCAGCAGCGGCGCATCTACCAGGGAGGTCATGAGAGGGGTGAGTTTGTTCGTTCCTTCTCTATCTCACAGCCATATCATTGATCTTGCTCGCTCTAGCGCTAATTCTGATTTGGAAAAGTAGATCCTGATTAAACTTGGTTTAGATTTGTGGTGCACGCATGGAATTGTTTGAAGCTGGTTGAGGAGGTAATAAGTCTTTGATTTAGTTCACCTTTCTAGGTATTTCAGTTTCAGGCTTGCATTATTTCTAGAGGCCCAAAGAATCAGTTCACCTTTCTAGGTATTTTAGTTCTAGGCTTGCATTATTTCTAGAGGCCCAAAGATTCAGTTCACCTTTCTAGGTATTTCAGTTTCAAGCTTGTATTATTTCTAGAGGACCAAAGATCCAATTCACCTGTCTAGGTATTTCAGTTTCAAGTTTTCATTATTTCTGGAGGCCCAAAGATTCGGTTTGTAGTCATCGGCAAGTGGCCCTGCTACCCATGCCGTTGTCGACCTCAACTCGCAAGCGCCGGCGTCAGAGGGTTGCCGGGGCTTGGGCTCTACAGAGCCTTCCTCTAGGGCGATGATAATGAGCTCCTCCTTGGGTGCGTGAGGGACTCCAGGCTCCCTCCCTATCGTGAATGACTTCCATGATGAGTTAGCTCATGCTTTGTTTCATGGAGTGTATTTTTTTGTGAAGCTTGATTGAGGACTTGTATGTTTAAGCGGGATATCTCAATTTTATGGACAAAGTAAAATTTATCATGTTTTGCATGCTTTATTTGTAAACATGGTTTGTCTATGTCAATTGTGAGCGGGAGGAGGCCGCACAAGAGCCGGCCACACCAAATCCGGCAGGAAATAGGGTCCAAAGTAGTGAAATGATTGAGAAAGAACATTTATTATCAATCTAACCCTACCATCCATACACCTCTTTGGTTTAGAGTTAGTTCAGGGTTAGAATCTAACTCTAACCTCTAACTGAGTTAGAGTTCTCCTCGTCACGGTTCATCGCCATCATACTTTCCCCATTTCTGTGTTTTCAGTATCCTGCGACTAAAAGAGGCCCTTAGACTGGTTTAGGTTTGGTAGTTTTTTATAAACTTGTTATGTCCAAAATTTAATGAACGTGCTCCGGTTTCTATGAAAATAATTCGGTTTCATGTAGTAATTCATTTATTTATTGATTCTTCTGTGGGGGGTTTTCATGTAATTCGTGAAGTCTAAAATGTAAAGTACCCCGGCATATGCTCCAAGCGTGCATGCTCTACAACCCAGATGCTCTATGTCCCACATATCGGTGAAAGGGAGCACATAGAAATAGCCTAGGAGTACATATAGGAGGATAAATGCGTGAAAAAATATGTACAGTGAAGCGTAGCTGCGGTTCGAAAAGGAGACCTAAAGTGATGACAGTTATAGGTCGCACGCACCCAACTAGTGGTAGTACTAGACATACGACTACTTTTTCCCTAAAAATAAGAGGTGCGAGTGCTCAGTACTCCTATTCTATCAACGTGAGTCCCATCTGACAAGAGCGTCTGTGCTACACCTAGCTCTTCTCCCTCGTTTCTCTCTTCAAATTCTAAACTCAGCCGACGCCCGGTGGGCGGGGTGGGGATTCTTCGATGGTCGGTTTGCTCAACTACGGCCCCACCTCACAGTGAAAATGTTAGGACTGGAATTAAAATGCCATATACTCCTATACTAATAAAAAATTAAGGCCGTGAGGCGAAGCAGTGCTGGTTACAAGAGGCAAGAAGAAGAGATGAATCCATCGACGATGTCCACCTCCTCAACTCAGTGCGCCGGCCCACCGAACGACGGCTAAGTAGCAGCAACTTTTGGGCTAGGTCGACGTGCTTCTGAACAATGGCGTCCAAAGATTCCTGCCACTGGAAGAAGGCGAATGTCTTTCTGTCCTTGCTGGCCTTGTAGTGGCCTATGTAGACGATTTCCTCGTAGACGTGGATGTGCATGTCGATTGTTTCTTGCATGGCGAGGCGCTGCGCGACGAGCGCGGCCTCGAGGTGCACATTCTTCGTCGCGACCTCCAGCACCTGCAGGGCCACCAGGGCTTGAAAGAGTTCGTCACCATGGAGGCCGATGAGGGTGGAAGGCAATGAGGAGCCTAGGCGTGTGGGCCGGAGCAGTACGGCAAGGTCGTCAGCGTGCTTCTTGATGGCGGTGAACTTGTGGATGGAGTTGACCATCATGTCGTCCATGCGGGAGGCGAAGCCGGCGTCGGCGAGCGCTACGACGCTGGCGGTTGCGAGCACCGTCTAGAAACGCTGCGCGGTGCGGGGCCGCAGGCTGGCGCTTTGGATGATTTGGCACAGCCGACTGCCGCTCGCGTCCATCGCCTCCAAAGGTGCTTCTGGCTTCTGGTCACTTTCTCTTGGATTAGAGTGAGGAGTGTTGCGCGGAGACTCGGAGTAGATGGATTGGAGTGGTGGGGCGCCTCTATATGAGAATCCAAACTCTGTTGCATTCACATCGTGCTGGCTCTATTCTGCTTCTCCAATTAATTCCCTCGGCATGTAATTGAGGATGCATCATTGACCGTTCAACGTCTCGGGAACCGCTACCCTCTCCCTCCTTGGCATTCAAGTTCCTATGGAGGCGACTGCCGCTCGCGTCTATCGCGTGTCAGGAGACGTTCTCGTCAACGACAAGGTGCCTATGGTGCCTATTGTGCACCGCGACCAAGGCGGAGTCGAAAACGAGAGAACTACATATTTATTTACGGTGTAGATTCACTCATTTTGCTCCATATGTACTCTGTCTCAGTGTAGTCTAGTCACTTGTTAAAATCTCCAGAAAGGCAAATACTCCTTTCTGGTTTATAGGGTTATACTAGCAAGTAATAGTGGGCTCAAATAGTTATTTTGTCTCATGCAAGAGCCTGACTATATGCATGCTCCAAGGTTCGCAACTGCCACGTTCGGGTTGCGCTTGGCTCTTCGCCTCTTCGAGAAGACGAACTATGATGTTACTACTACTGCTTCTATAGTATCGAATCCACTGCTGCATGTCCGTCCACTACGAGCGGGAGGGATAGCTTGTTGTAGTACTACTATAAGCAAAAGCCTGTCCTTATCTGCGAGCCACCGCGCGCATGGGCGAGGGAGAAGGCGTGTAGTAGTAAAATCAAGCTTCTCCTCGTTGTAAGAGTTGACTCAACACATCATAGCACTAGCCCCACATGGTTGCCTCTAAACTTGGCTGAAAGACCCACAGTGTACAATACTCCATTTGCTGCAACCTCTAACATTTACCCCACCACAAATTAAAATATATATTCCTGTCTTGACCAGATGAGCGTGCAAACTACAATCACGAGGCTATTCCTGTCGAACGCCCCAATAAGCGTAAGATATGTATGCGAAGGTGCCAGTTTTTGCACGTACAAAATAGTAGAAAAAGAACTAGTACCATGGCATATGCTACACCACGGCCGAGAACACATGCCCATGTTACGCCATTTGGGAATAGTTCCATGCTTCAAAACTAGAACTGTCAATAAATTTTGAGCGCGTCTCGTCACATTCCAAATTACTACTAGTACCACGCTATATTTAATTGCAAACCTGTTCACACCGATCGCAACCTAAACGGTTTCCCACTTAGGAGCGTATTAGTAGTACTCGGTTATAAATACTACTATGCCAAGATGACTGCACATTCCTCCTCAACTCCTCATCCAAAAAAACAATCAAGTCAGTCAAGCCATGGCCAGCGTGAGTTCTGGGTCGAGAGATTTCCACCAGGGAGAGGCGAGCATGGAAGAGGAAGCACGAGAGATGTCCCGCCTCGCCGCGAAAGCAGCCGACATGTCCAGCCGTGTAGCAGTAGCAGCACAGAGGTCCTGCCGCGCCGCCGAAGCAGCACGGAGGTCCCGCCGCGCCGTCGATGTAGTAGATTGGTCCGGCCATGCTCGGGAAGCAGCAGAGATGTCCCGCCGCACCGCCGAAGCAGCACGGAGGTCCCGCCGCACCGCGGCGGCCTGGGAAAATTTCTCGCGGGCAGGCGAGGACTCTTACGGACGTATGCATGCGATGGTCCATAGCCAGATGGATTAGATCTCCGGCTGGGCGAGGTTGCTAGACGAGGCTACACTACAAAAAAAAGACACATCCATGAAATTTTCGGCCGAACAAATTTTTTTTTCTGTCATACATATGACACTTCTATGATGATAATTGTGGCAAAACCCGGTATCATCATAGATGTGGTGGGCTCCTACTTCTATGACAAAAAATCATGACAGAAAATGGGCTTTTCGTCCTGGGTGGGCCGGAGAGGCAGCTGCATGACATTCTTTGGGCCGTCCATGAAGGGAAAAAACCGTGGTAGAAGCGAGGGCGAGGAAAATTTCGGGGAGTTCCCGGTTACCGTGGGAGGTCGGGGGCCGAGTGATGCACGTTTCTCTTGTACACGTACGCGCGTGTGTGCGAGGCGTTGGCTCTAACTGAACCCGAGCGAGGTGTTGGGCTCTAACTGAACCCGATCGAGCGGTTCCTTCACTACTGCTGCTAACTGAAGCCGATCGATGTTTCCTCTAGATGAACAGCGAGCGTTCCTGGGGGGGGGGGTTGGATGAACAGTTCCCGATGGGGGTGGATGAACAAGACCCCATGGTGCTGCCTCTGGATGAACAGGACCCCGATCGATCGAGCCGATTGGGGCTGGATGAACAGGACCCCGTGGAGGGCTGGATGAATAGGACCACCCCGTGGAGGGCAGGATGAACAGTAGCCCGTGGAGGGGTGGTTGAACAGGAGCCCGTGGAGAGGGCTGGTTGAACAGTAGCCGGTGGAGTAGCGCGCGGTGGAGGCTGGATGAGCAGGAGCCCGTGGATGAACAGTCGTAAGTGGAGGCTGGAGGAGGTCGACGGTGGATGAACAATAGCTCGTGGAGGCTGGAGGGGGTCAACGGTGGAGATGAACAGTATCCCGTGGAGTCTCATTTTGTGGTACGCCACACCCCTCCCGATGAACAGGACCCCCGTTTCAATCGTAGCGCTCCAACACAAGTCCGTTTCGTCCGTTTTGCGGTACGCCACACCCCTCCCGATCAACAGGACCCCCGTTTCGACCGTAGGAGGTCCGTTTCCTCCGTTTTGCGCTACGCCAGACCCCTCCCGATGAACATGATCCTGTTTCGAACATGGCCGGTCGAACACAAGGTCGTTTCCTCCGTTTTGCGGTACGCCAGGCCTCGTTTCCATCGCCTGTTCCGTCCAAGCCCTCCCGATGAACACGACCATGCATTCCGTTCCGACCCAGCCGGTTGGTTACCACGCATTCCGTTGCCTCCCCATGAACACGACGCATTTCGTTGCCTCCCCATGAACACGACGCATTCCTTTGCCTCCCCATGAACACGACGACGACGTTGTTTCTCCATTCCGACCCAGCCATGTCAACGAGGCCTCATCGTACGTATGCGTGAGTAGGCGTTCGAGACCCCGCCCGTATGTACAGATACGTGGCCGTATTTTCTTTCTTGCACCCTGGCCGCCTCTACTACGACACGTGCGCGCCTCTACATCCACCAGTATATATGTACGTACACGTTCCCGACCAAAATGACAACGCTATGTACGCTTCGACCAGGTGGGTCCCGACTGTGAGGCACTTCCTTGCGTGCGAAGATGTAGCTGGTGGGTCCCTGCAGTCCAGGGGGCAAAATACGGTGGCCCATCCGGTGGGTCCCCGCTGTCAGGTGGAGGAATAATTATTTTGCACGTAATAAGGAGGCACTTCCTTGATGCGGTCGTGTACCCAGCTGTCAGCCTCTCCACGTACAGTCCACGTCCGATGGAAGCCGTTCCTTGACCACGTTGACCACGCCACGCCGAGAGCACCAGGGCGATGTACGACGGCAAGGCCTAGGAAGGGGGACGTGGAGCCGGGGAAGACGCGGCAGTGGATGCCCACGCATAGAGGAGTACGACGGCACTGGTTCGCTGCAGTGTGAGCCTATCGTCGCCGCAGAGTAACAGGGGGTGTGGGTGAGTAGAGGGATGGCCTGGCCAGCGGTGGGAGTAGTAGGGGCAGTGAGGCCTCTGCCGCATCATAGCCGGCCACGGGCGGCAGGAGCACGAGGCACGACCGGCGCTGGTTTGGGCGGCTGGAGCAAGAAGACCAGAGATTGAAGAAGCACTACGGCCGTTGGATGGACATCGTAGGGTCACTTGAGCTAGAATCGTGCATATTGACTAAGTTGACAAAGCCCTCCGTCCCCGTCAACTTAGTAGGCCCACGAGTCAGCCTGCCACTATACTGGGTCCCAGCTAATAGGGGGAGTATTCTTTTTTTTGTGCGTAATAAGGAGGCACTTCCTTGCGTGCGAAGATATAGCTGGTGGGTCCGAGCTGTCAGGGGCGGTAACGTTTTTTCATGAAATACAGAGGCTCTTTCGGTGGGTCCCTGATGTCAGGTGGAGGAATCATTATTTTGCACGTAATAAGGAGGCATTTCCTTGCGTGCGGCCGCGGATCCAGCCGTCGGCCTCTCCACGTTTAGTCCACTTCAGATGCATGTCGGTCGTTGACCATGTTGACCAGGCTGCGCAGAGAGCACCAGGGCGGTGCACGATGGCGAGGCCTAGGAAGGGAACGTCACGGAGGCAGGGAAGACTCGGAAGTTGTTTCCCACGCGGAGGGGATTATGACTGTATGAGGGTTTACTGGTTCGTCTGCCGTCGCCGGAGAATAACATCAGGTGTGGGTGAGTAGAGGGATGGTTAGGCCAACGATGGGAGTACGGTGGGGCGGTGAGGCCTGCGTGGCAGCACAGGCGGCCGCGAGGAGGAGGGAGCAGGCAGTCCCGCCGGCGCTTGTTTGAGTGGCTGGAGCAGAAAGAGAAGAGATTGAAGAAGCACGACGGCCGTTGGATGGACATCCAACAGTCACTGCTTGTGTGTCAACCTTTTTTAGGAAAGCCTCAAATATGTGGAAAACAGCATACAACCCATCTGCCATTATTTCTAATAATTTTTAGCCCACTTGTTAATTCTTAAGGTTTTTTTGGAGCCCATGTTCTTTTTGTTAGCATTACAGCCCAAATTGTGGCCACGGTTAAAAAATTATATGCAATTTTGCATATTTTGGTGCGGTCCGAACTGTTTTTAATCCCGAAATTTTGACTCACATTCAAACTGATTTTAAAATAAATGTATATCAATATAAAATCCAAAAAATTCTCCACGCATAAAAATTAATGTAATTTAAAATCTTGAAATGAAAAAAAAGATATTTGAAACTAATTGCCAGTTTGATGTGTTTTAAAAATGTACAACCCATTTCTCATTACTGATGGGCCATTTTCTCGGCCAGCCGAATGAAAGCTCTCCTCGTCTTGAAAGATTTGTAGCCCAATAGGCCTGACAAAGCGACTTGGCAAATCACAAAAAACTGGGCTGTGGCCATGGACCCAGCTGTCAGCCTCTCCATGTACAATACTCTTCCGATGGAAGTCGTTCCTTGACCACGTTGACAACGCCGCGCGGAGAGCACCATGGCGGTGGACGACGGCGAGGCCTAGGAAGGGGACGACGCGGAGCGAGGAAGACGCGGCAGGGGAAGCCCGCGCGGAGAGGAGTACGAGGGTTCACTGGTTCGGCTACGGTGTGAGGCTGCCGTCGCCGCAGGGCCTGGCCAGCAGTGGGAATAGTAGGGGGCGGTGAGGCCTCCGTGGCAGCATAGCCGGCCACAGGAGGCATGAGCATGCGGCACGACCGGTGCTTCTTTGGGCGGCTGGAGCAAGAAGACGAGAGGTTGAAGAAGCACTACGGCCGTTGGATGGACATCGTACGGTCACTGGAGCTATAATTGTTCATATTAACTAAGTTGACAAAGCCCTCCGTCCCCATCAACTTTGTTGGCCCACAAGTCATCCTCTCACTATGGTGGGTCCCAGCTAGCAGGGGGGTATTCATTTTTTGTGCGTAATAAGGAGGCACTTCCTTGCGTGCAAACATATAGCTGGTGGGTCCGACATGTCAGCGGGAGCAACATTTTTTTCGCGAAATACAGAGGCCCTTCCGGTGGGTCCCAGCTTTCAGGTGGAGGAATCATTATTTTGCGCGTACAGTCCACGGCCGATGGTTGTCGTTCGTTGACCAAGTTGACCAGGCCGCGCTGAGAGCAGCATGTCGGTGGACGACGGCGAGGCCTGGGAAGGGAACGACATGGAGCCGGGGAAGACTCGGCAATGGTTGCCCACGCGTTGGGGAGTACGAGGGTTTACTGGTCTGGCTGCCGTTGCCGAAAAATAACAGGAGGTGTGGGTGAGTAGAGGAATGGTCTGGCCAGCAATGAAGTAGGGTGGGGCGGTGCGGCCTATGCGGCAGCACAGCCGGCCACGGGAGGCGGGAGCAGGCAGTCCCACCGGAGCTAGTTTGAGCGGCTAGGGCAAGAAGATCAGATATTGAAGAAGCAGCACGGCCGTTGGATTAATGTCCAACAGTCACTGCTGCTAGAATCGTTTGTGGACTTAGTTGACAAAGCCAAAGTACACATCAAGCTAGTAGACCCACAAGTCAGCCTCCAAATCTGTCCCAAACAGCATACAACCCGAAATTTCTAGCCAGATTCAAATTAATTTTAAATCTAAATATACCTTAATTTAAATTCAATGAAATTTTACCCGCACAAAAACAATGAAATTTAAAATATCAAAATCCGAGAGAAAACAGTATTTTGGAACTAATTGTCTATTTGATGTATTTTTTCATTTTACAGCCCATTTATTATTACTTATAGCCTATTTCTTATTACTTATAGCCCATTTTCTGGGCAAAATGCATCCTTCCTCGTCTTGAAAGATTTCCGGCCCAGCAGGGCATAGAAAAGCAAGTAGGCTACGCTAGTTATTCTGCAAAAAACAAAATAGTTGGCTAGCAATTTTCAGAAAGGAAAAAAACAAACTGGGCTAGTCATGTGCTAAACATATGAAATAAAAGCCTGGGCTAGATGGGCCACGGGTCCCGCACAACCCAGTTGATACCCTTCTCCGTCCCCAAAAAAACAAAATTACTGTGCGCACTATTGGATCCCTACTGTCATCCTCACCATGTACATTCATCTCGTTATTCCTCTTGGTTGTTGACCATGTTGACAACACCGGAGGGCGGCGTCGCGGCGAGCGAACCAAGGCGGAGGACGATGGTGAGGCCTCGGACGGGAATGAACAGGAGCCGGGGCAGATCACAGCCAGCCGTGGGAGGCGGGAGCAGGCGGTCCCGCCGGTGTTGGTTTGGCTTTGGCGGCTCGAGGAAGAAGAGACTGAAGAAACATGACAGACGTTGAATGTCAATTCAACGGTCAAGGTTGGCACAGTCGTTTGTTGACTAAGCGGACACCAAGTAGCATACTTTTTTTATATATAGGAAGAAAGCTGCAAGGAAAATGCGTTCGTCTGCCGTCTTCCTCACAGGGAACATTCGCCACATAAGTGACTGGCACCCTTGGTTTTCAACTGAGAGGTCTTGGGTTCGAGTCCCAGGAACTCTCAATTTTGTCCTCCTTCCTTCCTTGCAAAAAAGGGAAAGAAAATCAAAGACTTGGGAAGGCGTACAGGAAAAGCTAGTGTACCAGTAATGAGACGTTGCCGAGTTTTAGAAAAAAGAAAGACGTTCTCCTATAGCTGGTTCGAATCCAAACCTAGACTATGACCATATATGGTGCTATGCTACTCTGCAAGTAATGAAACTGACATATCCAACGTTCCCTTCTCCTCTTCTCTACTTACTCTGCCTAGCATCAGAAGCTTTGGCAGCAGCCACCATGTCCGCTGGCTGCTCGTCCACCTGCTCTTCAGCAGGCAACAACCAGATATGCACCAAGTCGCAACCTGTACCATCGCCTGTGGGTCTCATCACCCCTCGCCGGCACGCGCACCGCAACCGATTGCTCATCGCAACCCGCTGTCGTTGGTGTGGTGCCACTGCCGCAAATGACGCAGAGTCATCCGTCGTGTCTCAACCACAATCCGCAACCCTGGCCGAGTCTTCTACAAATGCCCGAATCATGGGGTAATAATATGTTTAAGTGTTGTTCTGCTGCTTTCAGTTGCTGATCTTTTTAATAGTTTGGTTGATGATCTACCAATTTGATTCGTGTAGAAAAGGGAAGATTCATGTGATTTGTATTTCTAGGATGTTGCTGATGTGGGGGAATGCAACTATGCTGATTATTTGGTTAGCCGAGGAATCCCAATACCAACAGATTGGAGTGTTGGACAAGTAACTGAAGGAACGACAGAAGAGGAAGATGCAGAGCAGAAGGTTAAAGATGCAGTTCCTCTGATCATGGCCAAGCAACAGCTGATGAACGGCCTTGACAGCAATGAGGAGATGAAAGAGCTTGTGAAGATAATGGGCAAAATCGATGTGCTCTGTAGGATGATTGCCTCTTTATTTGCAGTGTATGTAGCACTTGTGATGTATTCAGTGGCTACGACATGAGCACTTTGCTAAAACTAGTAATGAATGAAACCTGTGTAGCACGCTGGGCATAGTGTTGTGAACATCTAATGATTTCTTTTAACGGAAATCAGGGGGTATCCCCTTTTGCTCATATAAATAAATAAATAGCAGAGGCCCTATTGGGTCAGCTTTGTTCTCATTCGAAGACGTCGAGCAAATTGCAGTCCAACAGCAAACTATGTCATCAAATTCAAGTTTCACAGCCAAATATGAGTACAACTAAACAACAATGTCATTATGTTTTAGTTGTCATACAATCATCAAACACAAATCAGCATACATAACAAGTGATGTTCTCACCGAAAATACTAAACAACATGTTCATCAGGTTTCAGTTGTCATAGCAAACACAATTTCACATAGTAGATAAAAAAATGTCTTCTAACAGGCAAATACGACAAAAGCAATGTAATCATCATCCACTGCAGAAGCGTCAACATCTTTGCCATGTGTATCAGCCTGAATCGTAATTCCCCACAGTGTCATCTTCTTCTTCGTCCTCAACGTCCTCGAACATTGGCTTCTTCTTGATCAACTCTTGTATGTCCACAGCACGACAGACAATCTTTTCGCCGACATCATTGACGTGATGGTTCTCAAAGATATTAGGAACATCTGTGTTATCTTGTACATCAGGAGCAGTGTAAGCATCATCTTGTTGTGCAACTTCATTAAACGAATTCCTTTGCTCAAACCTTTGCAATACTCTCCAGTCATCGCTACGTGCAAATGTGTCTTCCAAGAAAAATATATGTGTTGCTTGATTTGCCAAAATAAAAGGCTCGTTGGTCTGGTACGCCACCTTGACATTGATGGATTTGAAATAATCATCAGCTCTGGGTTTTGCGATCTTGGAAAACAGGTTATACCAATGACAGCACAACAGAACCACACACAGATGATCCTCGAAGCTGGAGATATACTGCAACTGAATAATGTCTGTTATGTTAGCATACATTTCAGTTGTCTCTTTGTCATACGTATCCATGCTCATGATGGCACTGTTTTGTGTCTTCCTGCCTTCGTCTCGTGCAAGGGTGTTGTAGCGCACATCTCCAACAACGCAAGATTCATAATGTCTTACCCGAGTATCAGGACCCATTGCTAGTGAGTAAGGGGCACCATCAACTGCCTGCCCATCCTCCCGCATCTTCTTAACCTATGGTTAGAAAATAGACAAGCTGATCATCTTATGTACTCAATATATTAAAAAAACTGGCAGTGCACTTCAAAAGCTTACATGGTTCTTGAACCATTTTGCAAATCCTGCCATAACTAGTTTGTCAATGTTTCTTGGATTTTGTGACAGTAACTCCACTTTGTAAATGCTGCACAACATAGTGATCGCGTCAAACATCTAAATATATAAGAATGTGCTGCAAGTTTAGTAGATTATGACGTATAAGCTGCAGTACTGCACTTACTTGATATAAGGTAGTATCTCAGGACAGTTATTCAACACATACCAAACCATTTTTTCCAAATCTTTAGGTTTGTCCTCTTGTCGACTCTTCCCTGTAACTCAAATAGAATAATCGAAAACATTGAGCCCGGGATTGTCTTCACCCACCTCTTTGTTAAGCTGATCAGCTGTTTCAATGTATTTTGAGCAGAATGTCAACGCTTCTGTAGCAATGTAGGCCTCTGCAATGGAACCCTCGGGTCTAGCTTTGTTCCTAACATAGTCCTTGAAAGTGCCTAGCCGCCTTTCAATAGGGTACATCCAGCCATACTGTACTGGACCTCTAAGTAGTGCCTCATCAGGTAGATGAACATCCAAATGCACTATCACATCAAAGAAGGCTAGACGATATATCTTCTCAAGGTCGCATAGGATAGTTGGCATCTTGTCTCTAAGACGCTCCAAAGCATCTATCCTGATATTCCTACTGCAGAGTTCCCTGAAGAATTGTCCCAACTCTGGAACTGTTCATCAGGTAGATGAACAGCCAAATGCACCATCACATCAAAGAAGGCTGGACGATATATCTTCTCAAGGTCACATAGGATAGTTGGCATCTTTTCTCTAAGATGATCCAAAGAATCTATCCTGATATTCCTACTGCAGAGTTCCCTGAAGAATTGTCCCAACTCTGCAACTGCTCTGTATAAGTCAGGGCGGCCCAATCCTCTAAGGATAATAGGTAAAAACCTTTGAAGTAGGACGTGGCAATCATGAGTTTTTAACACTTGTACCTTGTTTCCATCTGCACTGACTCTCCTTTCAGGGTTGGAAGCAAATCCATGTGGGAATCTCACATGTGATAGGAGCTCGCAGAATTCTTTTCTTTTTACCTTGTCTAAGACGTACACAACTGGTGCCATATCCCGTGGTTTACCTTCATCTTGCACCTGCAAATCCTTTCTGATACCCAGGTGTGTCAAATCAATCCTAGGTTTTAAGGTATCTTTCGTCTTGCCTTCAATATTAAGAAGTGTGTCGATAATGTTGTCCCATATATTTTTCTCGATGTGCATCACATCAAGATTATGCCGCAGATCCAAATCCTTCCAATACTCCAAGTCCCACAAAGTGGACCTGCGGGTAAACAATAATCTCTCTTCTACCCTGCCACGCTTCCTTTTCCCGCTACCATTACCAGGATGGTTTCCTGTTGTAATATGCCTGACCTTCTCTAATTCCACTTGCGACTCATCGGCGGTGAGCCTCTTTGGCGCATCACGGTTTTCATGCTTTGCATTGAACACATGTCTTCGGTATTTTCTAGGATGCGGCTTGTCCTTGGCAAGGAAACGGCGGTGTCCAATGTAACAGATCTTGCTAAGTATTGCATATGACAGCGGATTCCTGTCACAGCGAACACATGCATTGTAACCATGAGTCGTTTGCCCTGACATAGTGCCCAAAGCCGGATAATCATGGATGCACCAAATTATAACAGCACGCAGAAAGAAATCAGCTGGTGGGCTGCTATATAGGTCTCGAGTGAGAACACCCTTCCATAGCTGTTGAAGTTCCTCCACAAGAGGCTCCATGAACAAATCAAAATCCTTTCCAGGACTTTTTGGACCTGGGATGAGCAAGGCCATCATGTAGTTTGATTCTTTGGTGCATACATTTGGAGGCATGTTGTAAGGGATAACAAGCACTGGCCACATGCTATATGTGGCGCTCTGGTGGCCAAATGGGTTAAATCCATCTGAAGCTAAGCCAAGTCTAATGTTTCTCGGGTCGGCAGCAAACTCTTTGTGTTTATCATTGAAGCTTTTCCACTCACTACCATGAGATGGATGGCTCATTACATTCTGATCTCTATACTCCTGGTTCCTAGAATGCCACAGTACATCCTCTCTTGTTTCAGCATCATGAAACAACCTCCGCAATCTTGGTGTAATTGGAAAATGTCTCAGAACATTATGAGGAATCCTCTTCACAACATCGCCATCTTTCCATCTTGATGATTTGCATTTCGGGCATTCACTTAAGTTGGCATAATCCTTCCGGAACAGAACACAATTATTCTTACAAACATGGATCATATCTTATCCAATTCCAACTGCACGAAGGAAATTCTTCATTTTACTGTAGGTGTGTGGCAGCTCAGACGCATCTGGGAAAGATTCGCGGAAAGCAGCCAACATCGCATCGAATGATTTGTTGGTCATCCGCTCAGATGTCTTCACCTGAGGAAATGTGACCATAGCTGAGAATACTGACAGCTTATTTCCTGGGGTGATAGCAACGTTGCATTGTTCCAACATGCGGGCCCACCGTTTTTCTTCTGCAGGTGAAAGTTCACGGAATGCACGAGCATTTCGTAGCATTGTTTCAATGTTGGTCAAACTCACTGGCTCCGCCACCACCACCTCCTCCTCCTCTTCCACGTGAGCATCAGGCAGATCAAGATGGTGATCTGCTGCTTCCACGTAGTCAATAACATTGACGTTCACAGCATCACCATGATGAACCCACCTAGTATATGTGACCGACATCACATACAAGTGTAGATGATTTTGCACAGTTGACTGGAGTCTTGTAAATGAATTCATACAATTGCTACATGGGCAGAGCACATCTGATTTCGGACCACCGTACTCAGCTCTGATAAAGTTCATGAAGTTTTCAACCCCCTCGACATATGCAGCGGAGAATCTTCGAGCAGAAGTTATCCAAGTCCTGTCCATCTATTAGACATACAAATTAGTTCTTCTACTAGATATTACAGGAAAAACATATATGCTTTTTTATGAAGTCCAGAAAAAAATACCTAGGTCGATGTCTAAAGCTATGGCAAGATATTTGGACGAGCAGATCTAAGTAATGAAATATATGTAAAGCTAATTCAGCAAACAGATTTGAGTGCCAAATTATGGCAGGCTGTTTCAGCAGTCAATGAGGCCGAGCACACAGCCATCGAACTATCGAAGGCCATCGCAGCAACAAAGATCGAGTATAAAACGGTGTAGAGCTATTTCAGCTAACAGATTGGCTACTAGACCATGGCAATCTACGTCACAATAAATATATGGCAGGATATTTTAGCAACTAATCGGCCTTGGCATGCCATCTCAGCTAAGCAGATTGAGTGCAGAACAGGGCAAGGAAGCTTCTTAAGCAGAGCATATTGACAGTAAACTACTTCGGCAAACAGTGAGATTAACAGCGTCTATCAGCTAACATTCAGCGCTACACCGACATGAACGGGCCTCAGTCTAGAATGTGCGTACCGTGGGAGAAGCTGACCGCCGTGCGTCTCCACACGAACGTCGCCAGCGGTGGCGGCGCTGACCGCCGTGCGCCTCCACAAGAACGTAGCCAGAGGTGGCGGCGCGGCTAGAGGACGGCAGTCTACGAGAGCGTACTGTGGGAGCGAGAGGATCGCCGAACCGCGGCGCCGACGTATCGGCGTGGCGGGGAGGGCGGCTTTGGCGGAGCGAATGGAGTGGAGGGGGACAGGGGGAGGGGGTTTGGGGAATATTATTGGCTAGTTGGCCGAAGGGCGGTTGAATCGGATTTGGGGGGAATTTTTGGGTGTGGGGGGGGAGGATTTTCGCGTGGTGGGCGGGGGGAGTTTGGCGCATGGTCGGTTTCTCCAAGTGCAGTCCCATGTGTCAGCGAAGAGGAAAGCCGAAGCGCATTCCGTTTGCGTGAGCCTTGTGCAGGACCGAACGTGTGTGGGGTGCAATGCGACCGCAACAGGAGTGATGTGAGTGTACCGCATTTTTCCTTTTAAACTAGGTGCTTCGCCCCCTCAAAAAATATATGTTGCTTCGCGCGATCCATCGATACTACTACTAGTAATTCGGTAATCCCGACTAAAGCGGAGCGGCCTGGTCTTTTCCCGCATGATATGCTGGGAGGTTGGCTTAGTTGGGTTTTTTAGGACGAGTAATGCTACACCTACATAATCCCAGTTACGTAATTAACGTAATATGAAACGTGTGAGCTGTTGATTGTAGATTGGGGGGAGGAAGGGGCCCAACACCATGAAAATCAGGGGAGGAGAGAGAGAGGCAATTTACATTAACCCTTTCGTAGGTTCCCGTAGATGTAGAAAGATGTGTTCGATCCTGCAATATAGGCCGTCCGATCTATATCTAACGGATAGGAAGGGAACTATGACAATTTACCCGCACTCCTCTCCACATTTGCAGATAAGGCTTTTCCTCGTTCATCCTTTTCACCCACGAGATCTTGATCTTCCGTGCAACGCACGAGCATCTTGCTAGTACTCCTACAATATGTATATTATTATGGAAGTTCATATACACCGGCCGAGATTAATGCAAACACGGCAGAGTTTCATTACATTTCGAACTTTTATAGGACAAAAAAAATAAAAGAAACCCGACCCTAAACCTATTCTACGGCGGCGATAGACGTCCTCCATCTGCGATCTCCATGTACGGGGGCAGGGTTCAAGACCCGTGAAGTGAAGGTGCGGTCTCCGGCGAGGAAAAGTAGAACACGGGAGAAGGACCGGCCAGTTGGCACACCATGCCCTGCCGCCTCCCATGCCCTACTCATCCTCGGAGGAGTCCCTGACCTCGGCTGTGCCGAATGTTGGACGGTGGCAAGTAGGACGCATGGCTGACGGTGCTCCCGTCGTTGGCCGCCAGCGTGTCCACCGCCTGTGCGGTGACTTGAGTGAGCGCGGCAACCTCGAGCTCCATCCCCGAAGACAAGCTCTCCCGCAGAGCGTTCGCGCTTGCGGTCATGGCGGATGTGGTTCCAGGTAGGAGGACAATGCGCTATGGTGTGGAGGTTAGCTGGGCGTTGCCGCTTTAAGTAGCGCATTCCGGTGAGGCCAAGCGTCCGGGTGCGTCATTAAGTCGCCGGAGTTGGTTCCGCAGGCACCGAGCCTCTTAATGACGACATATGAACGGACGGCATGAATGCGGACAGCGCGAGGGACGAGGGTTTTGGTGTGCCAGGGTAGTCAGCTGCGGTCGTGGCAACGTTGGAGATGCCCTTTGCTCACATGCGATCCCCGCATGTCATTGAAAAAGTAAGACGACCCGGCATGGTCTCAGGTCCAGAGGATGTAGTTGGCCGCGCTACACCACTCCGCGGATGCGTCGCGGCACCCCGTGCATCCTCGACGAGCCGGGTGTTGGGGTGTGTTTGGATTGTGGCCAAAGTGCACCTTGCCAAAATTTTGGTCATGACCAAAAGATTGGTCTTTGTTTGGATGGTTGCCATTTTTTTGGCATGCCAATGAACTCTAGCCAACTCTAGTTCATTTTTCTTGCCAATGTCGACCAAATCATGGGCAACCAATACCTCAACCAAAATTTTGGTCATGACCCAAAGATTGGTCTTTGTTTGGATGGTTGCCATTTCTTTGGCATGCCAATGAACTCAAGCCAACTCAAGTTCATTTTTCTTGCCAATGTCAGCCAAATCATGGGCAACCAATACCTCAACCAAAATTTTGGCTATCCAATGCTTTGATGGGGCAACCTTGGGCACAAACCAAACATACCGTCGGTCGTGCCACAACACTAACGCCACCCTCGGCAAACTGAAAGCGACCGTGTCTAGCGACGATATGAGCGTGTCGCTCACCGCGGTCGCCGTGTCTAGAGGCGGTGCTGGAGCTGCGCCCCATTGTTGGCCCCAATGACCCACATGAACGGTTGTCGGTGGCGAGGAGGTCGTGGGCCAGCTCCTCCATTGGACTAGTCTGCGCTACGTCGTCCCGACGGGTGTGCCCCACATGTCCGTTTCCCTATTTTCCCGACCATATTCGAGCGTCAGTGCTCCGCATTGCGCATTAGGCCTTTCACTATGTAGGCTAAGCGAGACAACTTATTGTTTATTTGAGCCGTTCAAGTATAATCATGTGGCGTTTGCTTATTTCTCATTCGTCTCCAACCCTCTTCTCCATCGATCATGTCGCCCTCCAGTCGAGTCCATCCTCCCGCATGCCTCATTTGAACATTCCGCCGAGTATCATTTGCATGTACCCACCCTAGTCCTCTTTCAATAGATCTCCGGACCCTGAAATGAAATCAAGAGGGAACGAGTGGGGGCATGTGATACCTAAGGCGGATTCAAAATTTTAACTGGTGATCATAGCATCCGCGAATCATATATAAAGGGTATTCAATGTTCGTTTCGTTTTTTGAACGTACAATATACTCCCTCCTATCCTTTCTAGTTTACATATAAGTTTTATGTGTAGTCAAAGTATATCTACTTTGATCAAAAAGGTATCAACATTCAACAACGCCCAATCAATATTGTTAGATTCGTACGTACTCCTAGATTTGTACTCGAGATGTTTCCAATTTGACTGTTGACAAGATTAATAGTACATGAGCTGTATAATGTGAAAATTATATCATTAGAAACTCCATTCACATACGAATTTGACCGTATGCTTTGTGTAAGTTGCATGTCATATATTATTACTCTAACATTTGGTCAAAGTTAGCCTCGAAAAACACATTAGACCCTGTATGCTTTGTGTAAGTTGCACGTCATATATTATTACTCTAACATTTGTGTAAGTTGCATGTCATATATTGGTATCCCTGCCTTACCCTCCCTTTTGGTCACTTACTGGCGGACCCCATGCTCGCTAGGCCCCGCATGTCAGTTACTCAATGGGTTCGGCCACGTCAGGGGATCCTCATCCATAGTATACTCCCTCTGTTTTTATTTACTCCGCATAAAATGGAGGGAGTGGTGGTATAATAAATGATGCGGGTGGGGGAGGGGGAGGGACGTCGGTTTGCTCTCAACTGCGGTCCCACAAGCGAGCGAAAATGCAAGACGAAGCGCGTTCCATTCGGTGAGCGGCATGGAGGGTCCAGCGTGCCGGGCTGCAACGCGAACGCGACAAGACCGATGTACAGTCAAAACCGATTGACAGGTCGTCACCGGAACCACTATTCACACCAGAACCTTCGCTGCTCGGCCTATGCCAGCCACTGCCATAAAACCACACCAAATCTCCAGCCCATTCCCCCACCTTTCGATCCCCTAGCCCGCATCAAGCGTCCCCTAGTTCACCGGAAAGCCATGGTGCGCCGCAAGATCACTTACTACAAGACGCTAACGCCGGAGCGCGGCGCAGAAATTGCGGCGGCGATCGGCGCCACAGACCTCCGTTCCCAAGCTCACTTTGCGGCGGGCCAATCCTTGAGTTCTCTGGAGCCAAGCTATGAGGAGGAGGAAGCTGATCCAATGTTCATGGCGGAGGTCGCGGCGCCGAAGGCCCCCGATGGGTATGAGACAATGGACGTCGACTTCGTGCCGGCGTCCAAGTCCCCCATGGTGCAGGCGGACCAGCGGTTCAACATGGCGATACTAAAGGAGGACCGGGAGGCAGAGGCTCAACTCGACGCGGAGCGCGCGCATGCCTCTGCCATCGAGGCTCTCCTACAGGCGGAACAGGATGTCGTGGATGTGAACCGGGCGGCGGAGGCTCAACTTGAGGTGGAGCGCGCGGATGCCGCTGCCATCGAGGCCCTCCTGCAGGCGGAACCGGACGTCCTGGACTTGAACTGGGCGGCAGAGGCTTGACTTGACGTAGAGCGCGCGGATGCCACTATCATCGACGCCCTCCTGCAGCCGGAACCGGACGTCCTAGACTTGAACCGGGCGGCGGAGGCTCGACTCGACACGGAGCGCGCGGATGCCGCTGCCATCGAGGCCCTCCTACAGGCGAAACCGGACGTCCTCGACTTGAACCGGGTTGTGCTCTCGTCCGTGCAGAGCGCCCGCATGCTCCGCTTGAACGAGTAGCTGGAGGCCGAGGACAACCACGGTGCGGAGACACACGTCGGCAGCGACGGCTGGTTCGCGCCGGCAGCCAAAGACGACGAGGTCGTCTCTTTCCGCGAGCAGTGATAGTTTTTCTTTATGTTGTTGTTTTTATGGATATTTTGTTGTGTAAAAACATATATTTGTTATGCAAGTCGCCTGACTTGGGTCAGTCTACCATTTCAGGTGGTTGGATGAATATCCTACGTCTCCTAACCATTCTTTCCTTATTCCTCACCTCTTCTTCTTCCCCAACAGACCACCGCACGGGCCGTACGGATACTCCCCAACATGCGGTTGGATAAGCATACTCTATGAGACGAAAATTATGTGTCAGCGATAGGATGGATGAGTTTGGTGTGTTCACATGCGACAGCACGTGTCAGTGAGGGTGCGTTCCCTTGGTTGGGTTTGCGGCGTGCAGGAGCGACTGTGTGAGGGTGCGGTGCGACAGCGGCGTGCAGGAGCGACCGTGTGAGGGTGTGGTGCGACCGCGATAGCCGTGCACAAGTGGACCTCCTTCTCATTTTGAAAACTTTAGGCAAGCTTGGCAAAAATGTGTGGCGAAGTTTGGCAATGCAAGGCCTAGACCCAAACAGGATAAGTACGTACGTACTAGGAGTACTAGTGTTAAAAAAGAAAGGCTGGGTTTTCCTTCACGGGATTTAATCGATAAAAATCCTCGTTTCACGTGTCAATTAATGCGTATTTTTTTCTCCAAATACCAAAGAGCTAACCATCTCACTCCTCATCGCTTGATTAATGCAGCACCATGCAAACCAACCTTTTCACTTCCGCATGCATGGAGGGGATATTAATGTCCTTGGTTGCTAACCCCATCAATTTTGCCTCGATTAGTGTTAGTGGCCCTTTGCAAATTGTAATTTTGATATACTGGCCTTATGTACAAAAAAATGGAGGTAGTAACTATATTTGACGTCCTTCCCCATTGCGGTGACGTCGACGATATTTTTTTATTTTTTTTGGTGGTTTGGCGAAGTGCGTTCGACGGAGAACACCATTGAGGGAGACCACGGTAAGTCGTTCGCAAGTGTCGCCTGCAAGCCGAGACAACCGCCTTATTTGCATCCAGGAAGTCCTTTAGTACTACTAGGAGTAACTAATGCGGTGAGATGGCTTCTCGAAGAAGACGATGGAGAAGCGGAGTCACCGAAGAGTGAAATGATGGTTGCATCGTCCGTTCTTTTGTGATTTGATGCCTCACTGCTTTGTGATTTGTGATAGAAGGGACAGGGGAGTAGACTCTGTGCTCTATACTATACTACATGCGTCCAAGCATGGGAGAAAGAGGAGAGACGTTGCATTTTTCTATTCCTTCAATCAATCAATCAGGGAGCTTCGGTTCCATCTTTTTGGCTTTGGCAACACCGTCCATAATGGTTCCCACTATGCCAAAAGCTATTTTCACATTGGCTACACATTGTGGATGCCCTTAACCGTACCACTTGGTTTTGCTCCTGTGTGCTATCTATACAAATCTCAATTATATTGATCTAAAAAATTATAGAATCGAGATTAGTAAAAAGGAGGTGATTTTTCCGCGCGGATGGCGGGGGAGGTTTCTTATTTGAGCAATGCTACATCCACGTAATGGTTTATGTAAAGTTACGAACTGATGTGATGTGGGACTATTTGATTGGATTAAAGGAGAGGATTAGGCCCACCCCACCTGAACATCAGGGGGGCACATATAGATTAGATGGAAAGTATACGTAGCAGCTACGTAGCCCTTTGTAAGTCTATGATTATGCTTCTTATTTTCGGAGGACGTTGTCCTGGCGGTTTGCTAACATGCGGTGCCACGTGTCAGTGCTTTACCAAGCCGATCGGCAGAAGCAACACGTGTTTAAGTTGAAGAAGATGAGGGAGAAGCGGATTCAGCAACAAGTGAAATGATGGTTGTTCGTCCCTCCAACTTAACTACGGGAAAGGTGCATCTTTGTGATTTGACGTCGGCGCCATGACTGGGGTGCTTCACCTCGGCTGCTCTGCATTGTATTCCGGTATGGCACGTGGACCCGGTAGCTTGATGTCCCACATGTCGGTGAAAGGGACTAGAAGATTTATGAAAGCGAGCGCTCCACTCTTACGATGGAGGAGTAGACGACACGATGGCCCAGTGAACTGCCACTTGAACTGTATAGTAACAATATGATATCTAGTAAAACTAAAAACACATATTATTTATTGTGTTGGAGTGTAGTAGTAGTGCTGTATTGCATAGTTGTTAGATGTAACATGCGAGAACGTGTAGAGATGTAGTTTTGGAGGGCCTACAGAGAGAAAAGCGTAATACGGTCAACGAACTTCAGAATAAGCTGATTACGGTCACTATATACGTTTTGCGGTGATTATACGGTCACTTGCTCACAGCTCAACATCGGATTGCACTCTGTTGAACGACCAAATAGTCTGTGTGGCGCCATGTTGACTAGTTAAATTGACCACGTTTGTTGTGGGTCCCACCTGTCAGTTCGCATAGGCAAAAGGTCAGATAAACACAAATTTACGCAGGCGCGACAAGGCTCCAACCCGTGCGCGGGAATCACCTGGTTTTGTATGTGTCTGTCAGGGCTTGATGTGTGCACATGCACGTGTAGGTTGAGCACTTGAGCATGAGAGTGTGTGTTGGTCGTGTGGTGTACTAGTGTGTGCATGCATGTGTGCGTGTCTGCGTGTGAGTGTTGGGTGCGTGCGTATGAGTGTTGCCTGCGTGCGTGGCTGCGTGTGTATGTGTGAGTGTTGCGTGCGTGCGTGGGTGCATGTGTTTGTGTGAGTGTTGCGTGGATGCAGTTCGTGTGCATGCGTGTGTGTGTGTGTGTGTGTATAATCACCACACCAGCTCCTGTGTGTTAAAACAGAGGGCTCACCATACCAATACAAGGCCACCTTGTCCGCTGTGCCCGCGGTCATGACTTCGAACCACCGTCCAAATATTTTTTTGTCGTTTGTTTTCATTCTTACTAGCAAGATGCTCGTGCATTGCATGTAACATCAAGATGCATTTGTATGACTTGTTTATCTTGTGAGAGAAAAGGATGAATGAGGGAAGGCCTTATTTGCAAATGTGGAGAGGTGTGTGGGTACCTTTTTGCAAAATTGCCATAGTTTCTTTCCTATCCGTCAGATATAAACCGGACGGCCTATATTGCAGGATGGCAGGCACACCATCATCACCAACTCTGTTTTTTATTAGAGTGTATTTTATGTATTTTATAAGAGTGTAGATGTAGAGTAGATACAAGTCGACAGGTGGGCACAATGGTAGTGAGATAATGTGATGCAACACTAGAGGTGCCACGTGGAGCGTTTAACTGGTCAAATAGTCATGTCATGAGCAAATACAGAGTTGTACGGTGAGCCCGTGACTGCATAATAACCACTAAACGTAAATGGTGACCGTAATGAGTGGATTCTGAAGTCCAATGTACGTATCATGCTTTCGCTTCAAATACAATGATCGTCATTGCATATATCACGAGAGAGAGATGAAACATGCATGAATTTTCTGGGGGCTTACTTTTAGAGGACCTGGAGATAGTTTTGTGTGCATACGTGAAAGGGGCGTACAGGGGGGGTATGCGATGGAGAGAGAGATGCTCTTCGTTTCTCTTTATTATGACTAACTTTGTATATAGTATAAAAATATACAACTTCATAGTGCGGAATAAATATCATTGTGGGCACCATGCAATGCAAATTAGCGTTCGTACTCCTCCATATAACTTTGTAATGTTGTATATATGTAGAAACTCTAAAATAATTTTTTGGCCACACTTTATTCTAAAGGAATGTTGTATGCGAAATAAACGTGAAGAGAGGGCTTTTTAGATCAATGGGGTACATGATGTAACATGTGTGAATGTGTAGTTGATGCATTTGGCGGGGCCTAGAGAGGTATGTGTGTGTATTACATATTCGAGAGAGACATGGATAGAGGGGCCGATGGGGGGGCGTGGGAGAGATAGCACGAGAAGTGAGAGTAGTCTAGAGAGAGAGAGACGAATATGACGTCACGACAAGAGATTCTATTCCCTTGAGTTTGTATATGCAAGGGGGGAGGGAATAGAGGCACCAGGAGGAATTTTCTGTGTGTGTGGTGTTTGTGTTGGTATGTGTGGGTGTGAGAAGATAATGAGACGTGGGGGCAGAGGGTGTGTCACCGCGTGAGGTCCGGTGGGTCGAGGTGAGGCCCTTCGTTCTGTTCCGTCCTGCGCCACATTGGCCGGCCCATGACGCATTTAGGAAGGCCCATGGATGACTAGTCGTACAAGACAAACATAGCAGAATTGTGATGGACTCTGTGTCCACTGACAAAGCCGGATAGGATTTGTAACCCTAGGTTCTCGGACTAAGGTAACCCCTTTATCTCTGATATTACTATTCATCCAACCTAACTTTAAGGGGCATCCTACAGAATGCTCTGCTAGAATCATACTCGTCGATTAGGAAGAGAGGTGTGAGACAATGCATGAGAGACAGGCGTAAAGATAATGTGCGTACATGAGAAAACGTAGGCAGGTCCATGGATATAGAAAGGGTTGATGAGGATTGTGCGTGTGTATGTTTGCGAGAGGAAGAGTGCTTGTGATAAAGGTTAGTGAAAACAGTTGTAAATGGTTACGAGAGGGAGGGAGGGTTATATCTAGAGCATGTGTGCGAGAAAGACACCTCGGGAGAGAGTGTGTGAGCATGTGTGAGAGACCACCGATGGAGAGTGAAACTACACGTAAAAGACTGCTCTACACATTGATTAAAGATATAAATTGTATCCAAATATTAGGATGGGATCATGACATCTAGATTCTATCGAATTTGAGCATGTCTATGTTATTATTCGACACAATTGATCCACATAGTTAGTATTTTGAACTCCAAACAATGCATCGCTTTAGCAATCGAATATAAACGTGAGTATAGTTCATGTTGTGTGTGTAAAGCACATTATACATACGGAAGTTACACAATGGACATTATAAATAGCTACCTATGAACTAGCATACATTTGAATTCAACTTAAGGTGGTTTAAAAAATCTAATTCAACATGAAGTCCATTCAATTATTTGAATTCGATATCATGGCATTTGTAAACCATGCCTAAATTATGGGGGCACCGATCTTTGCTCTGATTTTGTACATAATAGCATATGTAGTCGTGTACAAAATAGATTCAAATTTAGCTCCTCCATTCCAAAATAATCGTAGTTATAGGATTTTCAAGTGTCAAAATTTCAAAAA
Source organism: Triticum urartu (assembly GCF_003073215.2). Taxonomy (NCBI): domain Eukaryota; kingdom Viridiplantae; phylum Streptophyta; class Magnoliopsida; order Poales; family Poaceae; genus Triticum; species Triticum urartu. The sequence goes on along the minus strand of NC_053027.1, from coordinate 359,242,962 downwards.
GAAGCGGATAATTTAATGAGGTTTTCAAACATACAAGGTCAAATATAACATTGTATATTTAGGTCAATCCTCATAGTTCAAGAGTACTCTAAACATGAATGCATGTGTTCCAAAATTTCGAACGAAGCGCCAAAAGACCCTCTACTCGCCCGAAACCGCGTGAGACCAATGTTTGGTAGTACAAGGAAATTACTTTTCTAATAACTCCGACTCATGAAACCTACCGACCCGACGTCCAAAGGTCTAAACCGGGGTAGGTTTGTAGCTTCATCTAGACACCACGCAACCACATTCGAAAAACATTCATACACAATGGCCGCCTAAGCACACATGCGCGCGGCCAAAATCGCTCCCGCCCACTATTTGTGACACCTGGGATTACCATCCTACCCCCGACCCACAGTACCCGAAATTTAAGAGCGGGGCAAAGTTTGTACTTTCCCCAAATTTCAAACAAGCGCGTCCCATCTTCTGTTCAAAAAAGCCAAAAACAAGCGCATCCCAGACCGAAACATGGTTCCCCCCCACCCGTTTGATTCCCCATTCGTACTCTGTGGGCGCCAAAACTAGCTCTCCACCAGCCGAGAAATCTCGGCGTCCTCCGTCTGCCACCCCATCCCACCCATCAACCGCCGCCCTCCTCCATCATGCCGGAGCCGATACCCCGACGCCGCCGTCCACCACAACCTCAACCGCAACGCCCTCCACGGCTAGTAGTTGAAGCTGAGGCCGAGCCGTCCGTACCCGAGCTAGTTCAACCACGCCGTCCTGCACCTCACCGCTGCCGCTCCAACTTCGCCACCCTCCACCGCACTGGAGCTGTTCCTGCTACGCCGTCCTTCGCCGCCTCGGATCTGCTTCCCCTCCGCCGACATACAGCCACGGCAACACAGTCAACAATTTGGCCATGGGTTCGTCCAAGCCTGCACCCTCCAGAACATTGGTTTCCCTTGTAAAAAGAAGAAAATCGGCGCGACTTATGGAGGTGACCACACCGGCAACCGAAAAAGGTACTCCTCTTCCCTTATTCGTGCAAATCTTACGTCTCTGCTTGCACGGTATTCATCCCACAGAAGACACTAGTTGACCGCTTCTTCTTGATACTAGATGTTCCTATTAACTCGCCATGCACAAGGTTTCTCCTCATATACTATTTCACCTTAGCTAGAGGTCCGTCGCCCCCCTGAATTTCATTTTATGGCTACTTGATTCCCAATTAACGGAAGCATTCCCCAGCGTAACAGGCGCTAGTACGCCTATTACGCCGGGGAAGCAACGCCTTGGTGTTTATCTTAGGGGCGTGTGCGGCTTATAGCTACTGGCGACCGATCTGGAGGTCAGCCGGGATTAAAGGGATGGCCTGGGGGCGCTGCCAAGCACGGCGGTGGTGTGAGGTCGATGGGAGGGCGGGGCGACGGAGGCAGGAGTCTAGGCCGGTGGTCGCTGGCGGTTCGAGAAAGATCGTCAACAGTAACTGGCGGGAGGTAGACGAAGGCCATCTGCCCGTTCCTTATATATCGGATGGTTCATTAAAAAAATCGACCGACCGATTTATTTTCAGTCGACTGTTATCTTAGATATGACCACATGTGGTGGTGTGCTAGAGGAGTACCTGCATTTCCTATGCTCATGTATTACAAAATCATACAGAGGAGAATCTAATTTTGTTTGCCATGCAATGTTGTAGAGCTGTCATATGTCTCCTGTCATTTATTTTTCAGCCACCTGCTATCTGCTACTTTTACAGTGCAGTAGTTCTGCACACTCTTCACCCTTACTCTCACTGTTGTGTTTTTATGCAAGGGTATTTTAGACTCTGCTGCCATGGGAGAAGCCAAAAATAAAAGAGAGAAGTCGCTCCAGTTTGGTGTGCGGCTAGGGAAGACACGTTTCAACGCTTTAAAGGGTGTAGTGTCAGCAGATGGAGACGAGGAACGTAGCTCTGGAGTTGATGACCTCGCTCGCAATGAACCACAATCCCAGGTGCTTGCTTTAACTTCGCGGTGTCATATGTGGTCGCATGTTCCATATGGTGTCTAGCTTGTATTCAAAAGGCCGAAGTCGATAAGATAAGGAAAGATATTTTTTACATGAACCACCATCCCATGAGCACCAGAAGACAAATAGCTAGTCAGGGCACTGGCCGAGCCAGTGACAAGCCCAACAAAGATAGGCATCACCTAGAAGCCAACTAAAAATCTGCGATGGTGGCGAAGCAACCCGCCTCCCACCAGGGTCTCAGGTCCTAGATGATCATGCTCACCACTCCAGCCGGATGTCTAGCTTGTATTGCTTCCAATTTGGTTAAATTGCATCTGCTTAGCTTACACATTATACCTTTGAATATGACATGCCTTTCTGTTTTTGGTACATACTAGTACATATGTGTATTAACCATGTTCTTACATCAAACTAATGTTCTTGTGTATCCCTCATCAATCACTTATGACGAGGCAGGCAGGCAGGCAAGGGGACTACTCATTTAAAGAATGCAGCGTCAGCCTCCGGACATGATTCTCAAGAAACAGAAATGCTAGATGAAGATAGTGAACGTAGCTCTGTAGTTGATTACATCATTTCCCCTACACTAGCATCACAGGTGCTTGCTCTAACTTGGCAGCGTGATATGTGGTTGCATGTTGCATATGGTGTCTAGATTGTAATTCTTCCAATCTGGTTAAACTGCATGTTCTAGTCTGCTTAGCTTATACATTATACCTGTTAATGTGACATGCCTTCCTTTATTTAGTACATAGTACATCTGTCTATTAAGCATGTCCTTACATAAAACTATTGTTTTTTTTGAATCCCGCATCAATCAACATGACGATACACCTTTAGTATATGCACTGCGATATTAGTTGCATCTTTCATATGATTTATAGCATGCGCTGCTTCTAATTTGTTGAAATTCCATTTATGATGGGACGCTTTTAACTTGGCAGAGTCATATTGGTTGCATCTTTCATGTGGTGTCTAGCTTGCATTGCTTCTTATTTGCTGGAATGGTTTCTGCTTAGTTTACACAATAGTTGTGAACATGCCATGTCGTCCTGTTTTTCGTACATATTCCATCCTGGTATCATGTGTTTGCCATACATCAAAGTAGTGATTGTCAATATCATGCATGAATGAGTTCTGAAGAGAGAATTTTATTGCTTTTTATTGTCGGTTATACTTGACAATTCAAAATCAATAAAGCGGAAGGAAGTTAGCGAGGCAGCGGATAAAGGTGCTCCTTCCGAACGGAGGGCCTCTACAGTTTCAACTCCTCCACACCCCCAAGATGATTTCCAAGACAACACATGCATAGACACTCCACAAAGCTGTGTTTATGATGAGCACGTCTCCCCTAGTGCGGCATCACCGGTGCTCCCTCTAACTTGGCACTGTTATATGTGGTTGCATGTTATGTGTGATGTCTACCTTGTATTGCTTGTAATTTTGTTGAATTCCATCTGCTTACTTTACACATTATACTTGAATAAGACACGTGTTCATGTTTCTAGAACATACAATATCTGTCTATCACACCATGTTCTTACATCAAATTACTACTGTTGTGTAACCTACAACAATCACTTATCATAAGACACGTTTGACTTCAGAGTGTGATATAGGTTACATCTCCTATTCTTTTCTAGCTTGTATTACTTATTTGTTGAAATGGCACTTATGACGAGACAATTTTAACTTGGTAGAGTGATATTCGTTGCATCTTTCATCTGGTGTCTAGCTGTCATTGCTTCTAATTTGTTGAAATGCCTTCTCCTTAGTTTACACATCATAAGCTGTGAATATGCAATGCTGTGAATATGCAATGGCACTAATGACGAGAGACCTCTAACATGGTAGTGTGATGTTGTTTGCATCTTGCATATGATTTATTTCTTGTATTGCTTCACATTTGTTTAAATGCCATTTATGATGAGACACTGTTAACTTGGCAGAGCGATATTTGTAGCATCTTTCATATGGTGTATACCTTCCATTGCATTGCTTATAATTTGGTGAAATGTCTTTTTCTTAGTTTACACATCATAGTTCTGGTTATCTCTTCCATCCTGTTTTTCATACATATTACATCCTCCTATCATGTGGTTTTCTAACATCAAAGGTCAGTTCGTCTGCATCACGCATCAAGAACAAATTGTTATTCATTTTTCTTGTCGGCTTGACTTAACATGGCACAGAGAAAGAGGAAGAAACACAGAATGGCAGTGAATGAGAAGCGCATGAATCCTGCAGATTCTGCTGGTACTGATGGTGCAATAGAAGGTCAAAGTCCAGCAGAAAATTCTACAAACACGGCATCCCATGCTATACGTGTTGCAAAAAAAGACAAACAAAAACAAATAGCTGCCACCAAACAAGCAGAGACAGCCCTAGTTCTTGCAACACCTAATACAGTACTACCAGTCGCACGATGTACTCGTGCGTCAACTAAGCTAGCAGCACGTTCCCAAGCTCCCTTGCCACCTGACACTAATTCCCAAGCACTCTTGACACAAGACGAGTTGGCAATATCAGATGAACCTTGTGAGCTTCAACAACAAGAAGGTAGTTGCTGGAGTCAAGTTACAGTTGCATGCTTCTTTATATGTAGTCTCACAGTTTGATGTACACTAACACTTCCTATGTTTGTTGTTGGACTATCACCTAGGCGCAAGAGGAAACAAACATCAGGGATAATGCTCGATAGGTTAACTAAATCTAGTGGAGGAAGAATGGAGATCCGTTTTGAGGCAGGTTTAAAAAGGCCACGTGATGTGCCACACAAATCTATCTTCTTGTACGTGAACTGTTCAAAGAATAAGGCCAACCGTATGAAAGTGAAATTCCAACATACGACAGAATCTCGTAGCTATATTGCACACTGCGAGGCTCTTGTAATTAGCTGATGTTTCACTCTTTTCGCTGTACCATATTATCAGATCTATATTGACTTGTTCCAAATGCAGAGGAAAGCCCGCAAGGACCAAAAAGTACCTGAACCAAATGCTGTGGAAATCTTCAAGGACTGTCACACCAGCAAGAAGAAGGGCATGACTACACCAGTCAAAGCCGCTGTTGTTAGTCCTTAATCCTCATGCCTTTTAACTACTACTTACTCTGACTTGTGCCTTGAACTGCATGGTTTGCAGCCAATGTCTATTACTCTTTTCAATTTTATACACAATTGTCTTAGCGTATCATTGCACCTTACATGGTTTAAAAGAGAGGAGTGATGTTCCTTTGATCTTGACCCGTAATCTAGTTCCGTGCTGGACTTTCCCACACAACGTTACAATTACCTGTTTGTCTGTTCTCGGTTGTTTTGTTATATGAATGACATCATACTATGCTTACCGTATTATAAACTTCATCTCTTTATCCTTAGCCCTCAATACAATGTGAAGAAATAGACAATACATTAGCGATGGTACATGGTCATATGTTTGGAACCTGGTTTTATTATGTACTTTGCAATAAAATACAACTAATATTTTACATGGGTTCACCAGAATAAGTTCTGTATATAGACCAAAGCTATTTTGCTTGGTTTTGTTGCCTCCTTAATATCTTCTGTTCTAGTACTACTAATGTAAAACCTCAACTTTTCAGCGAGCTATGGAAAAAATGGTGGAACCGCCACCTTCTGAAGGTGGCGAGGCAACTATAACCGCAATGTCAGCTCTTGCTGCAGTGGGTCAGTACCTGTCCACTAACAGTGCCAAAAGCACGTTCCTGCATAATGCTGGGTTGGTTGTTAAGGCAATATCGTCCAAACTACCTCATGATCAAGATATGCAAGCTCAAAGCAATGTTGTATCTGCGCTCCAGACACAAGTCCATTCCCTAACAGAGACCCTTTGTGAAACAAGGAGAAACATTTCTCAATGTCGTCAAGATATGCATGGTTTTGAAACCAGACTATTAGACATTTGCTATGTTGTTCAGGAGCCTAGGGGAAATAAAGGCGAGGGTTATGGTGCTCCATCGGACAATACAGCATGAAAACGTAACAGCCAGGTCAAATGAACTGAGCTTCTGAACTTCTGGTGGTGCATTTATCTGCTAGACTGTTAAGTTTTATGCTAACCTTCCTTTTGTTATATAGTTGTAATTTGTTTTGGTGCGATAGGAAAATTTATTCTTAATGTGCAGCCACCACCTGAAGAAAACAGCAAGCCATTTTTGTATAGTGTAGGGTGTTCCCTATATTTGCACTCGTGGCGATCTTTGATGCCGAGTGGATGTAATCTGTGCAATCGCCTTAATAGCCTAGCGTTAGTTTCGGCCTTATTTATTTCCTAGTCTTCCTTTTCCCTGGTTTGCTAGTGGCTGCAACTACCATGGGCCATATACGGGCCGTAGGATCCATGGGTCTTCTACGGGCCGTCGATAAATGGGCCTGTAATCGGTGGGCCTCGGGCCGTCGGATAAATGGGTCTACATGGGCCATAATCGGGCGTAATTGGTATCGGCCCAGCACGGTAACAGGCCGTTAACAGGCCGTAGGATAGCAAAGGCTTAATTCTGTCACAGGCATAACGAGTCGTTAATGGGCCAGAATATAGGACGGGCCAGAAACGGCGCAACGGGTTAACAGGCCAGAAACGGGCCGACTCTTGCCATGGGCCGAATTTGGCCCATTAGGGTAACAGGCCAGTAATGGGCCGACTCTTGTCGTGGGCCGAATTTGGCCCATTAGTGGAACAGGCCAGTAACGGGCCGACTCTTGCCATGGGCCAAATTTGGCCCATTAGGGGAACAGGCCAGTAACAGGCCAGAAGTAATCGAGGGTCGAAAAGGAGCCCAAGAACGTATGGGCCGTCAATAGGCCGAAAGCTAACATGGGCTGTAAACGGCCCATGTAAATCACCGACCATTAACGGGTATAAAGAAAATTACTGTTCATTATGGGATAGAGTCACCGTGGGCCTGTAATGGGCCGAAAGATATGAAGGCCTCATATGGGCCGAAAGACGTCATGGGCCATACATGGGCCGAAAGTGAAATGGGATGGTATTATATTCGACGGCCCACATGGCGTTGTTGGGCCGATTTCCTTTAGGGCCTAACGGGTCATAAAATGGGCTATTTGCGAAGAGACCATTAACAGGCTTTTCATGGGCCAGCCCGTTAACTTTTGACCAAGTCAAACGTGCTGGCTTTTAAGCTAAATGTGCCACTGTTGGGCTGTGCCACGTGTCGACATATCATAGGCGCCTATCTGACCCAGTGACGAGCGGACACGTGTTTCCTCTAGCCAATGCTGATTTCACACGTGGAAAATCCCCATTGGTCGAGGCTGTTAATAGGTTATCGGATCCAAATCCCGACCCGATAGCTTAACAGCGTTCCGTTACGGTGGATGCCACGTGTCGGTCACCCTTGACGAAAGCACTTCTGTGACGCGCGATTTATCATCATGGAAGTGGACACTTCTGTGATGATAATTTCGGTAATGTCATGGAACACTTCTACGACAGCACAGGTATGACTATCTTGATTCTGTCATAAATTTTTCATGGATGTACATGCATGACAAAAAAAGCGACCTACTGTGACAAACACGTATCATCACGGAAGTGTATTTTTTTGTAGTGCTACCGGCGTCATCCGGCAACTAGGGGAGGGCAATGTGAAGCTCCGGGCCGAGTGCGACCTGCTGAGGGCGAAGATCGCCGGAAGGGCGAAGCAGGCGGAGGAGACCGCTGCCTTGTTGCAGAAGACGACCGTCATTGTCAAGAAACTTATGGACAAGAATGCCATGCTCCGCATCGAGCGCAACAAGCTGGTGGAGGAATCCGGGGATGCTGCCAAGCAGCGTATTAAGGACATGAAACTGATGAAAGAGACCATCCCTGCTCGCCACGAGAACTAGTCTCCGCAACCTGCAGTGCATAAATATTGTAGAGATCAACGAGCCAGATTGTTGTATGCGTCTTCCTTCTTCTTTTGCCATTGTGTATTTCGGGCGTAGCCGCATGTGGCTTTTTGAATTATCTTCCTACTTGTGTAAGACAATTATTATCCACTCTCGCCGTCCTTATATATATATTCATCAGTCTTGCTATAAGACGTAGTAGATGTTATATATGTCCGTCGGATCTGATCTGTGCAAAATTTTCTTTTTTTTCTCTCTTAAATCTCAGTCGAGTGAGACATTGTTGCGCCATTAAATAGAGGCTCGGGCGCCAAGAATGGAGACCTTGGGAGAGAGGTGGACGACAGATGGAGGTCAAAGGGCTCTCCTCCCGATAAGCATGTGCAGGGGTCTGATCGCACGCCTCCCGTACTCAAATAGCTACCCACGCATGGCACCATGTAAATGGTAAATAGAATGCCCACGGTTTCAATAATACTTGTGTTTCCGATTGTAACATGACAACAATTGTTCCAAAATGAATTTGTTGATTGTTAATGTGTGCGCCTTCGCAAACCGGACAGCAAAATTACCACAACATGTTGGTGCCATGTCATGACACCAAGCCAAGTTTCATGATTTTCATGTGTGTTTCGGATTTACAGGAATTAAAAAACCAAGTTTATCAATGTTTCCAGCCGAGCCACGACGCCCAGATGTTTGAATTTCCTTCCCATTTCTTGCATGGGACCTAGAAATTTACCCGAGGACACACATGTGATTTTTGAACCAGCTTTGGTGCACTGGAGCATGTGCTTGTATTTCAAATTTGAATTATGCACACAAAGGTGACACGTTCCCTCTCAGAACCACGAGCCTTCTTGAGAGAAGCTCCGGTTTGCAAGAAACTTATACCAAAACTAGTTCCTATTCTGCCAATTTTTTACCACGGCATGGTAGTACCATGACATGACACCATGCCAAGTTTCATGATTTTCAGGCGTATTCTGGATTTACAAGAATCTTAAAACCAAGCTTCTCAATGTTCTCGGCCGAGCCACGATGCCCAGATGTTTGAATTTCATTCCCATTTCTTGCATGGGACCTAGAAATTCACCCGAGAACACACATGTGATTTTTCAACCAACTTTGGTGCATGAGAGCATGTGTTTGTGGTTCAAATTTGAATTATGCACATTAAATGACCAGAAACTCAATTAATGTATAAAAAAGGCCAAACGAACCCGGAATAATTCCAACATTTAACAGGGCACTCATGTAGTTCTATGTTGCCTCTATAAAGAAACTCAAGGGGCAGCGTATATTGTTTCACACTCAAAGGTGACACGTTCCCTCTCAGAAGCACAAGCCTTCTTGAGAGAAGCTCCGGTTTGCAAGAAGCTTATACCAAAACTTGTTCCTTTCGGCGAATTTTTTACCACGGCATGGTAGCACCATGACACACTATGCCAAGTTTCATGATTTTCAGGCTTATTTTCGATTTACAAGACTTTTAAAACCAAGCTTCTCAATGTTATCGGCCAAGCATCGATGCCCAGATGTTTGAATTTCATTCCCATTTCTTGCACGGGACCTAGAAATTCACCCGAGGACACACATGCGATTTTGCAACCAACTTTGGTGCACGGGAGCATGTGCTTGTAGTTGAAATTTGAATTATGCACATTAAATGACCAGAAAATAAATTAATGTGTAAAAAAGGCCAAACAAACCCAGAATAATTCCAAAATTTAACAGGGCATCATGTAGTTCTATGTTGCCTCTGTAAAGAAACTCAAGGGTTGCAGCGTATATTGTTTCGCACTCAAAGGTGACACGTTCCTTCTCAAAACCACGAGCCTTCTTGAGAGAAGCTCCAGTTTGCAAGAAGATTATACCAAAATTTGTTCCTAATCGGCCATTTTTTTACCACGACATGGTAGTACCATGACATGGCACCATGCCAAATTTCATGATTTTCAGGCATGTTTTGGATTTACAAGAATTTTAAAACCAAGTTTCCCAATGTTCTCGGCCGAGCCACGATACCTAGATGTTTGAATTTCATTCCCATTTCTTGCATGGGACCTAGAAATTCACCCGAGGACACACATGTGATTTTTCGACCAACTTTGGTGCACCGGAGCATGTGCTTGTAGTTCAAATTTGAATTATGCACATTAAATGACCAGAAACTCAATTAATGTATAAAAAGGCCAAACGAGCCCGGAATAATTCCAAACTTTAACAGGGCACTCATGTAGTTCTATGTTGCCTATGTAAAGAAACTCAGGGGGGGCAGCGTATACCGTTTCACACTCAAAGGTAACACGTTCCCTCTCAAAACCACGAGCCTTCTTCAGAGAAGCTCCGGTTTGCAAGAAGCTTATACCAAATCTTGTTCCAAATCGGCCCAATTTTTTACCACAACATGTTAGTGCCATGACATGACACCATGCCAAGTTTCATGATTTCCAGGCGAGTTTTGGATTTACATGAATTTAAAAACCAAGTTTCTCGATGTTCTTAGTCAGGATGCCCAGATGTTTGAATTTCATTCCCATTTTTGGCATGGGACCTCGAAATTCACCCAAGTACACACATGTGATTTTTCAACCAACTTTGGTGCACCGGAACATGTGCTTGCAGTTCAAATTTTGATTATGCACATTAAATGTCCAAAAACTCAATTAATGTATAAAAAAGGCCAAACAAACCCGAAATAATTCCAAAATTTGACAGGGCACTCATATAGTTCTATGTTGCCTCTGTAAGGAAAATTTGGGGAGAGGCAGCATATATTGTTTCGCACACAAAGGTGACACGTTCCCTCTCGAAACCACGAGGCTTGTTGAGAGAATCTCCGGTTTTGCAAGAAGGTTATACCAAAACTTGTCCCAATTCATCCAAGAATTATATACATATGAAAACAGGGTTTAGATTATCCCGAACATCTCGCCACCTAGACCAATGTACTCTAGTTTGAATACAACATAAAATGGATAAAAATATTTGAATTGGAGATCATATGTTACATGTAGTTTATAGTGAAATATGATTACTGCTATATGCATGTTTTTTGTTATCGAGATAATATTTAAATGATTGTATAACTTGACAACAACCGTATTCAAATAAGGAAAATTGATTCAAATTTAGTCTACATGGTAGACGATAATATATATGTTCATAGGGTGGAGTAAAATGTTCATATATGATGGAAGATCAAAGTGTAGGACTACATCCATTATAAACCCTAAGGTCACCTAACAATATATTCGAATTGAACATAACGTGCATTCAAAAATTGAAATTCAAGATCCTAGCATTTGTAATCATATAAAAAGGGACATGACTCTTTCTTTTGGTGGGAATTGATTTGTTTTTTGTTGTTGTTGAGGGAAGTGCGAATCGATTTGGTACTGTACAAGGTAATCTTGTTCTCCCGATTTTTTTTACATTTTTCTTGTAGTATTTTCAATGACATTTATAGCAATATAGTAAAAGGGGACATGACTCTCTTGTGCCTTATATGAGTTGTTTTTTTGTACACGTTAAGTTTGTTCTACCGAACAAGGAATCCGCGCCTTATTATCCTGAAATTTTAAGCTCGAGTATCTTTTGTCTCATCTACTTTGAAACTCCCGCCTCTTCAACCCGCGTCGCGCCATGTTATCCCGAAATTTTGACGAGCGCAAAAACTCCCTCCTCATCCAAAATCGGTCTCGCGGCCCAGACACACGAAATCCCCCTTCTACCCCTCAACCGGAAATGCTGGCTCAACGTCGCGGTGTCAAAACCGGTGGGGGTACACTGGTAACTTACCCTATATTTCGGACAAGCGCGTCCCTAAGCCATGGCTCCCCCTACCTTCCCCTTCGCCCTCCCCATTCGTACACCGAGGCCGCCAAAACCCACAAAACCACACGCTCCTCGGTCGGCCTCCCGACCGCCGCCCAGCCAGAGACTCTTCCCCGACAATGTCGTCCACCGCAACAGCTCGCCATCCCTCATCCACCGCACCGGATGAGGATCCGTCATCGATCTCGTCGTCCTGCCAGATCAGCAGCCCCATCCTCCACCTCCAAGGAGCTGCCCCGACATTTGCCTTGTCTTTCGCAGCACCTCCATCGCCATAGCGCCGTCTTGACCTGCCCCACAGGAACCACAACACCATCACTAGTTCCTCAGATGAAGGAGAGGCCAACTTGGCGCCACCAAGGAGGTTCTGCACTCACCGCTGCATTTTATCTTTTATTCGATCTCACGGGGCTGCCGGTGCTCGATACCGAGCAGCCATGGCGGGTCTCCATCGACAGCGCCGTCGCCAGCCACTTCATCCATGGTGCCTCTCCCGCATGTCGTTGCTTCCTCGGTGGACACTTCATGCTGCTGCTCTACTCTGCTATTGCTGTCGGTCGCGCTGCTGCTCCGCTCTTGCTCTCATTTGTGCTACTGCTCTGCTCTGCTCTTTCTCTCACTTGCGCTGCTGCTGCACGACCTCCGGCAACTACAGGAGTTGCTGCCTTAGCACTCGCTCACGGTTCTTGATGAGGACATCAATACCATTGTTACACCCACAACCCCTACTGTTATACATAATGGACCAATCACTAGAGCTCGCGCACGCCAATTGAATTATCAGGTACTTCCGTTTCTTGGTAATGATTCTAATGTTCATGAGAATATGATGCTGCCTAAATTGGATACATTTATTTTGCTTACAAATGAAGGGCCTAGCTTGGACAAGAAAGATGAACCTTGGAGAAAGTTCAAGCATGGAGATGATGCCATGCGCAAGGGGAACAAGAACGGAGTTACAAGTGATGATTCCAGGACTCTGAGGCCACCATAATGAGTGCATGAAGCCTTGGACGAAATATACAAGATGCCACTTCATAAATTTCGTCCAGAGGCTATTCTAGGTGCTGCGTCACCTTATTATTGGGCAAGGCCCATGTATTTTCAAAGTACTTAAGTATAGGCAGTTTTTAGAGTCCGTATGTGTGGGGAAACAAGAGTTAGGGTTGGTTTCGGACCCCTCCACCAAGGGCCACGAAATTCCCCCTCTATCCTCCATATATACAGCCCTTAGGGCATCGTTTAGACTTTGGGTTTTGTTTAGATTAAAATTTCGGCATAGCTGCAACTTCGCGTACTTTGTTTGTGTTCACCGACCAGACCAAGGCGTCACAGAACCCCACCTTGATCAATAAAGTTTTCATCTTATATCCGCAATATCCAGATTGCAATCTCAGTTTCTTGCTTGTTCTTCGTTTGCTCGCAGGAAACAGACCCTCGTGGTCAGGTTGATCGTGCTCCGGCGTGTTCAATAACCCCTCGGAAGTTGGTTTAGCGATTGCTAAGGCGCGATGTCTCGCGCGTTCGTAGTCGGATCGTCAAGGTCGACTCCCATAGAAAACGATAGCCACCATCTCATCGAAACATCGGGACACCTTCGCCTCTATCAGTTCTGCTGCACGACTTGCTCTTTGCTAGTGCGTTCCCTGCTCAGGCATCTGCTAATTTAGATCACTACTTCTCTACTACTAGTGCTCGAACGCCCTAAACATCTATTGCAATGCCCTTCTACTAGTTCAATTAGTTTCGATAGTAAAATTCAGTTTCGACTGTAAAGTTTAGTTTCTTCAGTTAAGTTTAGAGTAAATAGTATTTACAACATCTGTCGGAGCGGCCATGGCGCGGCTGATGCATTTTACATTTAGCACTTTTTGGTGATGTATTTTACATCATCTATTGCATATGATATTAGAGTCCCACTTCAGATTAACGTTGTATTTATTGTCCTGCTTCAGCCTCGCCACCGTACACCTCACAAGAGCTGCTCCAATGACGGAACCATCCATCACAGTGGAGCAGTACCCTCAGTGCCATTTCCGGAGGCCTCGGATCTTCTTCCCCGCCTCCGACAGTCACACCAGCATCACCACCCTCCATGTCCAACCCAATGATGTTGAGGTCGACAAGGCTATGCCAAAGAGGTTGTACACTCGTTGCATCATTTTGTTATTCTACATTCATGTCGATCCCTCATGGATCCTTTGCTATGGAACTACTATGGTACTACTATTCGTGCATTTGGTTAGGAGTGGAGCAAAACAAAACTGGAGGATTTTTTTCCTTTGGTGTCTCTTTCAAAGAAAAATGGTAGGAATTTTAATATCCAATTGACGTCCTTTTCGAATTAATATGCATGAAGAACAGGACTAATTGCATTACTGGCATAATAAGATTCTTATTTCTTTTCATTTTCACGTGATTTTACTTTAATTTGACCATGTTTCTCCATTCTTGTGTTTCTAAATGTTCTCGACCGAGCCACGATGCCCAGATGTTTTAATTTCATTCCCATTTCTTGCATGGGACCTAGAAATTCACCCGAGTGTCATGCTATCCTGTTTGGTTAGGCATCATATATGTGAATTACCACATTTGTCTATCATACAATGTCTGTATGTTCAATTTCTTTTCTTGTTTATTAGCCATTTGAATTGGAGGGGGTGATGGCAGTATCTAAGGGAGCAAAAACCCATTCTTCACAAAAGACAGTTGTTGGTGTCAAAACCGGCGGATCTCGGGTAGTGGGTCCCAAACTGTGCGTCTAGGCCGGATGGTAATAGGAGGCAGGGAACACGATGTTTTACCCAGGTTCGGGCCCTCTTGATGGAGGTAAAACCCTACGTCCTGCTTGATTAATATTGATGATATGGGTAGTACAAGAGTAGATCTACCACGAGATCAAGGAGGCTAAACCCTAGAAGCTAGCCTATGGTATGATAGTTGTATATGGAGTTGATTGCCTACGGACTACAACCCTCCGGTTTATATAGACACGGGATAGGGTTAGGGTTACATAGAGTCGGTTACAATGGTAGGAGATCTTGAATATCCGCATCGCCAAGCTTGCCTTCCACGCCAAGGAAAGTCCCATCCGGAAACGGGAAGAAGTCTTCAATCTTGTATCTTCATAGTCCAGGAGTCCGGCTGAAGGTATAGTCCGGCTGCCCGAACACCCCCTAATCCAGGACTCCCTCAGTAGCCCCTGAACCAGGCTTCAATGACGACGAGTCCGGCGCGCAAATTGTCTTCGGCATTGCAAGGCGGGTTCCTCCTCCAAGTCCTTCATAGAAGATTGTAAACACCAAGAGTAGTGTCCGGCTCTTCAAAATAAGCTTCCATATATTGCCATAGAGAGAATAATATTAACACAAATCAAATCTGCTGACGTATTCCGCAGTGCGTCATCACACTACAGCCAAATCCTTCACTCGAATCGTTTTCACTTTTCCACCTCAGCGTGTTTTGCGAGGCGGTTTCCTTGGCACGTCTTGTCAAAGCAGAGATCGTGTGCCCCCCTTTTACGGGATTCTCATCAATACGGACGTGGGTAACCCAATCGTGCCCGTTAGCATGTTTTCTCGATTAAAGGCGAGTCCCAAACGGTTACGGGGAGGGCTCCTGGTATTCAACCTCTTATAAAGAGACCAGGGCCTTACTCCTTTTCTCCAATCCCAAAACAAGTTCGCCTGTCGCCTCGAGTTCCAACACCCTAGGCTCTAGATTCCGAGCGCCTCAGACCTTCGACAATGTCCGGTTCCGACCTTCAAGGCCGATGGATTCCCTCCTCCGTCACGGAGGAGGACGTGCTAAAGTTGAGAGAGCCTAAGTTCTTGACCGCCGAAATTTCACACAGGTTGCCTGCTCAAAGGCAGGCTATCCCCAATCCCCAGCCCGGTGAGAGCATAGTGTTCGTGTCTCACATCCTTCGGGGGTTAGGCTTCCCGATGGACCCCTTTGTGAGCGGACTGCTGTTTTATTACGGGCTGGAATTCCATGACTTAGCTCCTGAGTCCATCCTCCATATCTCCTCGTTTATCGTTGTATGCGAAGCGTTCCTCCGTGTTACCCCTCACTTCAGATTATGGCTCAAGACTTTCAAAGTGGAGCCAAAGATGATCAAGGGATGGCACACAGAGTGCGGAGGCGCTGTTATAAGCAAAAATGCTGATGCTCCATGGCCCGAGGGCTCTTTTCAAGAGGAGCTAGGCTTGTGGCAACGAGAGTGGTTTTATATCATCGCTTCCCGGAGCACCAAGTGGGTGGCGCTTCCTGCCTTTCGCTCGGGTCCCCCACCACGGCTAGCATCATGGGTTAACAGAGGGTTAGATTGGGGTTTGCCCAAAGACGTTCCCCTGTTATAGGGCCGAATTAAGGATCTCTTGGAAGGAGACCTCAGCTTGGTCAAGGTGACGCAGGTCATGCTGATTCGCCGAATATTGCCCGGCAAACGTCACCCCCTTCGCCTGTGGGAGTTTAATCCAGAGGGACCGCGAGCTCTCCAGAACTTTATGGGCGCAACGCCCACGGAGATGTATAGACTGTTCTTCGGATCACAAGAGATGTGTCCGGATTTAACCGAGGACGCAGGCTAAGCTGCAATCGCCCGGATACTCAAGTAAGCAACCTTGTGCCTGGACCTTCTATCTATATAATAGTCATAAACTTGCCCCTAAAAGAGCTGTCCTTTTAAACAGGAGTGGATAGCGAAGGCGAAGCTGATCAGGTGTCTGGCTCCCCTTCCTGAAACCAGGCCGGATCCCATGCTGGTCAGGATGCTGGAGATAATGCCTTTGGAGGGGGAGGACAAGGAAGCTATGGCCTCCTCGAAGGAGGCTGCTCCGAAGGGAGGAACCGACAATTCCTCTCCTAAGGGGAAGAAGAGAGCCGCCTCTGATGACCCGGAAACCATGGCCTCGAAACGGGGGAGAAAATCCTCGTCAGAGGGTCCGACGCCGGGGAGTTCCTTAGCCGGACTACGCCCTCAAGGGGATCAGCCCTCCAGCGAGCCGTAAGTGGAGAAAAGATTTTCCTTTTGAGGGATGAGGGAAGTCCTTGATTTATATCTGAGAAGATTAACCAAACCTTTATCTTGTAGCTCGGACCTCAGCCCTTCTCAGCAGAGCTCGTCTTCGGGGGATCTCCTTCCGGAGATGATGGAGAGCGGGACGCCTCCCCCTGCCGTGCCGCCTAGCGAGGCGGGCGACCCTGAGGTGTTGTCGCGGAGGGTTTCTCCAAATCCGGCAGGAGCAGAAGGTGGCTATGCGGCCCCCCGAGGTTCTTCGCGTCCGGCCTTTGAAAGAGGTCATGGGACGAGCCCGGCACCGTCTGGTGCTTGGCCGGAGGAGCTAAAGATTCTGCTGGGGCGAGCTTCTATCTCAGAGGAGCACCGCGCATTGATGGGCACTATGATTGAAAGCATTTCATCCGTAGAAAGCGGATTGTATGAGGCCGTCAAAAGTTTACCGATGGGTTTCGAGGTACATTAGATAATGTATACTTTTGTCAGTTGCGCATGAGTAAGATGCGCCCTGTGTAGATAGTAGCCCCTGAGACTCTGCGCGTCGTCAAGAAATGATGGCACGCGGAGGATCATAATCCCAGGTCTAAGATGTCGCCTTTGAATGTAGGCGGCAAGGTGTCCGGAATCGAGCCGAACTGATGATTTTGCCGAACTAAAGCGGCAACTGGACGTGGCAGATGCCGACATCATGCTTGTCAATAAGCGGCTTGATGAGGCTCAAGGTATGTAATTCCTCGGGCGGCATCAGGTAAGAACAGTTTTATGCCTGTGTCTTACGATGTGTGTGCTTGACGCAGATGGTGCGGCCGCCGTGGAGAGTCTTAGGGCAGAACTTGCCCGAGCTAAAGAACAAGCCAACGAAAGTGATGCGGCCACCAGGAAAGCCCTTGAAGAGCTGAGAGCCGAACAGGCTGCTCATTGTCGAAGCAAGGAAGAGATGGCCGAGATGGCCGAAAAGTTAAAAAGTGCTACAGACCATTGCAGACCTCTTGAAAAAGAAGACTAGGCGAAACAGACGGACTTAGAGAAGGCCGTTGCCAATGCCAAGGACGCGCGCTTTGCGATGAGAGCTGCGAAGGAGGAGCTGCGTCAGGCTGAACAGATTGCGGCTGGATAGCCCTTTATGCTGCAAAGGAAATTTTGTGATCCAAAGTTTGCTCCATTGGACCGGATGTGGAGTGTGGAGGATACCTATCTGGACTTGGCAGCGAGTGCTGCTGATGCGACCGAACACTTTCGAGATCAGAAAGATCGCGAAGTGGAAAAGCTTTTCTGGTCGTAGTTTCACAATCCAGAGCGTCCACGGTCAGTGGATGATCGTTTGGCTCAATGGGCCGAACTGAATAGGTTGTCTGGACTCGCCATGAAGTACGTCATGGGTCACCTGTGGCCGGGGAGATCGGAGCCGAAGAGTTATTTCAGCTTGGTGCAGCAATTCCTTGACGTGGTGCCGCGTATAAATGCAATGAAGAGGTCAGCATGCATAGAGGGTGCTAGGATGGCTCTTGCCCTTGTTAAGACATACTGGGTAGAGATGGAGACCACCGTTGTTGCGTCCCAAGATTCGGACAAAAGCCGAGTACCCTCCAGCACATTTGACCGAGCGACCGAACACTTTCGAGATGAGAAAGATCGCGAAGTGGAAAAGCTTTTCTGGTCGTAGTTTCACAATCCAGAGCGTCCACTGGCAGTGGATGATCGTTTGGCTCAATGGGCCGAACTGAATAGGTTGTCTGGACTCGCCATGAAGTACGTCATGGGTCACCTGTGGCCGGGGAGATCGGAGCCGAAGAGTTATTTCAGCTTGGTGCAGCAATTCCTTGACGTGGTGCCGCGTATAAATGCAATGAAGAGGTCAGCATGCATAGAGGGTGCTAGGATGGCTCTTGCCCGTGTTAAGGCATACTGGGTAGAGATGGAGACCACCGTTGTTGCGTCCCAAGATTCGGACAAAAGCCGAGTACCCTCCGAGTACTATTTTCAGGAAGTTCTTGAAGGCGCTCGTGTAATAGAGACGGAGTGCCCGAAAGATGCTCTGTTATGATAGCATATGTAATTATAAAGTAATATTTTGATAAACTATAGTGGCCTTTTTTATACTTGTGCCTCCAAGTATTGGGAACACCTCCTGTGCGGCCGTTTTAAGATATATATATATATATATGTACAGAATCAGAAAGATGGCAGTTGTTGGCTTCAGCCCCCACGCACATAGTGCGGGGGTGCTCGCAGAAGACGCATTTTCACACTTAGCCCAACGTCTTGGTCCTACAAAGGAGGTGATAGCGCAGCGGGCCAGGCAACTGCGCTCGTCCGAGTTCGGGGCGCGTATGTGCCTGACCGGGAAGCGGCGCTTCGTTAAAGCGGAGGAATCCGATAGATTCCGATAGGTCATCGAGTGGCTGACCAGTCTCACGCTACATCATGACAGTCAGTTTTCGGCTTTCTCTACTGAGGTGCTCGCCCGGCCGAACCGGGGCACAATCGCAGTAGTTCTCCTGGTGGTACCTTAGCCGATAGAGCGGAATGTAAGGTAGCCGAACTCGGGAGCCGGGCAACCCAACATTTGACCAAAGACATGATTCGGAGCTGATGCATATAATGCCAAAACTCGTGATGCCGAACACTCCCTAAGGTGTTCGGTCTTTATGAGTGCGGGCGAAACAACACTCTTTATTAAAAAAGCCCCTAGTGTCCAGGTACGTGCAAAAATTCTGACGTGGCCACATGCCAAGACGCCAGCCTCCTCCTTGGTTATATCGGAAAGAAAAGAACCAGGGGATGTGTAGCAACAAGAGACAGTAAAAAAGGTTTACGCAGGGTCTTAATCTAAAAAGAATCCTTTAGGACGGGTCCCTACTGCATGTCTGCGCCTGTGTCTCCGTTGTGCCGTATCCTGGACGGGCGCCGCACGATGTTCATCTGTAAAAGAGAGGAACTGAGTTGAAAATGGGTCATGCCGAAAAAGTTTAAAATAAGCAAAGTATAAAGTAAGATATATAAGATTGAGCTTTATTGTCTCTTATTGTATATGCGTGGAGCCCCTAGTGCGGGGGTATATGGCTTCTAGGCCTGCATCAATGATGATTTTGCACCGAACTCGTCTATCCGCGTTCGTGGTCTTGAATCACCTATTTCGAAGTTTTTTGGCCGGTGAGGCCATTTTGCTGTGGGGCTGTCAAAGCGGCCGTACAGTCCTCCCCTTGGGGAGGCGCACTTTAGTGCTTCCCCTTCAAAGAGATGATGCCTCGTGCACCTGGCATCTTAAGCGTAAGAGATGCATAATGCGGTATTGCGTTAAAGCGAGCGAAAGCTTTGCGTCCCAGTAGTGCTTGATAGCGACTTGAGAATGGGACGATATGGAAGGTCAGCTTTTCACGACGGAGGTTATCGGCAGAGCTGAATATGACTTCGAGCCGGAGAAAACCCATACAATGGGTGTCCGGACCAGGTATTACCCCTTGAAAGGAGGTTTTGCTGCGGCGGATTCTTGCTGGGTTTATCCCCATGTGCTGGATTGTATCCTGATATATCAGGTTTAGTCCACTGTCGCCGTCCATAAGGACATTTGAAAACTGGAGTCCGCCAATTATTGGATCGAGTATCAAGGCAGTCCATCCTACATTCTTGATATTCCTAGAATAATCTAGCTGATCGAAGATGATCGGTTTTGACAACCAGTGGCAGGACCCTTTGGGGATGGGCCGTGTGGTGCGTACCTTTACGGGTGCCGCACATTTTGTTATGTGAAGTGAGTTCACTGTTTTTACTTCTTGTGGGAAGTTCTTTTGTTTCCTGGTGCTCTGCTTTTGGGGTTCGTCCTCGTCTTCGCTTGGTGTGTCAAGCCCCTTGTGTTCGGCATTGAGTCTGCCGGATTGTTTGAAAACCCAACAGTCTCTGTGGGTATGGTTAGCAGGCTTCCCGGGAGTACTGTGTATCTGACATATCCTGTCCAGGATTTTATTTAGGTTGGATGGATCGTCCCTGTTATCTTGGGGGCGATTTTTCCTGATTTTGTTGTGAGCCTTTGAATCCGGCATTGACTGCCGTGCTCTTCGGACTTTTGTCCTTAGTCTAGCGACGGTCCTGGTTGTGTCGCGGTTTTCCGTTTCCATCCCTAGTTTCGGATGTACTTGGGTCGCTGGGGCTGCACCTTGCCAACCAGCTATCCTCCCCTGCACAAAAGCGGGTCATGAGGCTTGTAAGTGCGGCCATTGTTCTTGGCTTTTCTTGCCCGAGGTGTCTGGTGAGCCATTCGTCTCGGACGTTATGCCTGAAAGCTGCTAAGGCTTCGGCGTCCGGACAGTCGACTATCTAATTCTTTTTAGTGAGGAATCTATTCCAGAACTGCCGAGCTGATTCTCCGGGTTGTTGAGTTATGTGACTAAGATCGTCTGCATCCGGAGGGCGGACATAGGTCCCTTGAAAGTTTGCTCGGAAAGCATCCTCGAGCTCTTCCCAGCTTCCAATTGTGTTTTCGGGAAGGCTTTTAAGCCAATGCCGGGCTGGCCCTTTAAGCTTAAGGGGTAGATATTTTATGGCGTGGAGATCATCTCCTCTAGCCATGTGTATGTGGAGGATATAATCCTCGATCCAAACTCCAGGGTCTGTTGTTCCATCATATGCCTCTATGTTTACGGGTTTGAATCCCTCTGGGAATTCATAGTCTAGGACCTCATCGGTGAAACATAGGGGGTGTGCGGCGCCCCTGTATTTGGGTGTGCTGGATTTTGATGATGGCTTCATAGCGTTGCTTACGAGAGCTTGCTTTCTTGGCCCATAAATGGACCTGACTGGGCCATGATGCGAATCCTTAAGTGGGTCGCATGCCGAT
Source organism: Triticum urartu (assembly GCF_003073215.2). Classification (NCBI taxonomy): domain Eukaryota; kingdom Viridiplantae; phylum Streptophyta; class Magnoliopsida; order Poales; family Poaceae; genus Triticum; species Triticum urartu. The sequence goes on along the minus strand of NC_053027.1, from coordinate 359,221,395 downwards.
TTAGGTGCGGCGCCGCTTGCCACCTTATGGGGTCGTCTATCCGACCGTGTGGCTTTTTCATTTTTTGAATGCGAGGGCTCTAGGGCCTCTTCGTCGAATTCAGGCAGTAGCTTTCTTTTCGGATAGCTTTTAGTGCGGCGACTGTCGCCGTACTTATTTGTGGTATTGATTACTTTGCTCCATCTAATCCGGAGTGCATCTTCCGCTGTTTTTAGCTTCCGCTTCTGCTTTTTTAGGCTGCGTGCAGTTGCAACAAGCCTCTCGTGGAGATTCTTCTGCTCCATAGGTTTATTCGGCGTGAGGTCGTCCGGAATGCCGTTTTCGCCGGAGGAGGGATGTTCGGTTTCTCTACCAGTGTTGCCCTGTTCGGACGGTTGCTCTAAGGCCTGCTCATCGTCTACCGGCTCGTCCTGCTCTATGGCTGGGTTTTTGTCGAGGCGGGGCTTGGGTTGGCGTTTACGCCGACGCTTTGATTGCTTTTCGGGGGGTCGATCTCCCGTCCCATCCCCTTTTTCCTCGTTGTCGCTTCCTTTAGGGGTATCCACCATGTACACATCATGAGATGAGGTGGCTGTCCAATGCCCTATGGGCGTTGGTTCATCGGTATCTCCTGCATCGTCATCCATGCTATCGATGTCTCCGGAGTCGAAGTTGAGCACGTCGTTTAAATTGTCGACAGTGGCTACCCAGTGGGTGGTGGGTGGGCTTTGAATTTATTCATCGTCCGTATCCCATCCTCGCTGACCGTAGTTCGGCCAGGGCTCTCCTGATAAGGAGAGAGACTTGAGAGAGTTCAGGATATCGCCACAAGGCGAGTGCTGAAAGATGTCTGCGGCGGTGAACTCTATTATCGGCGCCCAATCGGATTCGATCGGCAGGGGCGCGGGGGGTTCGGAGTTCAGAAAGGAGTCCGGATCCTCGGAGTCACGGATCATGCAGAGTGCGGGGCTAGCGTTCGGCTTGATCGCCTTTGAGATCGAAGCCCCCGAGGTGATGTCCAACCGCTCATCCTCGATTGGTGCAATAGGCTCCGAGTTAGGGGTCGGAACCGATGCGTGTGCGGCCTCCAGGACACTATCCGGAGGCAGAGCTAGATCATGCCCCTCGAGATAGTGCGGTGCGCTTGGCCGTGGCTCGAACCCGTCGAAGATTAAGTCTCCACGGATGTCAGCCGTGTAGTTTAAGCTTCCAAACCTGACTTGATGGCCAGGGGCGTAGCTTTCGATCTGCTCCAGGTGGCCGAGCTAATTGTCCCGCAGAGCGAAGCCGCCGAAGACGAAGATCTGCCCGAGGAGAAAAGTCTCACCCTGGACCATATCGTTGTTGATGATTAAAGGAGCCATCGGGCCTAAAGGCGACGACATAGAGGAACATTCAACGAGAGCACCAATGTCGGTGTCAAAACCGGCGGATCTCGGGTAGTGGGTCCCGAACTGTGCATCTAGGCCGGATGGTAACAGGAGGCAGGGAACACGATTTTTTACCCAGGTTCGGGCGCTCTTGATGGAGGTAAAACCCTACGTCCTGCTTGATTAATATTGATGATATGGGTAGTACAAGAGTAGATCTACCATGAGATCAAGGAGGCTAAACCCTAGAAGCTAGCCTATGGTATGATAGTTGTATATGGAGTTGATTGCCTACGGACTACAACCCTCCGGTTTATATAGACACCGGATAGGGTTAGGGTTACATAGAGTCGGTTACAATGGTAGGAGATCTTGAATATCCGCATCGCCAAGCTTGCCTTCCACGCCAAGGAAAGTCCCATCCGGACACGGGACGAAGTCTTCAATCTTGTATCTTCATAGTCCAGGAGTCCGGCTGAAGGTATAGTCCGGCTGCCCGAACACCCCCTAATCCAGGACTCCCTCAACAGTGCTACCCGTTGATGGAGATAGAACAACAGTTGTACTGGCGCACAAACTTGCCCCACCACACATAATCGATACTCTTCCATATTGCACACTTACACCATTGGGCAGAGAACCAGCTACAAGCCATCTAACCCCAACCCCAGCAGATAGTAAGCCACTTCTAGTTGACAAAGCACCATCTACACCATAGAGTACCCCCACACGAGCAATTTGTAAAGCAACTGCAGTGCCCAAAGCACGAAGACCACCACAGCGAACCCAAACTCCACGTTTAAAGCAGAAGAGCAACTGTTCTCAGGTCAAATTCAGTAGCTACGGTCCATACTCCTTTGCTGCTGCATCACTGTATTTACTCATACCAACTACTTTAGAATATGAAGGATCCAATTGAAATTCCAATGGCGCAACATGTATGTTTTAAAGCTATTTCTTTAACTGGACTGTTGTTCTAACTTCTTGCTCTATGTTGATTTCAGTTTGAGTTGTATAAACAGTTATGTTCTCATGTCATGCACATTACATGTGTTGCCAATGTTGCATAGTTTCTCACACTTATATTCTATCTATGCTGATGTGTCTTCAAAATATATGAGTTGAACTGTGTCTCTATCTTGATTTGGCAACATAAACTAGAATGATATGGACAATACAGTGACCATAGTACATAGATATATGTTTTTTTCATGTTGTTATCCTGTCCACCTTACTACTGAACCGGTTTACCAAAATGAGTTGGGTATACTACATTCTAAACTTGTGATGTGTGTGCTTGTTTCTCTTGTAGTGTGTGAATAGAATATTGGAGAAGAGCACTGCACTATGCAATGGTAGAGAAAGTAATGCAGATAAGGTTCAAGATAGTGAGACAACCCTGTTGGTCTCTAAGAAAGGTGATAAAACGATCTTGTAGACAGTGAGAAAACCCCATAGTCCTGTGTTGATGTAGTGTTTGAGTTACTGGCACAAGCTCTTCGACCTCGCTGCCTGAATCACTTCGGCTTCTTCAGTCTCAGCTACAAGCTAAAAGTCATCAGTCAGCTATGTTGTGGCAAGAAGCCGAAGGACTGAGGAAGTCCCTGCAGAATTCAGATGCATACTTTCTTATGCAATAGCAACCGCTGGAGGATTTAAGCGTCAAACAAGAGAAAGTTAATAAGCTTGCTAAGCATCTTGCCAGCATTATGGGTACCCAGGATATTGTTTCTTGAGCTCTTCTAAAGTGGTTTCAGTTCTGGACTTCTTTTGCTACGGCGTTTATTCGGCACTAGTCACCAACTTTGACGACCAGTGTATGTGAAATGCTGCTTTGTTCCCTATATTTGCACTGGTAGCAAACTTTGATGCCCAGTGGATGTAATATGTGTAATAGCCGTGCAAGCCTAGCGTAAGTTGCTTACTTATTTAGTTGCTTGTTGTCTTGTTTATTTGTTTGCTTGTAGTCAGTGCAGTTCTTTTTCCGCGATTTGCTAGTGACCGCAATAACCTATTTTTTAAAACTAGGCCACAATAACCATGGCTACATATTTACTGTAGTTACAATGGGCCTCCTATGGGCCGTAGAAACAATGGGCCTTCTAAGGGCCGTAGAAACTATGGGCCTTCTACGGGCTGTAGCATCAATGGGCCTTCTACGTGCCGTATGATCGATAGGCCAAACATGGGCCAATACAAACTGCTTTATGGACCGTAAACGGGCTAGATTTGGAATCCTCCGTTCATGAGCCGACAAAAACAGGCCATCGTTAATCGGCCATATTGGACGACGCTATGAAAATGGCCCAACGGATTAACGAGCTGCAAATGGGCCAATTGTAACTGCGAGCTGAATTTGGCCCACAAGCAGAAAAGGCTAATAACGGGTCGTAAGTAACCGAATGTTGGAAATGAGCCCAAGAATAAATGGGCCCTGAGAAGGCAGAAGGATAACACGGGTTGGAAACGGCCCAATGGAATAATAGGCCGTTAATGGGTATAAAGGGGTACACTATTCATTGCAGGCTAGATTCACCACGGGCCGTTAATGGGCCAAGAGTTAAAATGGCCTCGTATGGGCTGAAAGACATCATGAGCCATACATGGGCCGGAAGTTACAATGGGCTGGAATCATATTGGACGGCCCAGATGAAGCTACTCGGCTTAATTCTGATAGGCCGCAATGGGCCGTGAGTTAGCGGGTCGTAAATGGGCTATATAGGAACATGCTTTCCATGGGCCGGCCCGTTACCTTTTGACCAAGTCAAATGGGCCGGCCTTTTCACCAGAATGGGCCTCTGCTGGGCCGTGCCACGTGTCGACGCATCATAGGTGCCTCCTGTCCAATGAATGAATGACATCTGTCCCAACGGTGAGCCAACACGTGTTTCCTCCGGCCAATGAGAATTTTACACGTGGAAAATCCTCATTGGTCCGGGTTGTTAGCGGGTCATCGGATCCAAAACCGGACCCGATAGCTTAACGACGACCTGTTACGGTGGATGCCATGCGTCGGTCACCCTTGACGAAAGCACTTCCATGACGTGCGATTAATCATCATGGAAGTGGACACTTCCATGATGACAATTTTCGTAATGTCATGGAACACTTCTACAACAGCACAGGTATGACTATCTTGATTCTGTCATAAAATCGTCATGGATGTACATGCATGACAGAAAACGTGACCTACTATGACAAACACGTATCATCACGAAAGTGTGTTTTTTTGTAGTGGGTGTATTGGTAAAGAGGCTTCCATGTTAGCGGCGACCGCCCAGGCCGCTGAAGTTTACGAACTCAAGCGGAAGCTGCAGCTGCCGATGATGATATCATATGCATTAACAAGCGGTTCGACGAGGCCCAAGGTATGTGTTGAAAAATTATTCACACACCTGAAGTGGTATGCCAATGCGGAGTTGAAGATCGTGTGTTGCCCTGATCATTATTACAGGTAGTGCGGCCGAGGTCGAGACCCTAAAGAGCGCCCTTGCCGAAGCCAAGGAGCAGGCACGGGTGAGCCAAGCGGCCGCTGACAAAGCGGCCGCGGATTTAAAGGGCGAGCAGGTCGCCTGCCACCGATATGCAGAGCGGGTGACCGAAGTGGAGCAAGAGCTCAAGGACGTTGTCGGCAAGTGTGAGGCCTTGGAAGAGAAGAATAGGACTGTCAGATTACGTGTTCCGGCAAAACCCTTGAGGTTCAAACTCTGGGGTGCGCACGAAGATCTCTCTCCCCCTAGCTCACGCTCTCGCCACGATCTCAAAGCCTAGCTTGCCGAACCCGAGGAACAAGAGACACAAGAGTTTATACTGGTTCGGGCCACCGTTGTGGTGTAATACCCTACTCTAGTGTGGTGTGGTGGATTGCCTTGTAGGCCGGGGATGAACAAGTACACCGGAAGAACAGCCTCCTGAGGAGAGGTGTTCTTGATCTCGATGAGCTTGTGTGTTTCCTTGGTGGAATGGACCCAGTCCCAGATGAGTTCTCCCTACTAAGGTGGTGGCTAGTCCTATTTGTAGAGGCTAGGGTCCTCTTCCCAAATATTAGGCGGGAAGGGATCCCACAATGGCCAATTTGAAGGGGCGCAACTAGTACAAGTTATCATGACAAAAGGTGCTCTTCGCCTGCCAAAGGCTCTCGTGGTGACGTTGTCGTGGGCTCCGCGATAAGCTCCGTCCTACCATCCTGCTGATCTTGGTCTCGTTGCACCGATGTGGAAACCTTTGCCTGATGCCTCGGGACTCCCCGCCTGCGCCTGCCTCTTTAGAACTAAAGAGGCAACGAGTACTCTGTGCGTGCTGGCGCTCGCCTGGCGCCCGCTTGGCCTTGGTCGTCATGGCTCACGTCATGGAAACCTCACAAGGTGCCCCTCGCCTTGATCTCTCCGCTCCTCATGAGCCAGCCTAGTGAGGCTGCCCCTGAGGAGGTCTTGTGTCGTCCGCCTTACGAGGCTTGGCCCCTCGCGAGGGTCTTGAGTATTTGTTAATGAAGATGGGTCATACCAGGCCGCTGGCGGAGCCACGCCCTGGGCCGTAGGCAGGCAAGTCTGGGTACCCTCGTTCCCAGGACGCCGACAGTAGCCCCCGGGCCCAAGGCACGCTCGTACTTGGATTCGTGGCAAAGCCAAGGGTCAAGTGCGGAGCGTCGCAGGCCCCAATAGCATGCGTCCTTGATTGACGTGTGGCTATTGATAGGATATGAGCGTCTTTGCTTCCCCATGCTGCCTCGGCAACTGCCCGACTTGATGAGTCCATGTTGCATGCATAAAAAGGTCATCATTACCTTAGATCATGGAGGCCGGCGGTTGGCCTCCTCCTGGCTATAAATGGGAAGGGGGCGGAGCCCCCGTCACCCATCTCTTCCTCCACTCCTCCTCCTCCTCCTTCTTCTTCTTCTTCCTCCTTGCTTTGCCCTGTCATCCATGGCGCTGATATGGAGGTTCTCTGCCGCCGAGAAGGGAAAAGGCCCCCGCGAAGAAATTAGGCCTCTCCAGTCGATGAAGAGGTTGGCTCGCATGCGTGATGTCATTGTGAGGCCAGAGGTGACGAGGCCTTGGCACGAACGACCTCCCCCCATATATCCGCTACCTTTGTATGCCCAAGCAGAGGGCTCCGGAGGAGGAGGAAGGGACGGATGCCCCTCGCACCACGGCCATAGAGGCCGTGCGGTGGTAGCGTGCGCTGCCGCCCCGCGAACCCACGCTGAGGGCTCCTCGCGTGAACTCGTGGTGTGAGCTGTGATGCCACCGCGCACATGGATCTGGTTCCCGTTGTTCTTCACCAAAGAGATGCCGCCGAGGGGGGCCACTAGAGTTGTGGCTGCAGCATGCTGGGTGCGGCACCCCGGCGATCGGGGCGGAGGTTAAGGTCGTCTCCCCAGGCAAGGTCTTCATGACCCGCGGATGGGGTGAGGTCACTCGTGTCTGCCGCGCGGAGGGGGCGCTCGCCATCCATTTCAAGTACGACGGCGCCTCCACGCTATTCTTCAAGGTCTTCGACAAGGAGGGAAATCACGTGGAATGCTGCCTTGGAAGGGGGCGTCAGGACGGTGCGGCGGCAGGCGCTTAGCCTGCCCTTGAACCTGCCGACAGCTCCTCCAGCAGCAGCGGCGGCTCCTGGGGCCCAGCGACTCTCGCGAGCCTGACGAAACTCCGGAGATAAGCGATGACAGGTACGTGCCCCCGAGCTCATGCCGTGCCCGGAGCACAGCAACGGCGTCTGCCCGTCATCATCGTTGATCTGGATGGAGTTGGCGTCGGCCTCCCATGGCCCACTGTTGATGATGGCGTCGGCGGTGACGCCTGTAGATAGGGCTCCTAGAAACCTTCTTCTTTTGTTCCCCGTGAGGAGTCGTGATGAACCCCATGGGTGTGTGTAAAGGATCTGCACTGTCTTTTGTTAATATTTTCCTTATTATGAAGATCTACGACTGCGTGTCTTTCTTCGGCTCAGTCCCCCCTTTCCAACCTCGCGGTAGCTTAGTGCTCTATGCCAACAGATCCCGGTCCCCAGGCAGGCTGTAGCCGTCACTAGTATGCCAGGTCGCAATGCAATGGTCAAGGCCCGGAGGTGAGCGGCCCAAGGTCCAGTAAGAGCTCCTGAGGCGCGATGCTCAAGAGGTCCCCTTTAGCGTGCAAGCAACTACCTGAAAGTAGGAAAGGAAGGCGACGTTGCTGTAGCAAGGCTGCAAGAGATGGGAATCATGTGTCACAGCGCTTGGCTGATTCAAGTGTGAGACTTATCTTAGCGGTCCAAAGTCCATTCCTTGTGCCGCGCCAGTTTCGTGCGTCAAATGGGTCAGGCTGGCGCGAGCTTCCCAGTCCTTTCACATCCTTCTATGTGTTCTGCGTCCTCGGGTCCCGGCCCTCGAGCAAACTCAGCCACCGCTGGTATGCTAGGTCTTGATGCCATGGTCAAGGCCAGGGGGTGACGGCTAGAGAGCCAGTAAGAGTTCCTGAGTCGCGATGCTCAATAGCCCCCCTTTAACGTGCAAGCGAATTGTGTGAAAAAAGAAGGAGCAGGAGGTGCCGCCCGCCATCAGCCTCCGGAGGTTCCTACAGGTTAGCGCGAGGGAGGAAAACAGGTTGCAACCGCGTTTGCTGGTCTGCCACTGGTCGTTCCGTAAGAAGATGAAGGCACTGAGGGCCTAGTGAGGTGACGTGCGCGGGGCGTGCCGCGAGCCAGAGCTCGGCCGCTTAGATTTGTCAGCGTTGCAGGGACAGACCAAAGCACAAGCGTCGTGCCAGCATGAGTAGCCCCTGTTGCGGGATGAGGAGGGGGCTGATGGGCAGCGCGGGTGGCCGTGATGGATAATAGGCAAGCAGGTGATAATCATGAAATGACTCAAGCAAAGGGGCATGTTAGCTTAGATAGATGCAAGAACGATACATGACACTGGGATGGACCCGAGCGGCCTTGGGATGATGCAGCCCGAGGGCCTCCCCCATCAAAGTAAGGTAGAGATGCAAAAGGATACATATCGCAGGAACAGACCCGTGCGACTTGGGGGTAATGCAGCCCGAGGGGTTCCCCCAACTGAATGAACTAGAAAGAGTCACCTGATACCGTAACCAGAGTGGTGTTGGAGTAGCTGGAGGTGCGCGCTGAAGGAGTCATTCCTCACGAGCCGCCAGGGCGCTGAGCCTCAGGAGGCTCCGGGGTCCCTGGTGGCTCCTGGAGAACCGTCGCCATCTCCTCCAGCACGGCGTGGTGCCTGGCCTCTTGAGCCGCCACGATGCTCCGTAGATGGCGCCGGTAGGTGACAGTCGCGTTCGGCAAGCCAACTGGCATGCGAATGTAGCTATGAGGTGGACCCTCGCACCGACCAACGCGCGAAGGCCAGAAGCGCTCTTCAGATGCGGCGTTGTTGAACCCTCGAATGTCGACACAGATGCGTAGCCCGCCATCCTCGCCAAGATGGGGAGCTACGCCGGGTGGTGGGTGGCGGTAGCCATGTATGGCCCTTTCCTCTTGAAGCTCTTGGGTCGCCTTGACGATGAACTCCTGAGCACCGGGCTCTCCTCGCCCAGTGCCCTCCTGAGGGAAACATGCGGCGAAGCACGCCTCCACATGATGCCCGAGCGCCTCCCTCGTAATGTTGTCTAGGTCTGAGGCCCTCCAGAAGAGAGCCCCGGAGCCTTGCCCAAGGAGGGCGCCGGGCGCGCCTTCCTATGTGAGGGAGGGAGGCACCCCAGCTGTGGGTGTGGATCCTGAGGTGGTGCCGCTGGAGACGCCACTCTCCTGAGGCCCTGGGAGGAGTAGCTTCTTCTTCTTGGGGATGGCCTCAGGAGGGTACGGGGTGCTTTTGTTATCGGGGTCTTTGATCCCAGCGGCTTCGAAGGCGCACTCAAGGAAGCACACCGCATCATCTTGAGGACGTTGTAACCTTTGTGGGTCACTCCCATAAACTAGGCCAATGCTAGATACCCAAGGATGGCATTGTACGGCAGACGGATGTGGGTGACGTCGAAGTCGATGAGCTTGGTGTGGTAGTTGTTACGCTGGCCGAAGGTGATAGGGAGGCGGACCTGCCCTATCAGGGTGGTGGAGCCGTCGGTCACTCCTGAGAAAGGCTTGGTAGGTTGAAGCTGATTGTATGGCACTTGAAGGCTGTCGAACGTCTGGACAGACAGGGCATTGAGCCCCGGGCCGCCGTTGATGAGGGTCTTAGTGACTTGGACGTTGCTGATGATGGGTGAACAAAGGATTTGAAGGACGCCATCGGTCGCCACGCACTTGAGCTGGTCCGCCGAGCTGAAGGTGATGGCGCACTTATACCACCTGAGCAGGCGCGTGGCCTTGAGCTTGGGAAGGGCCGTGCTCACCTCACGAGCAAACTGCTTGAAGATGTACTGGGAAGCTGGGGCCTGAGCGCCGCCCAGGATGCATGTGATAGCATGTGGCTCCTGGAAGCCCCCAGCCCCCTCGTCCTGATGGTGATCGTCGTTCCTCCTTGGTGGTGGCGGCAGCGGAGGGAGGCCAGCATTGCCCCGAGGACGGTTCTCATGAGGCTGGTCCCTCCAGGCGCCCTCGCGAGGCTGGTCGTACCAGTGGTCCTCGCGAGGCCAGTCGTGCCACTCCTGACGGGGGCCGCGGTCGTCCCAGCGTCCCCCACTTTGTCCTGCTCCTCGGCTGTAGCCCCGGTCGTTGCGCTCGAGGCGCCAACCGAAGCGTCCATCTCGAATGGCCTTGAGCTCTTGGCAGTCATTGGTGTTGTGGCTGTGTATGTTGTGGAAGGCGTAGAACGGATGGCTTCTCCTAGACGACCCAGGGTGGTCCCAGCTGCGCTTCGTGTCTGGCTCCACCGCGAGCACGGCTACTCCCTTGCGCTTCACGTCCTTGGCCTTGGCCTTCTTCTCTTTTGGGTCGGTAGCAGGGAGCTCGAGGAGGGAGAGGCGCCCCTCCTCAGCTCTTGTGCACTTTGTCACCATGTTGAACATCTGCAGGGCCGAGCATAGCTCCTCGTGGATGGCGAGCTCCTCCTTGATCTTGACGTCACGGACGCCATTGGAGAACGCAGAGATGATGGCCTAGTCTGTCATCTTGGGGATCTTGAGGCGGACGCTATTGAAGTCCTGGATGTACTTTTGTAGGGTTTCCCCTGGTTGCTGCTTGATGGTTCGTAGGTCGCCTGCGGCTGGCGGGCGGTCGTGAGTGCGCTGGAAGTTGGCAACAAAACGCTCGCGCATCTCGCCCCAAGAGGAGATCAATCTCATGGGCAGGCTTAGGAGCAACGAGCGCGCACCATCCTTGAGGGCCATGGGAATCCAGTTCGCCATGACCTTCTCGTCTCCGTTGGCTACCTTGATGCTCAACTCGTAGAGCTGCAAGACCTCCGCAGGGTCGAGGGTACCGTCATAGCACGGAGGCAGGTCCGGCTTGAACTTTCCTGGCCAGATGACGGTGCGTAGCTCGGGAGTAAAGCCTCGATAGCCTGCTGTGGTCACCAGAGCCTGTCGTGGTGGTGGTGCCTGGTATTGGTACCCATGCACCGCCACCGCAGGCGGCGCTCTTTCTTGACGTGGTTGTGCGGGGAGTGCAGGAGCGTTTTCTTGTGGTCGAGGGACCTCGTGGCAGCTTCCTTCTTCCTGCGCGGGCACACGGCGTGGCAGATCATGCCGCGGGCCCATGCGTCTTGGGGCAAGGATAGCGTCTTGATGTGGAGGAGGCGAGGGCGCTTCGTGAGCCGCGCGTCTCGGCACGAGGGCGCCATCTTGATGTAGAGGCGGCAGAGGCGCTCCGTGAGCTACGTCACCCGCAGCTGGTGGAGGGCAAGGAAGCGAGAGGGGTGGTGCGGGAGAGCCCCCAGCAACGCTGACGAGCTCGGCGATGCGGTCCAGCCAGTCCTCTTAGAGGTCATCGACCGGGCGGAAGCGCAGGAGCTCGCGTGCCATGAGTAGCACGGCCTGCGCATCCGTGGGCGCGTGACGAGCATAGGATGACGAGCCGGCCGGGGTCAGCGACGGGGTGGCGGTGCGGCTGTCCCGCCCCACAGAGGGGTGCAACAATGATGCTTGCTACTCGTTCGCTGCCGGGCCAGTGGCGGCGTTGGTAGCGGGTGATGGAGAATGGCGGGGCGGTCCGCCAATGGGTGTCATCTGAGCGATGCGGCGGCGAGGGCAGCGCGGCGCTTAGCACGGGCTCGGCGAGCGTTAGACATGGATGCGATGGAGCAGTAGAACGCGGATCGAAGAAAGAAAGGCTGCAGCGCACCCCTACCTGGCGCGCCAAATGTCGGATTACGAGTTCTGGCAACACCCTTGAGGTTCGAACTCTGGGGTGCGCACAAAGATCTCTCTCCCCCTAGCTCATGCTCTCACCGCGATCTCAAAGCCTAGCTCGCCGAACCCGAGGAACAAGAGACACAAGAGTTTATAATGGTTCCTACTCCATTGCGGTGTAATACCCTACTCCAGTGTGGTGTGGTGGATTGCCTTGTAGGCTGGGGATGAACAAGTAGAAGGGAAGAACAGCCTCCTAAGGAGAGGTGTTCTTGAGCTCGATGAGCTTGTGTGTTGCCTTGGTGGAATGGATCAAGTCCCAGATGAGTTCTCCCTCCTAAGGTGGTGACTAGTCCTATTTATAGAGGCTCGGGTCCTCTTCCCAAATATTAGGCGGGAAGGGATCCCACGACGGCCAATTTGAAGGGGGGCAACTAGTACAAGTTATCCTGACAAAAGGTGGTCTTTGCCTGCCAAAGGCTCTGGTGGTGATGACGCCGTGGGCTCCGCGATGACCTCCATCATGCCGTCCTACTGGTCTTGGTCTCGTTGCACCGATATGGAAACCTTTGCCTGATGCCTCGGGACTCCTCGCCTGCGCCTGCCTCTTTAGCACCAAAGAGACAACCAGTACTCTGCGCGCGCTAGCGCTCACCTAGCGCCTGCCTATCCTTGGTCGTCATGGCTCACGTCACGGAAATCTCACCTGGTGCCCCTTGCCTTGATCTCTCCTCTCATCGCGAGCCAGCCTAGTGAGGCTGCCCCTAAGGAGGTCTTGTGTCATCTGCCTCGCGAGGCTTGGCCCCTCATGAGGGTCTTGAGTATTTGTTGATGAAGATGGGCCGTACCAGGCCGCTGTTGGAGGCGCAGACCGAGTACCGGGCGTCTCGCGAGGAGATCAAGTAGGCCGAACAGATAGTGGGTGGTAAGCCCTTTCTTTTGCAGAGTAAATTCAGCAGTCCAAAATATGCCTTGCTCACTCGACTATGGAGTTCTCCAGACGCCTTTGTGGATCTTCCGAGGAGTGCCGCACAATTCTTCCAGGTCCAGGAGGGGAACACCATGGAGAAGCTCTTCTGGTCACAGTACCTGGAGCCAAAGCGTCTGGTGTTGCTGAACAACCAGATGATGCAGCTGGCAGAGCTGCACAAGATGTCTGGTTTGGCCATGAAGGACGTGATAGTCCGCCTCTGGCCAACCGAACCCATTCCTGACAGTTACTTCGGCCTGGTGAAGCGACTTGCCGACACGCTGCCCCAAACTGAAGCCTTCAAGCGCTCGGCGTGCATCGAGGGTGCACGGATGGCCTTTGCCCGCGTCAAGATGCAATGGGCGAAGATGAAGGCCACTGTTGTGGCAACCGAGGGCCTACCGCAAGCCGGAGCGGTATTTTGACGACATCCTAGAGGATGCCCAGATAGTACAGGGCTAATGATCGAAGGATATCATGTTTGTATGAATGTATCCGAGCTGTCTAGGTGTTATTTCATGAACCAAGGTTTTGTAATATGTTTATGCCTTTATCTGAAATTATTTTCCTCCTGCGCGGCCGTTGTTATGCCTGAGAGTTTTTCAGTCGTCGGCTTCAGCCCCCACGTAGATGCTACAGAGGTGTTCGGTATAGGGCACGTCCACACTTCACCCAACGTCTTGGTCCGTAAAGGAGGTGTCTGTGCAGCGAACTAGGCAATCAGACTATGCGGCTTTATCGTTCTCACTTAGCCATAGGAGTTTGACAACGGGACTAGGAACTAGCCCCTAGTATGTGTGCGGCTATCCGAACTTGGATGCCTTAGGCGCATGACTGGATGAAGGCCAGTCCGTCGTATAGTATGGAAGAAATCGCAAGAGATTTATGGTGAGTCACCGAATCACTGACCAGCTCTCGCCATATCATGACAGTCAGTTTTCGGCTTTCCTCTACCGAGGTGCTTTACCGGACAAGCCAGAAACACAATTGCAGTAGTTCTCCCTTTACCACCTTAAGCAAATAATCAGAACATAAGGTGGCAACCACAGGAGCTGGGCAACCCAACTATTGACCAAAGACATGATATGGAGTTGATGCATATAATGCAATGTTCAGGATGCCGAAGTGTACTTCTAAAAGTGTTCGGGCATCCTCTTTCTTTTTGAAAATATGTATGGCCGTATAGAGCCCCTGGTACTGAAGCTGTACCAGAATGTATATGTGGCAATCTTTGCACAAACAAGGAATGCAGATTATGAAACAAACCAAGATCGTTCGAGGGTTGGTAAAAACTTGTTTTCGTTGTAATATGTTTGATACGTCAAGACGTGCTATTACAGATAGTGCCAGGGCTTTTTTACCTGCCAAAATTTGTACACAAGCGAAAGCTGTATATGTGGCCTAAAAAAGATGGTCTTGAAGATCTCATTGATGCACTGCCGCACGTGTTTGTCGCTTTTGTCCTTGTGGAAAAGATTCCTTGAGAGGAACGGTCCACGGACGTTTATACGAGAACGGGCCCAGAAAGAGTCCCTGTGCGACTGTGAAGTAGCTAGGCTTTAATGCACCTGTTATATTTGAAAAAGAAAAGGATCAAAGAAAAAAAAGGTCAAGGTCACATAGGGTCGAGCCGCACTATGGACCTATAAGTATTGTGCCTCTGTCATTGCCCAGGGTATTTTGAGTGCATAATTATGCACACACGATATATATGTCGCGGATGTGTGTGGCGATAGACGGAGGCAAAACTTCTAGTCTAGCTCTGGAGTCACCGAGCTGTCATCATGTAGAGTAGACCGGACGCGTTTAACAGTGACCAAGGGCTTGATGGCCAATGAGGTGTTCGGCCTAGGGAGGCTGCTCTGCACTTCAGTCGTGACAACCGCGGTGTGCTCCTTAGTTCAGAGGGAACGCTCCGTGTTTCCATTGACTGTGATAACACCACGGGGTCCGGGCATTTTGAGCTTTAAGTAATCATAATGTGGGACTGCATTGATGCGGGAGAAGGCGGTTCATCCAAGCAGTGCATGATAACCACTGCGGAAGGGGACGATGTCGAAGATCAAGTTTTCGCTTCGGAAGTTATCCGACGAACAGAAGACTACTTCCCATGTTATTGAGCCCGTGCAGCGGGCTTCTACGCTGGGTATCACTCCTTTAAAGGTGGTGTTAGTAGGCTTGATTCTTGTTGGGTCAATACCCATTTTGCGGACTGTGTCTTGATAAATCAAGTTAAGACTATTGCCGCCGTCCATGAGGACTCTAGTGAGATGGTATCTGTCAATGATTGGATCGAGGACTAGAGGTGCCAAACCTCCATGATGGATACTGGTCGGGTGGTCCATGCGATCGAAGGTGATCGGACAAGCCGACCATGGGTTGAATTTAGGGGTGGCAGGCTCTACGGCGTAGATGTCCCTTAGCGCGCATCTGGGCTCGCTCTTGGGGATATGCGTGATGTAGATCATGTTCATTGTTTTCACCTCAGGGGGGATTTCTTTTGCCATAGCGTGTTCGGTGAGCGGGGCTCTTTATCATCCTCACTTGGCGGTCCTTTCCCCTTATGTTCGGTGTTTAACATACCGGCCTGTTTAAAGACCCAACAATTTCTGTTGGAGTGGTTGGCAGGCTTATCAGGGTTGCCATGAATTTGGCAAGGCCGATCGAGTATTTTGTCCAAATTGGATGGACCTTCTTTTTTTCCTTTGAATGGCTTCTTCCACTGAGAGGATTTAGCGCCACTGAATCCGGCATTGACCGTTGTGTTTTCGGTATCTTCATTGTTGCTTCGACGCTTGTGTTTGTTGTGTCATGGCCTTCCGTTGCCATCTCTGGCTTCGGAGGTGCCGGGGTCTGATAGAGGCAAAGGTGTCCCATCTTTCGATGAGATGGTGGCTATCGTTTTGGAGGAAGTTGACTTTGATGATCCGACTACGAACGTGCGAGGACGTCGCGCCTTAGCAGTCGCTAAACCAACTCCGAAAGGTTATTGACCATGCCGGAGCACAATCAACCTGACCATGAAGGTCTATTTCCTGCAGGCAAACGAAGAACAAGCAAGCAACTAAGATTGCAATCTGGATATTGTGAATATAAGAGGAAAGCTTTATTGATCAAAGATGGGGTTCTATGATGCCTTTGTTCGGTTGTTGAACACAAACGAAGTATGCGAAGTTGCAGCTATGGAGAACTTTAATCTAAACAAAACCTAAAGTCTAAACGATGCCCTAAGGGCTGTATATATGGAGGAAGATGGGGGAAATTTCGTGGCCCTTGGAGGAGGGGTCTGAAACCAACCCTAACTCTTGTTTCCCCACACATACGGACTCTAAAAATAGCCTATACTTAAGTATTTCAAAAATACATGGGCCTGGCCCAATAATAAGTTGACGCAGCACCTAGACTAGCCTCTGGACGAAATTTATGAAGTGGCATCTTGTATATTTCATCCAAGGCTTCATGCACTCCTTATGGTGGCTTCAAAGTCCTGAAATCATCACTTGTAACTCTGTTCTTGATCCCCTTGCGCATGCCATCATCTCCATGCTTGAACTTGCTCCAAGGTTCATCTTTCTTGTCCAATTTAGGCCCTTCATTTGTAAGCAACACAAATGTATCCAATTTAGGCAACATCATATTCGCATGAACATTTGAATCGTTACCAAGAAACGAAAGTACCTGATAATTCAATTGGCGTGTGCGAGCTCTAGTAATTGGTCCTGTATGTATAGCAGTAGGGGCCGTGGGTGTAACAATGGTATTGATGTCCTCATCATCCTCCCCTTCTTGAAATGAAGTCGTCCTCGACGAAAGCTCATCTTCCTCACCCAAATAAGGCTTCAAATCTGCAATGTTAAAAGTGGGACTAACCCGAAAATATGCAGGCAACTCAAGTTAACACCTTAAAAGGACCAGCAGCACGTGGCATTAGCTTTGATTTGCGCAAATTAGGAAATCTATCCTTACGCAAATGTAACCAAACAAGATCTCCACGTGCAAACACAACATGTTTTCTACCCTTATCTCCAGCAAGATTATATTAAGCATTCATACACTCAATGTTTTCCTTAGTGAACTCATGCATTTTTAAAATCAATTCAGCACGTTCTTTAGCATCAAAATTAACCTTCTCCGAAGATGGAAGAGGCAACAAATCAATAGGTGCACGAGGTAGGAAACCATACACAATTTCAAAAGGGCACATCTTAGTACTAGAATGCAATGAACGATTATAAGCAAATTCAATATGAGGCAAGCATTCTTCCCACATTTTCTTATTATTCTTCAAAATAGTCCTAATCATAGTAGACAATGTTCTATTGACTACTTCAGTTTGTCCATCAGTTTGGGGGTGACAACTACTACTAAAAAGTTGTTTACTCCCCAACTTAGCCCACAAACATCTCCAAAAGTGGCTAAGAAGTTTAGTATCACGATCTGAAATAATAGTATTTGGCACACCATGTAAGCGAATAATTTCACGAAAGAACAAATCAGCAACATTAACAGCATCATCGCTTTTATGACATGGTATAAAGTGTGCCATTTCGAGAATCTATCCACGACAACAAATATGCTATTCCTCCCCTTCTTAGTTCGAGGTAAACCTAAAACAAATTCCATAGATATATCCTCCCAAGGAACACTAGGTACATGCAAAGGCATATATAAACCATGAGGATTGAGTCGTGACTTAGCTTTTTGACATGTAGTGCAGCGAGCAACAAAACGCTCAACATCCCGTCTCATCTTTGGCCAAAAGAAATGTGTAGCAAGTATATCCTGCGTCTTGTTGACGCCAAAGTGTCCCATTAATCCTTGATGAGGACATGGCTACCACAGTTACACCCATATCCCCTGCTGTTTTACCTCTTGGAGCAGTTGCTAGAGCTCAGATACGCCAATTAAATTATCAGGTACTTTGGTTTCTTGGTAATGTTTCTAGTGTTCATGAGAATATGATGCTGCCTAACTTAGATACATTTGTGTTGCTTGCAATTGAAGGGCCTAGCACAGACAAGAAGGTTCAACATTGGAGCATGGTCAAGCACGGAGATGAAGGTGCGTGCGAAGAGAACAAGAACGAAGGTTCAAGTGGAGATTTCTGGAATTTGAAGCCACCATGATGACATACAAGAAGATGGACGAAATATACATGATGTCCTTTCATAAATTTCGTCCATACCTTATTATTGGTGCTGCGCCACCTTATTTTGGGCCAGGCCCATGTAATCTATTTTTAGAGTCCATATTGTAGGGGAAACGACTTAGGAGGTGTTTTAGTCCCACCTTGCCAAGGGTGGACAAAATCCCCTCTCTTTTCCCTATAAATATAGCCCTTAAGGCATCCTTTAGACTTGGGTTTTATTTAGTTAAAAGTTAGCCATCGCTGCACATTCGTGTACTTCATTTGTGTCCAACGACCAGACCAAGACCGCTTATGAAACCCCACTTTTATCAATACTTCACCCATATTCACAATATTTAGATTGCTTAATCATATTCTTGCTTGTTCTTCGATTGCTTGCAGGAATAGACCTTCGCGGTCAGGTTGATCATGCTCCGGCGTCGTCAATAACCTCACGGAATTGGTTTAGCGATTGCTAAGGCGCAACGACATTGCACGTTTGTAGTCGGATCGTCAAAGTCGTCTCCACCAAATCAATAGTTATCTTCTCATCGAAAGATCAGGACCCTCGCCTCTATCAATCCTCCTCCATGCGCCTCTTGCAACAACAAAAGGCGAATGGAGCTAGCTGGAATGCATAGCTTGTTAGCACGAAACACAAATCCATCATTAAGAACGAACTTGTTCCAAGTTCTCCCTTCCTTACAATTCTGCAATACATCTTTAAATTCAGCATCATGCACGTATTGATCTTTGATGGTGTCCAAACAAAATATTTTAATGTCAAGTTGTGAAAGCATAGTATAATGACGAGACAATGCATCAGCAATAACATTTTCTTTACCCTTCTTGTGTTTAATGACATAAGGGAAAGTCTCAATGAATTCAACTCATTTAGCATGTCTACGGTTCAGTTTTGCTTGACTTTTAATGTGTTTCAAAGATTCATGATCAGAATGTATACCAAATTCTTTGGCCATAAATAATGTTGCCATGTTTCTAAGGTCCGAACAAGAGCATATAATTCTTTATCATAAGTAGAATAGTTCAGACTAGGCCCACTCAATTTTTCAGAAAAGAATGCAATAGGTTTGCCATCTTGTAATAACAAACCTCCTAATCCAATTCCACTAGCATCTCATTCAAGATCAAAAGTCTTATTAAAATCAGGAAGTTGGAGTAAAGGAGCATGTGTCAACTTATCTTTCAATACGGTGAAGGCTTCTTCCTGTGCGGTACCCCAAACAAAAGGCACATCCTTCTTTGTAAGCTCGTTGAGAGGTGCATCAATGGTGCTGAAATCTCTCACAAAACGCCTATAGAAACCAGCAAGGCCAAGGAAAGTCCTCACTTGTGTGACTGTTAATTTTGGTCTGCGGCCAACTCTCAATAGCTTCAATCTTGGCTTTATCAACTTCAATTCCCTATGGAGTAACAACATAGCCAAGAAAAGATACTCGGTCGGTGCAAAAGGTGCACTTTCCAAGGTTACCAAACAAACGTGCATCACGTAGAGCAATAAAAACAACACATAAATGTTCCAAATGTTCCTCCAAAGATTTTCTATAAATCAATATGTCATCAAAGTAAACTACCACAAATCGTCCAATGAAAGCATGTAAAACTTCATTCATTAACCTCATGAAAGTACTAGGTGCATTAGTTAACCCAAAAGGCATGACTAACCACTCATATAATCCAAACTTAGTTTTAAATGATGTTTTCCATTCATCTCCCAATTTCATACGAATTTGATGGTATCCACTATGCAAATCAACTTTGGAGAATATTGTAGAGCCACTCAATTCATCAAGCATATCATCTAGCCTAGGAATAGGATGACAATTACGAATAGTAATATTATTAATGCCTCTACAATCAACGCACATACGCGATGTACCATACTTTTTCAGCACTAAAATGATAGGAACAGCACAAGGACTATGGGATTCACGTATATAACCTTTGTCGAGCAGCTCTTGTACTTGATGCATGATCTCCTTCGTCTCCTCTGGATTGTACAATATGGTGCACGGATGGGTAATGATGCACTGGGAATTAAGTCAATTTGATGCTCAATCCCTCAAATAGGTGGTAATCGCGGTGGCACGTCTTGTGGAAAGACATCAGCGAACTCCCGCAAAATGTTAGTGACAGCAGGAGGCAAAGAGGAAGGCACGTCCTCGAATGCAAATAATGCCTCTTTGCACACGAAAGCATAGCAAACAGATTTGCTAAAATCTAGATCATCAATATCAGATTTGGTCGCAAGTAAACATGCACTTTTCAATTTAATTTCAGAAGCAACACTAGATGGTTTATTATTAGGCTTCATTTTTTTCTCAAATTCTTTTGCCACAATCTGATTTTCACTCTAATTTTTCTTTATTAGCTCTTTTAGTATCATCTTTCAAAATGGAATCAGGAGTCATAGGAAGCAAAGTAATATTTTTGTCCTTATGAACAAGAGTATACTGATTCTTTCTACCAAGGTGTACAATATTTTTATCAAATTTCCATGGTCTACCAAGCAATAAGGAACATGCTTGCATAGGTACCACATCACAATCAAGATAATCAGCATATGTAGAGATACTAAAATGCACACGAACAATATGTGTAACCTTAACCTTGCCGTTGTTGTTGAACCATTGGATGTAGTAAGGATGTGGATATGGTCTTGTGGTGAGAGATAGCTTCTCCACCATCTCCATGCTAGCCAAGTTGTTGCAGCTCCATCCATCTATGATGACGTGAAGAGAATGTTCCGTCACAACTCCCTTTGTATGGAACAAATTATGCCTCTGACTTTTCTCAGCTTGTGTAACCTGCACACTCAAAACACATTGAGCAACTAAACATTCATAACTTTCAGCATCTTCAGCAGCCATGTATTGCGTCTCATGATCAGAATCATCTCCACCATGTTCTTCATGTGTAATAAGAGCCAAAGTCTCCTCATCATAGTCACTAGCGGACTCATACCCACCATCCTCAGTAACAATCATCACACGCTAAGATTTGCATTCTCTCGCAAAATGTCCTCTGCCCTTACAACGACGACAAATAATATCACTTGTGTGCCCTGTTGATGCCATGGAAGAAGAAGAGTTCTGCGCAGGCCCAGCAGGTGTGCTCTTAGCAGATAGTGGTGGTTGTGCCTGCTTTCTTGTATCACGGCTGGAGGTGGCACCTGATGGAGGTGCTGGTGCGGTAGAAGTAGAGGATGCATGTGGTGTCCATGATGAAGATCGACCTGCAGAAAAGTTAGTTCGCGCCAATGCCTGTCGATCCTCCACTTCATGTTCAGCTTTACAAGCAAGATGGAATAAACGAGTAATATTAGTATACTATTTATACTCTAAAATGGTTTGAATCTCTTTATTTAATCCACCCATAAAACGTGCAAGCATAGCTTCATTCTCCTCAACAATACCACATCTAATCCAAGTTTGTAATTCCTGATAATATTCTTCTTTTGAATTTTTCCCTTGTCTTAAACGCTGCAATGTTTGAAGTAATTAACGTTGATAATATGGTGGAACCCAACGAGTACACATAGTAGTTTTCAAAGAAGGCCAAGTAGCTGGAATAGGATATAATCTACAATGTTCAGACCACCAAACATAAGCAAAACTAGTGAAAGCACAAACAGCAGCAGGAACATGTCTCTCCTTGCGATATTGTAAACATGTAAAACTTTGTTCAGTTTCTAACTCCCAAGTAAGATATATATCAGGAACATATCTACCCTCAAATGGTGGAATATTCAACTTCAGTTTAGGAAAAAGGTCATGATCTCGTACCTCAGGTGCTGGTGCAGCCCTACCGTTGCGATGATATACCTGAGGACGACCTGGTGGTGGTGGTGCTGGTGGTTGCACGTAGTTCTGATTTTGATCAACCTCATCCTCGTAATGGTCCTCCACCTCTGCAGTAGCAGCAGGAGCTACAGAAGCATCAACAGTGGCACCAGAATGTTGCCCAGGGTCAATGGGAACGCGTTGTGCTAGTCCCACTTGATTTGGAAGGCGACGTTTTGTTGTTGTAGAGGTGCGATAGGTGCAGCCTGTTGCGGTGGTGGAAGACGCGCTAGCAATTCATTAAGCTTGTTATCGAGCTTTGTTTCGAACATCTTCTCAATGCCATCTATCTTCTCCATGGCCTCTTCAAATCTGTTTAGCACATCTTGCACCTGTCCACTCATCATTTGCTGAAATTTACCATGCAACTCCTTATTCGTCATGTTCCCCCAATTAGTATCGTTGGCTTGTGATCCTGCCTTGGTTAGCAGCAAGAGAAACACACAAGAATATGATCCTACAGACTACTAACAAGAGGTGGTGGTGGGTGTCACAAATCCGTCAGGCAAGTATCAAATTCTTACCAGTTCTTACCCAGCAGCAGGTGGTGATCGGCAACCGTCATAGTCAAAACTCTCAAAGCTTGGATAGAGCGATTACCAGGGAGAGTCAAACGCATGACGTAGATGTATGTGGATCTAGGAAAGCTTATAATACGGTATTGTTTTGGTCCTAGGCTAGACTGTGCTAGAGACGCGAGCCTAGAACACAAACAAAATCACGGCACTGCATGTAAACAAGGGAAAAGCACACTCTGGATTTTTTCGCTCTGTTTTTTTTGTGCTCCTCTTTTTTTTCCGCTCCTTTTTTTGCGAAGAATCACTATAATGGCGAGTGTCTCAAAACTCTTCCCTCATCAAACTGACATGATGGGCACACTTCTTTTGACTTTTTTGGAAATTAGGGCAGCGACGATGAAAAAGTGCGACAAAAAATCACTATGATGACACATGGCTCAAAAGACTCTGAAAAGCCTAAAAATAGGATAGGGAAAAAATATTTTTGCCTGTCAAAATTTTGGCCTAAAAACTGCCCGGGGGTCTCCAGACATTTTTTTTAAAACCTACTCGGGCAAGGAAACACGAATTGGAAATTAGACGGATCTCGAAAACACACCTAATATGAAAGGAACTCGGATTGGTGGTGGATATATGGTGGTAGGATATGGCAGCGGTGGTAGTATATGGATACGGATTAGTGGTGGTATATGGATACGGATTGGTTTTGCTATATGGATACAGATTGGGGGTGGTATATGGCAGGGGCGATGATGATGGTGCGGCGGCGGCGTGACAACTTATGACCAGAACTTGAAACTCTAATAGACTAGACTCTAAGACCAGCAACTAGATACGACGATGCAACCACAAACTCAACAAAGAAAAATACTGAAAAGACTATGCAAAGGCTGAGACTGGTTCGGATATGATGAACTAACCCTTTTTTTGGCTTTTTCGTGGACTGTAGGTATGAAGAACAGACTCGATCTAAACTACGAAAAACTGTAAAATCTCACCGAGCAACCTAAAAATCTGATACCACTTGATAGAGGCAAAGGTGTCCCGTCTTTCGATGAGATGGTGGCTAATGTTTTGGAGGAAGTCAACTTTGACGATCCAACTACAAACGTACGAGGACGTCGCGCCTTAGCAATCGCTAAACCAACTCGAAAAGGTTATTGACCACGCCGGGGTACAATCAATCTGACCACGAAGGTCTATTTCCTCCAGGCAAACAAAGAACAAGCAACAAACTAAGATTGTAATCTGGATATTGCGAATATAAGAGGAAAGCTTTATTGATCAAAGGTGGGGTTCTGTGACGCCTTTGTCTGGTCGTTTAACACAAACGAAGTACGCGAAGTTGTAGCTATGGCGAACTTTAATCTAAACAAAACCCCAAGTCTAAACGATGCCCTAAGGGCTGTATATATGGAGGAAGAGGGGGGGATTTCGTGGCCCTTGCAGGAGGGGTCCGAAACCAACCCTAACTCTTGTTTCCCCACCCATACGGACTCTAAAAACAACCTATACTTAAGTATTTCGAAAATACATGGGCCTGGCCCAATAATAAGGTGACACAACACCTAGACTAGCCTCTGGACGAAATTTATGAAGTGGCATCTTGTATATTTCGTCCAAGGCTTCATGCACTCCTTATGGTGCCTTCAAAGTCCTGAAATCATCACTTGTAACTCCGTTCTTGATCCCCTTGCGCATGCCATCATCTCCATGCTTGAACTTGCTCCAAGGTTCATCTTTCTTGTCCAACTTAGGCCCTTCATTTGTAAGCAAAACAAATGTATCCAATTTAGGCAGCATCATATTCTCATGAACATTAGAATCGTTACCAAGAAACGAAAGTACCTGATAATTCAATTGGCATGCGCGAGTTCAAGTAATTGGTCCAGTATGTATAGCGGCAGGGGTTGTGGGTGTAACAATGGTATTGATGTCCTCATTAGGGTCGCTGGTATTGTTGCTTCTATTAGCTAACCAGCTGTATTCTCCCGCGCAAAAGCGGGTCATAAGTGCGGTAAGGGCTGCCATGGACTTCGGCTTTTCTTGGCCGAGGTGTCGGGCGAGCCAATTGTCCCGGGCGCTATGTTTGAAGGCCGCAAGGGCCTCGGCATCCGGACAGTCGACGATTTGGTTCTTTTTAATTAAAAACCTAGTTCGGAGTTTGTGGGCTGACTCTCCAGGTTGCTGGACTATATGACTAAGGTCATCGGCGTCCGGAGGCCGGACATAGGTGCCTTGGAAGTTGTCTCTAAAGGCATCCTCGAGATCTTCCCAGCTACCAATGAAGTTTTATGGGAGGCTGTTTAACCAGTGTCGTGCTAGCCCTTTCAGCTTTAAGGGAAGGTATTTGATGGCGTGGAGATTGTCGCCGCGAGCCATGTGAATATGGAGAAGAAAGTCTTCGATCCATACCGTGGGATCGGTCGTTCCATCGTATGCTTCAATGTGTATGGGTTTAAACCCTTCTAAGAACTGGTGCTGCATTACTTCATCGGTAAAGCATAAGGGTGTGGGGCGCCTCTATATCGGGCAACATCATGGCGGAGTTCGGATGACATCCGTATTCGATTTTTGGCCCGGGTGAGGTTATGCCTATCGCGCCAGGCTTGCTTGCCATCGTCTTGCGTTGGGGCACGCCCCCTTGATCCGTAGATTGATCTGGCCTGACCAGCTCTATTGTCCAGGTCCTGGCGTAAGTTTTGGGTATAGCCCGGAGCTGCTACCTCCTGGCCTCGACGGCGAGGTGGTAGGGGCTGTTGTTTGGCATAAGTAGCCGGTTTATCTCACCCATGTGGTGGTCGGTCTGGTTCATCAGCGCGGTCATATCTCAACGGTATTGTCTCAAGGGCCTCATCGTCAAATTGCAGTAGTAGCCGACACTTCGGATAACTCTTTGTTGGGCGCTCGGGGTCGTATTCTTCGGCATCTAGGACTTGGGTCCATCTATCGTTGAGGGTATCTTGTTCGGCTTGGAGCTGTTGCTGCTTCTTCTTTGAGCTTCACACAGTTGTGATTAGCTGAGGCTTAAAGCGCTCTTGCTCGAGGGGTTTTTCTGGCATGATGAAGTCTTCATTGTCGAGGCTGACATCATCCTCGGAGATCGGTAGTAGTTGCTATCTTCTGAATCCTCATTCCCGACCGGTTCGTCGGGGTTGACTCGTCCCTCCCCCCAATCATCCTGTTCGGATGTAGGATTGACGGGGTCTTCGGATTCATCGGCATTGTCCAAAGTGTTATTGTCTCCGGTGTCGGTATTGCTGTCCTTTTCGCTGACGTCGATGTTTCGGTGGTGCGTCCGCGGGCTTATCCTCACTCGGATCTTTCCTGGCTTTGTCGTCATCCTCTTTGGGTGTATCCACCATATACACATCATAAGTGGAGGTAGCCCTCCAGCATCCGTTGAATGGCGGGTCTTGGATTTGGTTGTCTCCGGCCTCGTCATCCATACCGTCTAGCACGTCGATCAAATCCTCGACAGTGGCTATTAAGTGGGTGGTGGGTGGGATGTAAAATTCCCCGCTCTCAGCCTCTAGTCCGGGCTGGGCGTAGTTCGGAGGTGACGCTTCCATAATGGCAATAGATCACATTATGTCCAAAGCCTCATTTAAGAGCGAAGGCCGGACGGGGGACCGAGGACCTGCAGGGCTGGGATGGCAGATTCCAGATTGTGCTTACTAGATGCGGACCTTGAGAGTCCATAGTTTGCATCCTGAGGTGGGTTTGACTGTCCGATGATGGGGAGAGTCCTATTTGACTCCAGGTTCGCCGAAGACATAGCTGCCTCCGGGTCTCCGGAGAAAAGTTCCATAGTAGGAGAGGGTCCGGTGGGTTTTAGATACCCATCTTCGGATCAAGTAGTCTGCCCTGGATCTAAGGCCAGGGCAGGGATGATAGTTGATCCTTGAGCGGTGCCTGATGATGAGTCTGGTGAGTTTCACTCTAGTAGCAAAGGAAAAGTGGTCGAGGCCATGAACCCTTCGAATATCAAGTCTCCTCGGATGTCGGTGATGTAATTCAGGCTCCCGAATCTGATCCGATGACCAGGGGCGTAGTTATCGATCTGTTCGACGTGACTAATCGAATTGGCACGCAGAGCGAAGCCGCCGAACACAAAAAAGTTAACCAGGGAGGAAGGTTTCCCCGGAAACAACATCGTCGTTTATGATTGAACGAGCCAACAAACCTTCTGCTGACGACACGGTGGAACTCTCAATGAAAGCACCAATGTCGTTGTCAAAACTGGCCGATCTCGGGTAGGGGGTCCCGAACTGTGTGTCTGAGGATCGAAGGTAACAGGTGACAAAGGGGACATGATGTTTACCCAAGTTCGGGCCCTCTTAATGGAGGTAATACCCTACTTCCTGCTAGATTGATCTCGAGGAGTATAGGGGTTACAAGAGTTGATCTACCTCGAGACCGTAATGGCTAAACCCTAGATGTCTAGCCTATGTAAATTCCGATAGCCTCTACGGACTAACCGCTCCGGTTTATATAGACACCAGAGGGGCCTAGGGTTGTATAGGGTCGGTTTACAGAGAAAGGAAAGTACACACCCGCGGACGCCAATCGTGCCATCCACGCAAAGGAGAGTCCCATCCGGACACAAGGGAAGGCCTTCTACCTTGTATCTTCACGGCCCATCAGTCTGGCCCATGTCACATAGCCCAGACACCCGATGACCCCATAATCCAGGACTCCCTCAAAGGTGTATCCTCAAACACCACCACCCCCTCCACAGTCCCCCACCCGGCCCCTCCCCCCCTCGAACCCTGGCTCGCGGCCGACGCTGGCGCCGCCGCCAACCCCTGCTAGTATTCCCATTCCTCCTAGCTTAGATAATAAAGTTTAGGTTACCCAGCGATTCCCATACCGTCTCCCCACTCCCCTGAGTTTTTAGATGAGGCCTGCGGTGTCCCTGCCCGCCAGATCCACATCTCCTGATCTAGAATGTCACCACCTAAGCTCGACCAAGTATCCCGGGGAGCCCGACGAGCATTCAGCCAAGAAGAGGTTTATCATGGCCTCTCCGACGGACGTTGGCGAGGTGGCTGTCGTACGGCCTGACCTATTGATACCGGAGCAACACGTCACCACAAAAGCCGGCAAAGACATTGACTACATTGCCATGCCAAAGGCTTCATGTCAGCGGGCTAGCGTATTACTATATCTCGAGAAAGCTGGCTATGACATCAAGCTCGTGGACAGCGACGGCTTCATGCGGGCCATGTCACAGGTTAAGTGGTCCATCCCCAACCCCTATGGTTCAACCCTCATCAATCACTTCAACAGCTCTGCTGCTGATCTCCTCTGCCAAGCGGTCAAGGATTTGCGATCCTTATATGCCATCAAGCCCATTTTTTCATTTCTAAAGGACACGTTATACGGCGACGGCTTGGGATTCTCAATTTCCAAGCTAGATCTCATCGACCATGACCACGAGGAGGGCACCCACGAAGGTTCTTCCAAGGTGAAACAGCCCATCCTTCACAAGTCACAACCCTCGGCGTCAGCCTCGATGAAAGCTACACAAACATGAAGTCTGGGTTGTACACGTTCTGGGCGCACGGCACCAACTGATGCGGAGCATCCCACGATCATCCCCATGGACACACCTACACCTCCAATGACACCACTTGGACCAATGACAAGAGCCCGAGCCAAGGCTGTCGAAGATAAGGTGAACTCACTCCTCTCTGAACTTCCACTTTCTATGCATGAGACATGGTTACTACCTAAGTCCGAGTTGTTGTGCATGATCAGGTACCAACACTACCCTCCCGAAAATGCACATGAAGATGTACAAGTCCCCAAGTTCACGGATGAAGAGAACCAACAGAAGGAGTCAAGTACACCTCCCAGGCCCCGGACATTCGTCCACGTCCCCGGACATCCGGCCCCTAGAGCTTCACCCACCAGAGCCGCTCAGCTGCCAGGACACTACAGGACCCGAACATCCGGCCTCGCCAACCCGGACATCTGGCCCTTCCCGAGCCCCCGGATATCCGGCCTCCAGCCCGGAAATCCGGACCCCTCCGAAGCCGAGAGCAAAAAACCAGCCGCTCAAGCCCGGACATCCGGCCTCCTCAGCTCGGACATCCGGCTTCGTGTGAAAGCCCGGACATCCAGCCCGACGCCCGGACATCCAGCCTCCCCTGTCTGCGCACAGTGAAGGGCCGAGGCCCGTGTACCCCTTCTCCCCCTAGACTATATATACTCCACCTCGTCCTACTTTCGAGGGTTAGCAAAGGATTAGCTCATATTTTGTGTGAGAGCTTTGCTCATCCACTTGGACACCTTCTCCTCGGAGATTCGAGCCTCCACCGGAGAAGATCCCCCAAGCAGATTCAAGACCCCTATTAGGGAAGAACTCAACACCTTCTCACGGAGAAGACCAGCTACCCTTGTATCGTCCTTAGTTGTCCGTGGATCATGTATCTTTCCTTATGTACTCCAGGATCTAGCACATGTGTGACTTATTCGTGTTGGTTTAGTGTTTCCTCTTGTGTTTCCCCTTGTGTCTTCCCTTGTTTCCCCCCTTGTGCTCCTTGTGTTCTTCGCGGGATACACTCGTTTCATGAAAGATCGGGCGATTAGGGTTCCACCCTATATCATCTTGGCAGAGCCACGTTGATCACGATTTCGGAGCCTCCCCGTTGTGTTTTCTAGCCTAATTTTTTTGATTTCGTCCTAAATTCGAAAATTCCCCACCAAAATAGCCCTAAATGTTTTTTGTGATTTGTTGGTGTGATGAAGTTTTGTTGGATTTGATCCGCAGATTTCATGTGTTGCAGGTAGATCTAGGTTTCCATCCACTTTTCCCCAATTTCCATCCACAAATTTATTCGAAATTTACCCGGATTTGACCTCTCCTCGCGAAGATCTTCGAATCCATCCATGGATCCAGAGCCCGGACAACCGAACCGACAAGCCCGGACATCCGGCCCCTGGCAGCACCACTTCCTCTCCACCGCCCGTTTTCCGTCCATTTTTCGCCCAATTTTGTTCCGGTGCCCACATATACTTCCGCATACCTCCACCACTTACGCATAGCACCACCATATACCACATACACAACCACCGCTTACCAACTCCAACTCTGACAATTTTGGTCCAATTTTGCTTTGAGAATTTGAGTTTCGGTACCGTGTCCTACTTGTGTTTCGGCTATTTACGTACGGTTGGACATCAACATCACCGCCGCTCATCCTCGCCACGGACGCGTCATCAACAACGACAACCTCGACCACACCTTGGTATTCGTGCCACCATTTTGACACATTACCGCAAGCAAGACTGGTAACCTCATCTTGGTATTAGACATATCACTCTTGCCATTACTTTGATAGGCCATCATAGCCTTACTCCTTTGCATTGCTTACCCATCGAGACTAGCCATTGAGTATTTCCGGCAACGAGACTTGTGCACATTAGTGATAATACTTCCCGTAGCATACATACATCATTGTTGCATATCATGGTATCATCTCTTGTGTCACAAAGTTGTCATTGCATACACAATTGCTATCTTCGTTTGTCAAGCATCGCATGAGAAAAGAGCTCAAACATCAAAGAGCCAAACAAGCTTTCAAGCAAAAGGGAAAGATAAGCAAAGAGCTTTTAAGCAAAAACCATAGCATCATACAACATTACGATTGTCATACTCGATCATCCTCGATCATCGCATAGAAACACCTTGCATAGAGCATACTTCGGATAGAAGTCGTTGCATTTTTGCTAAGTAGGTTGTGCACAAGTTCTTCGTATCCGCCTATTGCGCAATCGTGCTAGCGTCTCTCTAGTGTTGTGCAACAAGAGCAATGTCGGTGTCAAAACCGGCAGATCTCGGGTAGGGGGTCCCGAACTGTGCGTCTAGGCCGGATGGTAACAGGAGGCAGGGAACACGATGTTTTACCTAGGTTCGGGCCCTCTTGATGGAGGTAAAACCCTACGTCCTGCTTGATTAATATTGATGATATGGGTAGTACAAGAGTAGATCTACCACGAGATCAGAGTGGCTAAACCCTAGAAGCTAGCCTATGGTATGATTGTATGTTATGGTTCTTGTCCTACGGACTAAAACCCTTCGGTTTATATAGACACCGGAGAGGGTTAGGGTTACACAAGGTCGGTTACAAAGGAGGAGATATCCATATCCGTATTGCCTAGCTTGCCTTCCACGCCAAGTAGAGTCCCATCTGGACACGAGACGAAGTCTTCAATCTTGTATCTTCATAGTCTAACAGTCCGGCCAATGGAGATAGTCCGGCTGTCAGGAGACCCCCTAATCCATGACTCCCTCAGTAACCCCTGAACCAGGCTTCAATGACGATGAGTCCGGCGCGTAGTATTGTCTTCGGCATTGCAAGGCGGGTTCCTTCTCCGAATACATCACAGAAGAATTTGAATACGAGGATAGTGTCCGACCCTGCAAAATAAGTTCCACATTCCACTGTAGAGAGAATAATATTTTCGCAGATCCAATTTGCTGGCTTGTTTTGGCAGCATGACATTATGTCATGGCCCGGTGATTATTCGAACCGTTTCTCTTAACCAGCCCCGCACATAACGCGAGGTAGTTTTTCAACACATCTTGTCAAAGCAGAGATCGTGTCCCCTTATTACGGGATTCTCATTAATACGGGCGTGGGTAACCCAATCGCGCCATCAATTGCGGCGCTTGGGGATAAGCGAGTTTTACCAAGCAAGTGGGGGCGCTTAGCTTCGTCCGCCCATATAAAGGGATAAGGATTCACCTTTCTATCCATGCCTTCTTCCTCCTTTGCTCATCCGTCTTCGCACACTCGATCTCTAGTGCCCAAGTCCGCACTTCCCACCTCGACCTTCTCCAATCATGTCTGGAGCGGGAGGCAAGTGGATGGTCTCCTCCGTCACGGAGGGATACATCAAGAAACTGAGGAGAGCCGGATACCTGCCCGACGACATCGCGCACCGGCTCCCAGATGAGGGGCAGCTCATCCCCACCCCTAGGCCCCATGAGAGGGTAGTATTCCTCACCCATTTCCTCTGCGGACTGGGATTCCCTCTCCATCCCTTCATCTGGGGGCTCATGTTTTATTACGGCCTGGACTTCCACGATCTGGCCCAAACTTCATCCTCAACATCTCGGCGTTTATCGTCGTGTGCGAGGCCTTCCTCCGCATCAAGCCCCCACTTCGGCTTATGGCTGAAGACCTTCAATGTCAAGCCGAAGGTAGTGGGCGGCCGCTAGGCAGAGTGCGGAGGCGCCATGGTGGGCAAGATGACCAATGTAACATGGCTCGAGGTCTCCTTTGTGGAAACCATAAAGGGGTGGCAATCGTGGTGGTTCTATATCACCGAGCCGCGCGACCCTGCATGGGCAGCGGCCCCCGAGTTCCGATCTGGCATCCCCATGCGGCTCACCTCCTGGAAAGAGAAGGCCCTGTCCTGGGGTAATTCGAAAGAGCTGACCGGACTCCAAACATGTATTCAAAACATGCTGGACAAGAAGCTCAAGCTTGTCAATATAGTCCAAGTTATGCTCATCTGCTGGATACTCCCATGGCAACAACGGGAGTTCAACTTGTGGGAGTTTAATCCGGCGCAGCACCGAACGCTGAACAGGCTCTTCGACACGACTCATGAAGACGCCTGGAGGGTGCTATTCAAAAGCGCCGAGGTCCCCCCTATCACTGAGGATCGCGGATTCAGCGCGAAGCGCCAAGCCAGTGCGGTAAGCTGCTTTACCTTTCAAAGGATACTTATTTTATATAGATTGACTCTGTGCGGGATCTAAATTCCCATACCTTTGACAGGACTGGCAGAAAATGGCCGGACAGATCGACTGTCCGGCTCCTTTGCCGAAGGCCCCGCAGACGATCTTCTGACGAAGATGTTAACTCCGGCACCTTATACGGTGTCGGAGAAGACCAAGAAGGCCAAGGGGACTCGAAAGAGTTCCCGACGCCAGGCGTCGTCGGACTCATCGTCCGATGACTCTGCGGCGCACTCTTCCCCCAAAGACGAGGAAGAAGAAGAAGAAGATGCTCCCCCACCGACTGGGGGAGACAAGAAAAGGAAGGCCGCCCCAACCAAGGAAGCCAGAGGGTCCAAGAAGGGAAGGACTCTCCTTTCGGACGGTTCCACCGCCGCCGACGAAGGCGAAGAATAGTGGTTCCCCAGGGTCAAGCCCCCGGGGAGATCGTAAGTATTCGGATACCAGAGTAACTCATAGGATTCCTTTGTCGCATTGCTTTCTCTAACGTCGAACGCAATTACGCAGGCCGCCACGAGCCAGCATTGATGTATCATCGGACGGCTCCTTGGGCTTGTCGGACATGGATAGCGATCCAGTCCCGACCGCCACCTCCCCTCATCCTGTTGACGACGCTGAGGTATTGTCTCAAGAGGCACCGGGTCGAGGGGAGACAGTCTTGGAGGTGCCTCAAGGCGACCTTTCGGAATCCAGGAGCCGAGGGGACGGGGCCCCTGAGAGCTTCGAGTTTGGCCCTCAGCCGAACACCGCGCTGGACCCTCCATCGGTTCCGGGCTCGGGCAGGCGGCATCCTTCTAAGAGGGGCAAGACGCCTGTGCAGGTGACCTCTGTCCATCCAGAGGCGCCGGACAATTTGCTGGAAGCGCTTCGCAGCACTTCCATCGATGAGGAGCACCGCACTATCATGAGTGTGGTGATCCAGAAGGTTCAGTCCGCCAAGAGCGGATTGACTGAAGCTTGTGCCAGCCTTCTAACAGGCTTCGAGGTAAGTGTTTTAAAATGTAGTAGAAATATTACCGCATAGACAGTAGCCCCTGATGCTCTGTTCGGTGTTCACAAAGAAAAGCCGAACAGAGGATCAAATAATATCGCAGGAGTCTAATATAAGTATGTTAATATGCATATGCAGGCTTCTCTGCTGGCGTCCGCCGCACTGACTGCAGAGGTCGCCGTACTGAAGCAGGCCCTCGAGGGGTCCCGGAAGGAGCTCGGCCTTGCCAAGAGGCAGCTTGAGGAGAACAAAGGTAGGTAATACCCCGTCTATAGATGTGTATATAAAAAAGGGCGCGATTGCAAAATGACAGGATCATTGTATGTTTGCCAGGGGCCACGACCGAGGTGGTGACCCTGAAGCAAGCGCTAGCCCAGGCTGAAAAGAAAGCGGCCCAGGAGCGCACCGAGCGAGAGAGGCACGAGGCTCGGGTGGGTGAGGTGCAGCAAGAGCTCCAGGCTCTCATGACAAAGCACGATGCGTTGGAGCTTGACTCGAAGACGCGAGAGTCTGAGCTTGCCGCGGCCCTTGAGAGCGCAAAGAGTGCCAAGGCCGAGGCGCAGAAGGCCCTCCAAGAGATCGACACGATGAAGAAGATAGCGGCTGGTAAGGCTTTCTATATGCAAAGCAGGCATGTAAAAGTAAATTACCAATTACTTACCCGAATCCGGAGCTCTTAAGGAGCATTCGCAGATTTGCCCTGCAGTATGTTCGATGCCGCACAATTATACCAGGCCGAGGATGGAAGCTCGATGGAGAAGCTGTTCTGGTCTCAGTATGCGGAGGCCAAACATCCGGTGCCAATGAGCGACCAACTGAAGCAGATGGACAAGCTACATAAGGCGGCCGATCAGGCCATGAAGAGCTTCATAGTCCGACTGTGGCCTGGCGACGCCCTTCCGAACAGCTTCTTCAGCCTAGTGCGGCGGCCTGTGGATGCCTTCCCGTGGCTGGAGGTCGTCAAGTGATCTGTCTGCATTGAAGGTGCACGCCGGGCTTTTGCCCGTGTGAAATTGTAGTGGGTCAAGCTAGACGTCGTGAAGCTGATCAAGGATGGGCCGCCAAAGGGCAAGGAGCACCGCCACACCGAGATGTACTACGAGGGTGTTCTGCCGGGTGCCCGTCTCATCGTGAATGAGTGCTCAAAATATGTAATATTTGAATGAGACATGCTTGTGTGATCCTATATGATGAAAACTTGTTTCATATGCGCTATGCAACGCTTGTGTGAATTTAAAATATTACCTTCTGTTTGGCCGTTTATCCAATCTGAGAGATGGCTAGTCCTCGGCTTCTGACCCATGCCACGAGTGCTGGGGTGTTCAAGATATACCTGAGCACTCTTGTTCCCATATTTGGGTCCTTCGAGGGAGGTGCTCAGCACAACGAACAAGGTAACCGGACTAATAATGCTTTATCACTCTCACATAGCCATAGAATTCTATAATTTTAAATTTCGGTGAAGCCCCTGGTATTCGGAAGGCCGAATACGGGGCGCAATACACGCCTGTAAGCCGGACAGGGCCGGCCCCTCGCCCTAAGCGGCATAAGTCTTTAGGGACTCAAAAAACCTCGCCGAACAGCGACCAGTCTCTCGCCTTATCATGACAGTCAGTTTTAGCTTTCTCTACTGAGGTGCTAAGCCCGGCAAAACCGGGGCACAATCGCAGTAGTTCTCCTAGCGCTACCTTAGCCGATAGAGCGGAACGTAAGGTACCAAAACATAGGAGCCGGGCAAAACCAACATTTGACCGAAGACATGATTCGGAGCTGATGCGTATAATGCTATAAGTTTGGGGTGCCGCACTTGTGAAAGTGTTCGGACTTTTCACACCGCATTATGGGGTACGTAAGCCCCTGGTGTATTGGTCGTACCATAGTGTACGGTTGCAAGGCGTCATTAATGAACACATAGATATATATATAACAAGAATGCAATAGTAGTCGCAATGTCATGCATTATTTATTAAAAATTGCGTTAAAGCAGAGTGATACAGATAGTGCGATAAGCAAAGAGTAGGACTATGTCCCTCCCAAGGGCAAGCTGAGGAATGATATTAAATTGAATATTTCACTCGTTACTGTGATCAACCTGGGAATTCCGTGGTATAACGTAGTTGTCTGCCTCCTTGGTTGCTGCATCATGTGTTCGGCAATAGTGCTGCCAGACAGTGTTTCCAGAGATTAAGGTCCTGAAAGAAAAAGGAAATAACCTAATGGGTAGCCCCTAGTGCGGTTTAGGCCGTGTCTTGGGGCGTGCCGTAGTTGTGCCCCCCTCCCCACCTGTGCCCATGGTATTTTTAATGCGTAATTATGTACGCATGGCACGAGCTTCGCCGCTGGGCTGCGATTGGGGTGGCCGCCGTATTGCTACGCGAGCTCAGATCGCGCCAGGCGGTCTATTTGCCGATTGCCCCGAGCGTGCTTGAAGGTGTCCGGGCTTTGAAGTGCCGAACTGGTTGATTGCCTTGAGAGGCTGCTTTGCGCTTCTGCTGCGAGGGCTGCGGTGTTCTCCTCTGTTCGGAGAGAGCGCTCTGTGTTTCCATTGACTATAATAACTCCGCGAGGTCCTGGCATCTTGAGCTTGAGGTATGCATAATGCGGTACCGCATTGAATCTAGCAAATGCAGTTCGCCCGAGCAGCGCGTGATAACCACTGCGGAACGGGACTATAATGAAGATTAACTCTTCGCTTCGGAAGTTATCCAGGGATTCGAAGACCACTTCCAGTGTAATTGAGCCTGTGCAATGGGCCTCTACACCTGGAATGACGCCCTTAAAGGTCGTTTTCGTGGGTTTGATCCTTGAGGGGTCTATACCCATTTTGCGCACTGTGTCCTAATAAAGCAGGTTCAGGCTGTTGCCGCCGTCCATGAGGACTCGAGTGAGGTGAAATCCATGAATGATTGGGTCTAGGACCAGTGCAGCGAATCCGCCATGACGGATACTAGTGGGGTGGTCCCTGCGATCGAAGGTGATCGGACAGGAGGACCAAGGGTTGAACTTTGGGGCGACTGGCTCCAACGCATATACGTCCCTAAGCGCACGCTTCCGCTCCCTCTTGGGGATGTGGGTTGCGTATATCATGTTCACCGTCCACACTTGCAGGGCAATCCTATTCTATCCTCCAGTGTGCGGCTGCCAGGGCTCCTCCTCGTCATCGCTATGCGGCCCCTTGTCCTTGTTTTCAGCAATTAACTTTGTTTGGATGGCTTTTTCCGCTGGCCGGGTTTAGAGCCTTTGAATCCGGCATTGACTGCCGTATCCTCAGTATTTTCGCTGTTAATGCGGCGCATATGCTTGTTGCGACGGGACCTACTATTGCCGTCCTTGGTATCTGAGGTACCATGGTTCTTTGATGTGTTATTACTGCGAGCCAGCCAGCTATGTTCTCCCGCACAAAAGCGGGTTATGAGCGTCGTGAGAGCTGCCATAGATTTCGGCTTTTCCTGACCAAGGTGCCGGGCTAGCCACTCATCTCGGATATTGTGCTTGAAAGCCGCTAAGGCCTCCGCATCCGGACAGTCGATGATTTGATTTTTCTTTGTAAGGAACCGAGTCCAGAATTGCCTGGCTGATTCTTCTGGTTGCTGAATTATGTGGCTCAAATCATTGGCGTCTGGTGGTCGCACACAAGTGCCCTGAAAGTTGTCGAGGAATGTGGCTTCCAGATCTTCCCAACAGCTAATGGAGTCCGCTGGCAAGCTGTTAAGCCAATGCCACGCTGGTGCTTTGAGCTTTAGTGGGAGGTATTTGATGGCGTGTAAGTCATTGCCGCGGGCCATGTGGATGTGGAGGAGGAAGTCCTCAATCCATACTGCGGGATCTGTTGTGCTGTCGTAAGATTTAATATTTAGAGGTTTGAAACTTTCTGGGAATTGATGTTCCATTACTTCGTCTATGAAGCATAAGGGGTATGCGGCGCCTCTGTATTGGGCTATATCTCGACGCAGCTCGAATGGGTCTTGCCTGCTATGTTCGGCCCGGCCGGATTTTCTTTTACTGTATCCAGCGTGACGTTTGTCGTCTCGCAGAGTGGTGCGCCCTCATGATCCGTAGATCGATCTTTAATGCTTTGCCTTGTCCTCCAATATGTCTCGCAGGTCTGGCGTATCTCCCCATGCCTTTTTATTTGAATGGAGTTGGGGTGGAGGCTGAGATTTTGGCTGGAATGCCTCTCTATCGCGGCCACGAGGTGGCCGATCAGCCA
Organism: Triticum urartu; assembly: GCF_003073215.2. NCBI lineage: Eukaryota > Viridiplantae > Streptophyta > Magnoliopsida > Poales > Poaceae > Triticum > Triticum urartu. The sequence continues at coordinate 359,184,389 of NC_053027.1, read as the reverse complement.
TGTCATACGCTTCTTCCTCCAGTCGGGGTAGTAACCTACGTCTTGGGTAACTCTTGGAAGGGCGCTCGAGTTTATATTCCTCGGTCGCGAGGACTTCAGTCCATTTGTCAGCTAGCAGATCTTGATCAGCTTGAAGCTGCTGCTGCTTTTTCTTCAGGCTATTTGCCATGGCCATGAGCCGGCACTTGAAGCGCTCTTGTTCGACGGGATCCTCTGGGACGGCGAATTCATCGTCGCCGAGGCTTGCCTCGTCTTGGGAGGGGGGATGTAATTTTCATCCTCCTCCTCTCCGTCTGCCTCTCTCTCAGGAGAGCTGGCTCCTTCATCCTCCTACTCTAAATCTTGCTGGAGGGGTTTGTTGTTTTCTTCGGCACCATCCGGAGTGTTATTATCTCCTGTGCCGGTATCACCACTTTTTCTTTGGCGGGACTTAGAACGGCGCCGCTGACTTCAGCGTTTGGGTTGCTTCTTGGAGGGGTCATCCTCCGCTATCCCATCGCCATTGCCTTCTTTGGGTGTATCCACCATGTATATGTCGTATGACGAGGTGGCATTCCAGTGCCCTATAGGTGCTGGTTCATGTTTTACCTCCAACATCGTCGTCCATACCGTAGATGTCTTCGGAGTCGAAGTCGAGCATGTCGGTTAAATCATCGACAGTGGCTATGAAGTGGGTGGTGGGTGGGCGTCGAATTTCTTCGTCGTCCGCATCCCAATCATGTTGGCCGTAATCCGGCCAGGGCTCTCCTGACAAAGAGAGAGAGACCTTAGTGAATTCAGAATGTCAACGAAGGGCGAGTGCTGAAAGATATCCGCGGCGGTGAATTCCATGATCGGCGCCCGATCGGATTCGATTGGCAGGGGCGCGGATGGTTCGGAGTCCGGAAAAGAGTCCGGCACCTTGGAGTCACGGGCTACGCAGAGGTTTAGGCTGGTGTTCGGCTCGATCACCATTGACACTGCAGCCCCTGAGGCGGTGTTTAACCACTCGTCCTCAACTGGTGCAATTGGCTACGAGCTGAGGGTCGGAGCTGATGCGGGCGCAGCCTCTGGGGTATTGTTCGGCGACAGAGCTAGGTCATACCCATCGCGACAGTGCGGCGCGCCCGGCTACGGCTCGAATCCATCGAAGATCAAGTCTCCGCGGATGTCGGCTGTGTAATTCAAACTTCCAAATCTGACCTGATGGCCAGGGGCATAGCTTTCAATCTGCTCCAGATGGCCAAGGAATTAGCCCGCAGTGCAAAGCCGTCGAATACGAAGATCTGTCCGGGGAGAAAAGTATCACCCTGGACCGCATCACTATCGATGATAGTAGGAGCCATAAAGCCTAATGGCGACGACACAGAGGAACTCTCAATGAAAGCACCGATGTCGGTGTCAAAACCGGCAGATCTCGGGTAGGGGGTCCCGAACTGTGCGTCTAGGCCGGATGGTAACAGGAGGCAGGGAACACGATGTTTTACCCAGGTTCGGGCCCTCTTGATGGAGGTAAAACCCTACGTCCTGCTTGATTAATATTGATGATATGGGTAGTACAAGAGTAGATCAACCACGAGATCAGAGAGGCTAAACCCTAAAAGCTAGCCTATGGTATGATTGTATGTTATGGTTCTTGTCCTACGGACTAAAACCCTTCGGTTTATATAGACACCGGAGAGGGTTAGGGTTACAGAAGGTCGGTTACAAAGGAGGAGATATCCATATCCGTATTGCCTAGCTTGCCTTCCACGCCAATTAGAGTCCCATCCGGACACGAGACGAAGTCTTCAATCTTGTATCTTCATAGTCTAACAGTCCGGCCAATGGAGATAGTCCGGCTGTCTGGAGACCCCCTAATCCAGGACTCCCTCAAGCATTTTTGTAAAATCCAGATTTTTGCTCATCCTTGGTTGCCCAAACCCACTTATCTTTTTGCGTGTGTGTTTCCGTGTACATTGTATTTCTTGGTCTACTTGTTACATTGCAATCTTGCGAATCTTTTCCAACATTATTGAAGCTCACTTACAATTGCAGCAAAATTTGTGCCACCATCCTAACCAAGCTCCACCATATGCTTTTACTTGTGCAGGTGTGAGAAACCAACAAGAACTAGTACCAATTGTGCTATTTCCTTGTCCTACATTGGAGTAATCATCGATCCACTTTCATCTTCAGTCAAGGTACATTTGGTATTCGTTCTTCTCTTTCTACCACTCACATTTTTCTTGGAATGACGGTGATAGGGGCAAAGGTGTCTCGTCTTTCGATGAGATGGTGGCTATCGTTTTGGAGGAAGTCGACTTTGACGATCTGACTACGGACGTGTGAGGACGTCGCGCCTTAGAAATCGCTAAACCAACTCCGACAGGTTATTGACCACGCCGGAGCATGATCAACCTGACCACGAAGGTCTATTTCCTGCAGGAAAACGAAGAACAAGCAAGAAACTAAGATTGCAATTCAGGATATTGCGAATATAAGAAGAAAGCTTTATTGATCAAAGGTGGGGTTCTGTGACGCCTTTGTCTGGTCATTGAACACAAACGAAGTATGCGAAGTTGCAGCTATGGCGAACTTTAATCTAAACAAAACCCGAAGTCTAAACGACGCCCTAAGGGCTGTATATATGGAGGAAGAGGGGGGAATTTTGTGGCCCTTGGAGGAGGGGTCCGAAATCAACCCTAAATCTTGTTTTCCCACACATACGGACTCTAAAAACAGCCTATACTTAAGTATTTCGAAAATACATGGGCCTAGCCCAATAATAAGGTGACGCAGCACCTAGAATAGCCTTTGGACGAAATTTATGAAGTGGCATCTTGTATATTTCGTCCAAGGCTTCATGCACTCCTTGTGGTGGCTTCAAAGTCCTGAAATCATCACTTGTAACTCCGTTCTTGATCCCCTTGCGCATGCCATCATCTCCATGCTTGGTCTTGCTCCAGTGTTCATACCTCTTATCCGTGCCAAGCCCTTGATTTGTAAGCAAAACAAATGTATCCAATTTAGGCAGCATCATATTCTCATGAACATTAGAATCATTATGAAGAAACAGAAGTACCTAATAATTTAATTGTCATGCGCGAGCTCTAGTAATTGGTCCAGTATGTATAGCAGCAGGGGCTATGGGTGTAACAATGGTATTGATGTCCTCATCTTCCTCCCCTTCTTGAAAGTCGTCCTCGACGGAAGCACGTGGCATTAACTTTGATTTGCACAAATTAGGAAATCTATCCTTTGTAACCAAACAAGATCTCCAGGTGCAAACACAACATGTTTTCTACCCTTATCTCCAGCATGTTTATATTTAGCATTCATACGCTCAATGTTTTCCTTAGTTAACTCATGCATTTTTAAAATCAATTCAGCACGTTCTTTAGCATCAAAATTAACCTTCTCCGAAGATGGAAGAGGCAACAGATCAATAGGTGCATGGGGTAGGAAACCATACACAATTTCAAAAGGGCACATCTTAGTATTAGAATGCAATGAAAGATTATAAGCAAATTCAATATGAGGCAAGCATTCTTCCCACATTTTCTTGTTATTCTTTAAAACAACCCTAAGCATAGTAGACAGTGTTCGATTGACTACTTCAGTTTGTCCATCAGTTTGGGGGTGACAAGTAGTAATAAAAAGCAGTTTAGTCCCCAACATAGCCCATAAACATCTCCAAAAGTGGCTAAGATATTTAGTATCAAGATCTGAAACAATAGTATTTGTCACACCATGCAAGCGAATAATTTCACGAAAGAACAAATCAGCAACATTAGCAGCATCATCGCTTTTATGACATGGTATAAAGTGTGCCATTTTCAAGAACCTATCCACGACAACAAATATGCTATCCCTCCCCTTGTTTATTCGAGGTAAACCTAAAACAATGTCCATAGATATATCCTCCCAAGGAACACTAGGTACAGGAAAAGGCATATATAAACAATGAGGATTGAGTCGTGACTTAGTTTTTTGACACCTAGTGCAGCGAGCAACAAAACGCTCAACATCCCGTCTCATATTTGGCCAAAAGAAATGTGTAGCAAGTATATCCTCCGTCTTCTTGACGCAAAAGTGTCCCATTAATCCTCCTCCATGCGCCTCTTGCAATAACAAAAGACGAACGGAGCTAGCTGGAATGCATAGCTTGTTAGCACAAAACACAAATCCATCGTTAAGAACAAACTTCTTCCAAGTTCTCCCTTCCTTAAAATTCTGCAATACATCTTTAAATTCAGCATCATGCACATATTGATCTTTGATGGCCTCCAAACCAAATATTTTAAAGTCAAGTTGTGAAAGCATAGTATAATGACAAGACAATGCATCAGCAATAACATTTTCTTTACCCTTCTTCTGTTTAATGACATAAGGGAAAGTCTCAATGAATTCAACTCATTTAGCATGTCTATGGTTCAGTTTTGCTTGACTTTTAATGTGTTTCAAAGATTCATGATCAGAATGTATAACAAATTCCTTGGGCCATAAATAATGTTGCCATGTTTCTAAGGTCCGAACAAGACCATATACATCTTTATCATAAGTAGAATAGTTCAGACTTGGTCCACTCAATTTTTTAGAAAAGTATGCAACAAGTTTGCCATCTTGTAATAACACACCTCCTAATCCAATTCCACTAGCATCACATTCAAGATCAAAAGTCTTATTAAAATCAGGAAGTTGGAGTAAAGGAGCATGTGTCAACTTATCTTTCAATACCATGAAGGCTTCTTCCTGTGTAGTACCCCCAAAAAAAGGTACATCCTTCTTTGTAAGCTCGTTGAGAGGTGCAGCAATGGTGCTGAAATCTCTCACAAAACGCCTATAGAAACCAGCGAGGCCAAGAAAACTTCTCACTTGTGTGACCGTTTTGGGCTGTGGCCAACTCTCAATAGCTTCAATCTTGGATTTATCAACTTCAATTCCCTGTGGAGTAACAACATAGCCAAGAAAAGATACTCGGTCGGTGCAGAAGGTGCACTTCCCAAGGTTACCAAACAAACGTGCATCACGTAGAGCAATAAAAACAGCACGTAAATGTTCCAAATGTTCCTCCAAAGATTTGCTATAAATCAATATATCATCAAAATAGACTACCACCAATCGTCCAATGAAAGCACGTAAAACTTGATTCATTAGTCTCATGAAAGTACTAGGTGCATTAGTTAACCCAAAAGGCATGACTAACCACTCATATAAACCAAATGTTAGGACCCCGATTCCAAGTCACATTGATCTAGCCGGTAACACCTCATATCACATTGTGGCCTCACGCATGGTACCCCCACGGGTGTCTCCTTACCATGGCCCGGGACCGTTTGCGCCTTTTGGCTCACGTATATGATAGTGTCGCTAGCATCCATATGATAGAGAACCCGGGCCGACATGGCTAGTCGTGAACCCAAAGCGGCACAGACCTATGGAGACATGCATACATGAATCACATCGAGCATGTTGGTCATCAGCGAGTGAATCCGGGCTGTAGCACTGGGCTAACAGGACTCCGGGGAACCTGGGCTGTAGCAGGCTAGGCAAGACTCCGGAAGTCACCACGTGACATTTCCCCGAAGGGACAGACATAGGAACGAAGTGAAACACATGCCGGCCAGTCAGGTGTCCTGAGCAGTAGTGCTGGGCTAGCAGGACTCCGGTGAACCAGGCTGTAGCGGACTACTATGGCTCAAGGAGAACTAGACTACATTTCCCCATAAGAGAGGCTACCAAGGATAAACAACTAGATTGTCGGATCCCACACATACCAAGCATTTCAATCATGCACACAATATGCTCGATATGTGCAAATACAACATGGCATCACAGCAAAACTCTACAACTCAAGTACTTTATTTAAAGGCTCTAGAGAGCCATACATAACAAGTTCATACAGGTAGGGGTCACATGACCCGACACTCAAGTCATACAAGCATACAAGCACCTGCGGAAGCAAATAGTCTGAGTACAGACACTAGAAAGAAAGAAGGCTTCTCGAAGCCTGTCTATCTACATAAGGCCCTCCATGGCCAGGATCACCACCTGGGTGGCAAGTCACTCATCGATGTCGAGGTCTACATAGAACCCATCGGAGGGGGCGGTGTTGTCGTCTGAAAACAGTAATTAAGCAAACATGAGTACAAAGGTACTCAGCAAGTCTTACATCAGAACCTACTATACATGCTCATTCTCAAGAAGGTGGTGGAGTTATTGCAGCAAGCCAGCTTTGACTCTTGGCTAAGCTATCCTACGAGACACCACTAGTAAAATAGTTTTCGCACACGAGTCCACTAATCACCAACACAATACTCCATCGGGGATCCTCCCTCGTCATCCTACGAGGGGGCCATCCTCGGTACTCACACTTATCTTGAGTCTTTTAGTAGTAACCATTAACTTATCTATGAACTGTATAGGCAACCAAGTAGTCCTTTACCGCGGACGCGGCTATTCGAATAGATGACGTTAACCCTGCAGGGGTGTACTTATTCATACACGCTCTCACCACTTACCGTCGTTTACACGACATGTACTCGGCAACCTTCAAGCGGAAGCCCAATGAGGGTGTCGACCATGACCTACCTAAACACTCAAGCCTCTAGTCCAGGTTTATCGCCTATCCAGGTTCCAGCCGCAGGGAGTCCGGCCGAGGTTTCCACATACGGCCCCGAACGATGTGAACAGGGTTCCCGAGACACCAAACGGGTGACTCGGTGCACCGTGCCACGGTGTATCTACCGCATCATAGCCCACCCCTAGGGTCAGCGCTACGCACGGCCGCCAACACATAACCTACAAACACCAGAAACTGTTTGCAACTCCTGGACAGAGTACTAGGGTGATTAAGAAGCCGAGAGGGTCAATTAAGGATCCCAATTCATGGTAGTAGTTGATTCTTAAAATCACACATACAGATCTCAGTTCTTAGGGACGGCCCCAATGAAACAACCCACCATGTACTCCTACATGGCCTCTCATCGATACCTTTACCAAATCATGTTCAACACAACCCTCACATTACCGACATAATCATTTCACTCTAGCCCATCACCCAGATGAACCAGACCTGACACAACTCTAAGCATAGCAGGCATAGCAAGGTAGGAAATTCAAACATGGCTCAATCAACTCCTACACATGCTAGTGGGTTTCATCTAGTTACTGTGGCAATGACAGGTCATGCAGAGGATAAGGGTTCAACTACGATAGCACACAACAGTTTGAAATGTTGTTGTCTTAATGCAGTAAACGAGAGCAGAGGCGAGAACATGGGATTGTATCGATATGATCAATGGGGTTGCTTGCCTGATGGAGTGGTAGTAGGGTACTGCCCTTCAGTTGGATACTCGGAGATATCCTCGGAGGCAGAACCTACCACGAAGGACACACAGAACATAATCAACACATGACAATATGCAACAATATGATGCATGCTATGACATGGCAAAATGATGTGTCCTACCTAATGCAATGTGAAACAAGTTGAAATGGGTCCATTTGAATCAAAGATTCAAATGAAAGTTAAAGTTCTTATGCATAATGAGTGTGTTATCTTGTTTCACCTAAACAGCAGAGTTAAAGTGGTTTGTCATGCATGAAACCATTACAGATGGATAGATTGAATTTTTCTGATCATTTTTCATATATAATTTGTTTGATTTGGAGCTATGGTTGATTTTCTATGATTTTTAGAAGTTTTCAGCAATTAAAAGAATTTCCAGAATTGTTTTTATTCCAAAATTCCTTTTATTGCGTCAGCACTGCGTCATGCTCGCGTCAGCAGTCAACAACGCCTGGTCTTGGTCAAACCTGACCAGTGGGGCCCACTGGTCAGTGACTCTGTGCACTATCTAAGCTAGTTAGTCCTAATTAATTGGGCAGGGCCCACTAGTCAGTGACTACTAACTAAACTAACCTAGTTAATTAGCACTAACTAGACTAATTAGTCGAGCAGGGCCCGCATGTTAGTGAGAGAGAGGGGGAGGTCGACCCGTGTCAGCGGGGTCAACCTCGCCGGTCAGCGGTCAAGCTTGCCGGCGTTTAGTCGCCGATGAGGCCACACGCGGCGGCGCGCTGCGGGATTTGCCCACAGGGCACCATTTGGTGCGCGGAGAGCACCTACGTGGAGATGCGACTTGCCCGCATCCAACCACGGTGGTGGTATGGCCGGGGAGTGGCCGGAGCATCGCCGGCGACGAGCTCGGCGGATGCCGAGGCTCGGGTGTGCTCGTGCTCGTGGCTGCGGTGGCCTAGGCGATGCGGCGAAAGAACCTACAGCATCTACGCCACGCGGGGAGTGTGACGGGCACAAGCCCGTGACAAAATGGTCGCCGGAGCATCGCCGGCGACGTGGTCAGGCGGCGATGCGTTCAGGCACAAGACGCACGGCATCTATGGTGTTCTAGGGGCGAAACGAAAAGCACAGGGAGGTTCAGCAACTCACAGGGAAGCCGCAGGGAGGGTCGGTGTGCTCGGGGAAGCTCGGGTGCGGCGGATCGACGACGACGATCAACGGCAGCCGAAGGTTGAAGACGACGGTGGCGGGGACGATGTAGGGGCTCTGGCGTCGTGCAGCTCGGCTGGTCGACATAGTCAACGACGGCGAATCGTCCGGACACGGTGAGAGGGCATGGGGACGGTGTTGGACGCGGCTGCGGCGAGCGGCGGTGACGGTGACGTCTCGGGCGATGTCGGGGAGGGCGAGAGAGGGAACCAGAGAGAGAGAGTGTGTGTCTGGGAGCTCGGGGAGAGAGAGAGGGTTCGTCCCAGGGCGACAGGTCGACGAGGGGAGCGGCTGGGCAGCAGGCAGCTGCGTGGCAAGCATGATGTGCTCGCCGTCGAGCACCTGCCTGCCTGTGCTGGCGAGAGCAAGCAGCTCGCTTGCACAGCAGGTGGGCTGGGCTGCTAGGTGGGCCGGCCAGGTGGGCTCAGGTAAGTGCTCTGCACTGTTTTCTATTTCTCTTTTATTTATTTTCTGTACTGTGTTTTGAAATAGAATAAATACTATTTCATTTGCAAAAACTCTGGAAATATTCAGAGGCACATTTGAGAATATTCTCAACTGCCTAAAAATGCTTCCAAGATTATTTGAGCACTTCAAAATATTTATAAGATTTAAAATGCCCAAATTCAAATACTTATGACTTGGTTCAAAAATCCAGAGTGGCCCCATAAATTGTAGAACCAATTTTGGCAGAGGTTTAAACCAGAACCAAAAATGGTGGGCTTTTATGAAGGGCATTTTGGGTTCATTGAAATTCCAATTGTTGGAATTTAGCATTTTCAGGGGGGTGTTGGGGTTGATTAGCCCCCATTTCAAGTTTAAAAGAAATTTAAACATGATGCACAAGTTCAACCAACCCTAATGCATAACAGGAAAGCAGGGATGTGACAACTCACCCCCACTCAAAAGAATCGCGTCCCGAGATTCAGGACTCGTCGGGAAGGAGGGGTACTCAAGTCGAAGACAATCCTCCCTTTCCCAAGTGGCTTCCTTTTCGAAATGGTGTGACCATTGAACCTTGAGAAACTTGATGTTATGGCGTCGAGTGGTACGCTCGGCTTGATCAAGGATACGAACGGGATATTCCCGATATGAGAGGTTATCTTGTAGATCAAGTGTTTCGTGGTCCACTCCACGGATAGGATCCGCGAAGCAACGCCTGAGTTGAGAAACGTGGAAGACACCGTGGACTCTGGAAAGATGCGGAGGTAGTTCCAATTGGTAGGCAAATTCTCCTCGTTTGGCAAGAATGCAAAAGGGTCCAATGTAACGAGGAGCCAATTTGCCTTTGATACCGAAACGATGGGTTCCCTTTAACGGAATAACCCGAAGGTAAGCCTTCTCGCCGACTACACAAGCCATGTGCTTATGTTTACGATCATATTGGCTCTTTGACGAGATTGGGCTGTTTTCAATTTCTCACGAATAATGCGAACCTGCTCTTCTGCTTCCTGAATCATATCCGGGCCAAAGAGTTGTCTTTCCCCGGTTTCTGACCAGTTAAGAGGCGTTCGACATTTTCGTCCATAGAGAACTTCGAAAGGAGCTTTGCCCAAGCTAGCTTGATAACTATTGTTATAAGCGAACTCCGCGAATGGAAGGCATTTCTCCCAACCCATTCCGAATGAGATGACAGAAGCTCGGAGCATATCTTCCAGAATTTGATTGACTCGCTCTACTTGACCACTTGATTGAGGGTGGAAGGCGGTGCTAAAAGATAGACGAGTTCCCATAGCATTTTGGAAACTTTCCCAAAATCGAGAGGTGAAGAGACTCCCACGGTTTGAGTTAATTTCCAATGGAACACCATGAAGAGACACTATTCGGGAGATGTATAAATCAGCTAGCTGGCTAGCGGTGATACTCTCACGAATAGGTAGAAAGTGGGCCACCTTGGAAAGACGGTCAATCACGACGAACATAGCATTATTCCCTCTCTTGGTCCTGGGAAACCCAGTAATGAAATCCATACTGATTTTATCCCATTTCCACTCAGGAATAGCCAAAGGTTGAAGGGTGCCAACAGGCCGTTGATGCTCTGCTTTAACACGACGACAGACGTCGCAACTAGAAATGTATTGAGCAATTTCTCTCTTCATCCTAGTCCACAAAAACCTCTGGCGTAGGTCTTGATACATTTTAGTACTAGCGGGATGAATGGTGAGAGGGGATTCATGAGCTTCCTTAAGGATCAACTGACGTAGATGTTGTTTCTTGTGAACCACTAAGCGGTTCTCGAAGAAGACAACACCTCGCTCATCCATGGAAAAACATTTAGCAACTCCGCTAGCGATGTTTTCCTTGATCCGAGATATGCCCTTGTCATACCGCTGGGCGGTTATGATCTGATCCATAAGGTTAGGCTTCGCCACCAGGGTGGATAGGGATCCTCGAGGAACTATGTGAAGGTTAAGCTTACGAAATTCCTCGTGGAGAGGTGGTTGACTTTGTTGTAACATCAGGTTGTTACAATAAGATTTACGACTTAGTGCATCAGCCATGACATTGGCTTTGCCCGGGGTGTAAGTTATTCCTAAGTCGTCATCCGAGATCAACTCGACCCAATGTCTTTGCCTGAGATTCAAATCCGGTTGGGTGAAGATATACTTCAAACTTTGGTGATCGTTGAAGATCTCGCAACGATTACCGAGAAGGTAATGTCGCCAAGTTTTGAGTGCATGGACTACAACTTCAAGCTCTAGATCATCCGTGGGATAGTTTTCCTCATGGGGGTGTAATTGTCGTGAAGCATAGGCAATCACCTGACGATCTTGCATGAGTATGCAACCTAGTCCTTGTCGCGAGGCATCGCAATAGATAATAAAGTCCTTGGAGAAATCTGGTGGTACCAGTACGGGAGCAGATGTCAGGCGTCTTTTCAGTTCCTGAAAGCTGAACTCGCACTGTGGGGTCCACTCGAACTTTTTATCTTTCTTGAGGAGTTGAGTTAGTGGTTTAGCAACCTTGGAGAAATTCTCGACGAAGCGGCGGCAATAGCTCGCTAAGCCAAGGAAGCTCCGAACTTGCTTGACCGTCTCAGGTGGAGTCCAATCAAGGACGGCTTAAACTCGCTCGGGATTGACAGCAATACCCTTACCAGAGATTACATGCCCTAGATAGGTCACTTCTGGGAACCAAAATTCAAACTTGGAGAATTTGGCATAAAGGCAATGCTCTCGAAGTTTCATCAATACCAGCCTTAGATGTTCGGCATGTTCCTCTTCATTCTTGGAGTAGATGAGTATATCATCGAGGTATACTACGACGAACTTATCCAAATACTCCATGAAGACCGAGTTCATTAACCGGGAGAAGGTGGCTGGGGCATTGGTTAAACCGAAGGACATGACGGTGTACTCGTATTGGCCATAACGAGTAACGAACGCCGTTTTGGGAATGTCCCTGTTTCTGATTTTGATTTGATGGTCTCCCAACCTCAAATCCATCTTGGAAAAGACTGAGGATCCAGCAAGCTGATCATACAGATTGTTGATCCTGGGAAGAGGATACTTGTTCTTGATAGTGACCAAGTTGATAGGTCGGTAATCTACAACCATCTGATCTGTTCCATCCTTCTTCTTGACGAAGAGGACGGGGCAAGCCCAAGGAGAGGAACTAGGACGGATGAAACCCTTTTTCAAGGACTCATCGAGTTGGTTCTTAAGCTCGGCTAGTTCTAAGGGTGCCATCTTATAGGGTCTTCTAGAAATTGGAACGGTTCCTGGAACAAGGTCTTTCACAAACTCGACATCCCTGTCAGGTGGAACACCTAGCAGTTCTTCTGGAAAGACATCCGGAAAGTCTCGGACTACCGGAATATCTTCGAGGTCTGGAAGGGGGTTGGCATTTAGGGAGTAAAGCTGGCGCTTGGCCACTCGAGTTAAGACATTGACTATCTTGCCCGATGGGTGAGTAAGTTGAACGGTTCTAGTGGCACAATCAATCTTAGCATAATGAGCTGACATCCAGTCCATACCCAAGATGATGTTTATGTCCGAGGACTTGAGAGCTATTAAGGATGCAAGGAAGACAAGTCTATAGACAAGAAATTCATTCCCATTCCTTACTCTAGAAATTTGGCATTTGGAACCCAGAGTTTGAATTACAATGGAAGTGGGCATGTCACAGAATGTGTGTTATGCAATCGAGCATAGCTCTCAGATATGAATGAATCAGATGATCCAGTATCGAAAAGAACAGATGCCGGATGGCAATTAACAAGGAGCGTACCAAGGATGATGTTAGGATCCTCATGAGCCTCCTCAGCTGAGACATAGTTGACATGGCCACGTGTAGTGGTGGCTGGCTTGGCGTAGAATGTCTTTCCCGCTGGCTTACCACGACCAACGGACTTTCCAGACTGATTGGGGTTGTTGTTCTAGGGACACTCTCGACTGTTGTGACGCGGCTCTCCACACTTGAAACATGTCACAACATTGGGGCATGGAGCAGCATTAGCAGCGGGGCCACCATAGGGCTTGGACGGTGCAAACTGCTGGTTGGGACGAGGCGCCTCAAAGGATGGCCTCGGAATGAACCTGGGTGGCAGTGCCGTGCTTGGAATCCACACCCGGCGCTTCTGAGATCCAGAGCCGGATGAAGAGCCAAAATCACGAGAGTGCTTGCATGAAGCGTCATAGTCAGACTGGCCTGTCTCAGCACTGATGGCTTTATTGACCAACTTCTGAAAGGAGGTGCACTCGTGCAGACGAAGATCACGGCGAAGCTCAGGGCTAAGTCCCTTGCGGAACCTTGCCTGCTTCTTAGCGTCGGTGGATACCTCTTCAGGAGCATATCGTGCCAGATTCCCAAATTCACGACTATATGCATCCACAGTCAGTCTTCCTTGGGTGAAATTGCAGAACTCTTCCCTCTTGCGATCTATGAGACCTTCCGGGTTGTGATGCTCATGGAAAGCCTCACTGAATTCAGCCCAAGTAGTGATTTGGCCGACCGGGCGCATAGCCTCAAAGTTTTCCCACCAAAGGCTAGCAACGCAGCATAGGTAACCTTATCAGCTTCGGCTACGTTGGCAGAACGCAGCTTGTGTGTGATGCTGCGGAGCCAGTCATCCGCGTCGAGGGGCTCAACGGAATGATTAAACTTTGGTGGGTACAACTTGATAAAGTCATTGATTGACACCAAGTCATTTCGCTGATGGCGTGCAGTGTTCTGCTCAATCCGCTCCAGCAAGCGGTTAGTCTCACGCTTGTTTCCTTCCGCCTCCAGCATAACTTCGGCCAGGGAAGGCGGGTGAGGCAGATTTCACCCCTAGCTGCACTGGCTTCTCCTTGCGTCGGGGCAGCAGGGTTGCTGCGGGTGTTGACCATCCTAGGAGAAAACAAGACAACGGTTTAGACAAGGATGGCACAAACTTAGCAACGAAGTGCAGAATGTAATGGATAACATGGAATGCTAAGATGTTCAGTGCACGACATGGTAATATAGATACTGCCATATATATACCATTGGTCATACACACCGTACATAGTTTAGTACAAGCCCATGGTAGAGTACAACTACGGTGAAAGACATTACATCTCATCGGAGGCATTCCAAGCTCCTATACATTATTTTTCTACACCTCCGGAGCGTGATACACACCAAGTCGTATCCCACGGGTCACGCAGGACTGTGGAGAATACAACTATTACAATACTAGTGAAACTACTACTAGCTCAGACGGCTCCGTAGTAATCCTCATAGAAGTCGCCATCAAAGCCTGGAAGTGGAACATGATCATCTGGGAACAGACGGTCCTGCGGAGTCTGCGGACCATAGGGACTCGGATGTGGGCTTGGTCCCACGGTGGTGGCAGACGGGGACCATGAGGAGGGGTGATGCCTCCTACATCGCAGGGTATAGGTCCCTCATGTCCATGTATCCTGTCTGCACCGCAGGTGCAAACCGAGTCAAAGTGGCCCAATGATCAGAACGAGTGTGGAAAAGCTCCATACGCAAGCCCCGATTTTCGTGGTACTTATCCTCGAGCATCTCGGCAGTGGTGCGGAGTAGTGACTCCTCATGTGAAGAATCATAGTACAAAGCCTGATAGTACCCCTGTGCTCCAGGAAGGGAGGCTGGCATGTAACGGAAATCGGTGTTCTGTAGCAAGGCAGTCCTGGCTCGAATGATAGTCATCATTGAATAGGCTGCATCCTGCACAGACATCTCAATAGTGACCCCAAGTACATAGGAACAGTGAAGGGGCTCAGTGGCTCCAGGATAAGAGGGATATATCCTGACGGTACAGAGGTACTGGCTCTGGTTGAAGTCTCTGAACTGCTCCTCGACGGTATATTCCGGATACCACCGATAACCTGACTCGACCATCACTCGAACCAACATGGCCATGTGGCCGGGCACATCGAGGCACCGGGTCAGACGAACCACTTGGTTCTGTGAACGGTTGGCCATCTGAAAGCACAGAATAATGCAAAGGCATTAGAATTTTCTAGGGGAAATCGGACAACATAACGTCTGTAAATGCCCAGAAAAAGATTTGAGACATCCACAACAGTTTGCAATACCACTCAACAACATCATATCAAGGTTCTGATTCAACTGGCAACATACTAAAAGTAGTAGAAACTGTACTGAGGCTGGTAACAACAATCCTATAAGCTACTACGGATTATTAACACGTGAACCTGATAGAAGAAGAGAGCCTAGTCCTTAACCCACGTAGAATGAGAAGAGAATGACTCAGATCAGAGGGCATAAGGTAAAGGAGTAAAAGAGCCTTACGTTCCCTCCCACAATCAATTCCCCTACATCTGGAGGTCGATCTTCATCAGGGACACCATGTGCATCCTCTATTTCCACTGCACCAGCACCTCAATCAGGTGCCACCTCCAGCCGTGATACAAGAAAGAAAGCACAACCACCACTATCTGCCAAGAGCACACCTGCTGGGCCTGCACAAAGTTCTTCTTCTTGCATGACATCAATAGGGCACACAAGTGATATTATTTGTCGTCGTTGTAAGGGAAGAGGACATTTTGCGAGAGAATGCAAATCTCAGCGTGTGATGATTGTTAATGAGGATTGTGGGTATGAGTCCGCTAGTGACTATGATGAGGAGACTTTTAATGATGACATCAATACCATTGTTACACCCACAGCCCCTGCTGTTATACATGCTGGACCAATTACTAGATCTCGCGGACGCTAATTGAATTATCAGATATTTCGTTTCTTGGTAACGATTCTAATGCTCATAAGAATATGATGCTGCCTAAATTGGATACATTTGTTTTGCTTACAAATGAAGGGCCTCGCTTGGACAAGAAAGATCAACCTTGGAGCAAGTTCAAGCATGGAGATGATGGCATGCGCAAGGGAAACAAGAACGGAGTTACATGTGATGATTCCAGGACTTTGAAGCCACCATAATGACTACATGAAGCCTTGGACAAAATATACAAGATGCCACTTCATAACTTTCATCCAGAGGCTATTCTAGGTGCCGCGTCACCTCATTATTGAGCCAGACCCATGTATTTTCGAAGTACTTAATTATAGGCTGTTTTTAGAGTCCATATGTGTGGGGAAACAAGAGTTAGGGTTGGTTTCGGACCCCTCCACCAAGGGCCAGGAAATTCCCCCTCTCTCCTCCATATATACAGCCCTTAGGGCATCATTTAGACTTTGGGTTTTGTTTAGATTAAAGTTTGCCATAGCTGCAACTTCGCGTACATCGTTTGTGTTCAACGACCAGACAAAGGCATCACAGAACCCCACCTTGATCAATAAAGCTTTCATCTTATATTTGCAATATCCAGATTGCAATCTCAGTTTCTTGATTGTTCTTTGTTTGCCTGCAGGAAACAGACCTTCGTGGTCAGGTTGATCGTGCTCCGACGTGGTCAATAACCTCTCGGAGTTGGTTTGGCGATTGCTAAGGCGCGACGTCCTCGCACGTTCGTAGTCGGATCGTCAAAGTCGACTTCCTCCAAAATGATAGCCACCATCTCATCGAAATACGGGACACCTTTGCCTCTATCAAGTGGTATCAGATTTCCAGGTTACTCGGTGTGATTTTATAGTTTTTCGTAGTTTAGATCGAGTATGTTCTTCATACCTATAATCCACAAAAAGTCAAAAAAATTAGGGTTAGTTAATCCTATCCGATCCAATCTGAGCCTTTGCATAATCTTTTATGTATTTGTTGTGTTGAATTTGCGGTTGCATCGTCGTGTCTGGTTGCTGGTCTTAGTGTCTAGTCCTTTTGAGTTTCGAGTTCTGTTCACAAGTAGTCACGCCGCCGCCGCATCATCATGATCATCACAGCTGCCATATACCACCATCGTCATCACCGCTACCATATACCACCATCGTCATCACCGCTGCCATATACCACCATCGTTATCACAGCTGCCATATACCACATATCCACCGCCATCACGATAATCCGAGTCCACCTCCATCGCCGATTCGCCACCAGTACGACTTCCACTGTCCTACATATATCTGCCACCAGTCCGAGTTTCCACCAGATTCATCTCCGCCACCAGTCCTAGTCTGATTCCAGTATTTGTTGCTTTGTTTTCGAGTTCCAGATCACGTGATACTCCGAGTCGTGACAGAGTAGGACTCCCCAACTTTCGAGCCACCCGCAGAAGAAAAATAGTTCGAAACTCAAAAAAAATTAAGTCTGGAAAATTCTGGCTAGGCAATTTTTGGACCATTTGTAGACTTCTTCGAAAAAAATTTGTTGCGGAGCAAAAAAAAAGAGGAAAAAATGTGAAAAAGAAAAATAAAAAAATATTCAGAGCGTGCTCCTCCCTTGTTTACGTGCAGCGCCGTGATTTTGTTAGTGTTCTAGGCTCGCGTCTCTAGCACAGTCTAGCCTAGGACCAGCACAGTACCGTCGTTGAGCGTTTATTCAACTTTGCATCTCTGAATTGATTATTGCTGAACCTTTTTGCTTCAATATTATAAGCCTTCCTAGCTCCACATACATCTACATCGTGCGTTTGACTCTCCTTGGTAATTGATCTATCCAAGCTTTGAGAGTTTTGACTACGACGGTTGCCGATCACCGTCTGCTGCTGGGTAAGAACTGGTAAGAATTTGAGATTTGCTTGATGGATTTGTGACACTCCACCATCGCCATTTTCTAGTAGTCTGTAGGATCATATTATTGTGTGTTTCTATTGCTGTTAAGCATGGCAGGATCACAACCCAATGCGATTGACTGGGAGAACATGACGAATAAAGAGTTACATGATAAGTTTCAGCAAATGATGAGTGGACAGGTGGAAGATGTGCTAAACAGATTTAAGGAGGCCATGGAGAAGATAGATGGCACTGAGAAGGCGTTTGAAACAAAGCTCGATAACAAGTTTAATGAATTGCTCGCGCGTCTTCCACCGCCCGCTGCACCTGTCGCACCTCTACAACAACAACAACATCGTCTTCCAAATCAAGTGGGACAAGTACAACGTATTCCCATTGAGCCTAGTCAAACTTCTGGTGCTGCTGTACCTACTATTGGTGCTTCTGTCGCTCCTGCTGCTACTACAGAGGTGGAGGACCATTACGAGGATGAGGTTGATCAAAATCAGAACTACGTGCAACCACCAGCACCACCACCAGGTCGTCCTCATGCATATCATCGCAGCGGTAGGGCTGCACCACCACCTGAGGTACATGACCATCTTCCTAAACTAAAATTGAATATTCCACCATTTGAGGGTAGATATGTTCCTGATATATATCTTACTTGGGAGTTAGAAACTGAACAACGATTTACATGTTTACAATATCCTGAGGAGAGACGTGTTCCTGCTACTGTTTGTGCTTTCACTAGCTTTGCATCTGTTTGGTGGTCTGAACATTGTAGATTATATCCTATTCCAGCTACTTGGGATGCTTTGAAAACTGCTATGCGTACTCGTTGGGTTCCACCATATTATCAACATGAATTACTTGAAAAATTGTAGCGCTTAAGGTAAGGAAAAAATTATGTAGAAGAATATTATCAGGAATTACCAACTGGCATGATTAGATGTGGTATTGTTGAGGAGAATGAAGCTATGCTTGCACGTTTTATGGGTGGATTAAATAGAGAGATTCAGACCATTCCTTAGTATAAGGAGTATACTAATATCACTCATTTATTCCATCTTGCTTGTAAAGTTGAACGTAAAGTGCAGGATCGACAGGCATTGGCGCGAACTAACTTTTCTGCAGGCCGATCTTCATCATTGACACCACGTGCATCCTCTACTTCCACTCCACCAGCACCTCCATCAGGTGCCACCTCCAGCCGTGATTCAAGAAAGCAGGCACAACCACCACTATCTGCCAAGAGCACACCTGCCAGGCCTGCGCAGATGACGAGGACATCAATACCATTGTTACACCCACAGCTCCTGCTGCTATACATACAGGACCAATTACTAGATCGCGCGCACGCCGATTGAATTATTAGGTACTTTCTTTTCTTGGTAACGATTCTAATGTTCATGAGAATATGATGCTGCCTAAATTGGATACATTTGTTTTGCTTACAAATGAAGGGCCTAACTTGGACAAGAAAGTTGAAACTTGGAACAAGTTCTAGCATGGAGATGATGGCATGCGCAAGGGGATCAAGAATGGAGTTACATGTGATGATTTTAGAACTTTGAAGCCACCATAAGGAGTGCATGAAGGCTTGGACGAAATATACAATATGCCACTTCATAAATTTCGTCCAGAGGCTATTTTAGGTGTTGTGTCACCTTATTATTGGGCCAGGCCCATGTATTTTCGAAATACTTAAGCATAGGCTGTTTTTAGAGTCCGTATGTGTGGGGAAACAAGAGTTAGGGTTGGTTTCGGACCCCTCCTCCAAGGGCCACGAAATCCCCCCTCTTCCTCCATATATACATCCCTTAGGGTGTCGTTTAGACTTTGGGTTTTGATTAGATTAAAAGTTCGCCATAGCTGCAACTTCGCGTACTTCATTTGTGTCCAACGACCAGACCAAGACGTCACAGAACCCCACCTTGATCAATAAAGTTTTCATCTTATATTCAAAATATCCAGATTGCAATCTTAGTTTCTTGCTTGTTCTTCGTTTGCTCGCAGGAAAACAGACCCTCGTGGTCAGGTTGATCGTGCTCCGGCGTGGTCAATAACCCCTCGGAAGTTGGTTTAGCGATTGCTAAGGCGCGACATCTCGCACGTTCATAGTCGGATCGTTAAGGTCGACTCCCACAGAAACGATAGCCACCATCTCATCGAAACGTCGGGACACCTTCGCCTCTATCAAGTGGTATCAGATTTCCAGGTTGCTCGGTGAGATTTTATAGTTTCCGTAGTTTAGATCGAGTCTGTTCTTCATACCTATAATCCACAGAAAAGCCAAAAAAATAGGGTTAGTTCATCCTATCCATACCAATCTGAGCCTTTGCATAATTTTTTCTGTATTTGCTTTGTTGAATTTGCGGTTGCATCGTCGTGTAAAGTTGCTGGTCTTAGCGTGTCGGAGTAAATGACCACGGGTAGCCTAGCCGGCTCCCCCTGGCCTTTCTGAAAAAATTACGAACCGATCCGGCCCTCAAGAATCCAAGACGCGGGGCCGCCTTCCCCTGGCCGGCTGTCTCCCAGGCCGACTATCGGAAGGCGGCCCGACTCCAGCCTCATGTAGAAAGCCACGGGAGGGCCGGCTCCGAGAAGCCGGACGCGAGAAGGCCGGCTCCAAGAGGCCGGCTCCCACAAAGCAGTCACGATCGTACCCTCAAAGTCTGCATCCACGTAACGGCGATGTGACGGGGCGTGGCTACAGTAAAACCTGCCACCCCGAATCCCGGAGCACGCCTGGCACAGTGCGCCATACGGGTGGCCATGACCCGTCCGGCGCGGCACTGTTGCCACGTTGACCCTGATGTCATCCACGACGGGCTGCCAGAGTGGCCCACGGCAGTGAGCCCCTTCGGGCAGAGAGACACCCGAAGGCGGCCTGGCCTCCCCCAGTCGGTCCAAGACAGAGCCGGCTCTCCCAGCCGGCTAACCAACCCCTCGAAGGAGACGCCCCATTAAGGAGACAAGACGCGGTGAGGCTACAGCGATCACCCGCCGGACGGCGGCGCTGTAGCCACGCCCACCTCGACGAAGCCCTCGTCACCAGGATTGAGCAATAGTAACCAGCCACTGACAAGGCCCTGGACAGTGGGGCCTGCCTGTCGACCCAGGAGCCGGCAGCCGGCGGGACCCACCAGCCGGCGGGCCCCAGCAGCCGGCGCAGAAGCCGGCGAGTGTAGACACAGACGGCTAGGCCCCACGTCCAGCCGGATTACCATTGTACCCCCCGGGGGTAGGCCTATATAAACCCCCCGGGACACCCATGCAAAGGATTGATCCCTGCTAGTTCTAAACACCACATAGGGAGGAGAAGAGAACGGGCAGAGCCCTTCTTCCTCCTCTCGCCAAACAGCTCAAGGAGCATTGTGTAGCTACTTGTTCATCTAGTGATCATGCGGAGACCCCGTAGAGCAGCAGTAGGGGTGTTATCTCCACGGAGAGCCCCGGAGCTGGGTAAGATTCGCCGGCGTGCATGTCTTCGCCTCATCCCGCTTCTAGGCACCGGCGACGTCTTACTGGCTCCCACAATGATAAGCCACCCGTTGGCATATGTCGCACCTACCACCCGACATTTGGCGCCCACCGTGGGGCCAGGTGCACCGTCGTCCGGAGACCTGTTCTGGACGGGAACCTTCTTCCTCCCCCGCGAGCGTAGCCAGCCCGGCACGCTCGATGGCGCTTGCCACGACGCGCTGCAAGGCGTCACCAACGTCTGCGCAGTGAGCGGCCTCGCTGATCTCCTCGACAAGACCCTCATCTCCGACGAGCTCGTCTCCGACGCGGGCACCGACCACCTCGCCAACCTCCTCTACCAGCTCCATGTCTCCGGCGAGCCTGCTGTGGACTTGGAGTCGGTTGGCTCCACCGATCCGATGCCTGTCGACTCCGACACGGCCTCATTCGACACCTTCCCCACCGACATCACGATCTACAACGACCCGCTTCCCCGGGCCGATGGCTGCGACGCTGTCACCAACGAGGTGATGGTCATCGGCCATGGCGACGCTGCTGATGAGAGCGCCCACGACGCCCCACACGCGGCGTTCCACGACTTGTCCATCCCCCTCCCGGCCGACGCCGACGCTGAAGCACTGGAAGCCCGCAGCCTCGCCCTCCTCGCGGAGGGCCGGAAGTTGGTTTCCATGAGACGCCTCGCTGAGGCCCGCCGACACGAAGCCGACCGCGCCCCCTTTGGCACGCCGCCCCCAGGCGGGCCCAGCCGGGTCGGCGTTGTCAGACAGCGCGGCACTGTCGTTGCCGACACGTTAGGAGTCGACCGCCCAGTCTACGCCACTCCACTCGAGAACCTGCGCGCCGCCCAGGCGGCCGTAGACGAGCTAGACGGACTGGGGGCCGAAGAACTCCCCCACACGACCCGACGCATCCAATAGCTAATCAATGCAGCCGCGCAGCGGCACGAAGCCGACGCCCGCGCGGAAAGCCCTCCCCCGCGCCGAGATCACGGCACGACATCCCGGACGCCGACTACGGGTAGAGACCGCGCGCGGCGCGAGAAAGAGCCGGCTGTTAGCCGAAGCCAAACCCGAATCTCCATCGAGCGAGACGCAGAAGGCCACCCTCGGGCCATGGAGTGGCGGGGCAACCCGCCTCCGCCTCGGCCCCGTGGAGAGAGATATCCCACCCCGCCGCCTGTTGCGCATCCGACTCTTAGCGGCCGGCTGGGTCGCCGCGAAGGAGTCGGCGAAAACGACGCCCGCCATCGGGTCGACCGCCAAGCGCGATCCCTGGCGCTGGAAGAAGAAGACGATGTCGGTCCGCCTTGCTTCAGCCCCCGCATCCACGACGAGCCCTTCCCCAAAGGGTTCTCGCTCCCAAGAGACACGCCCAAGTACAATGGCTCTGTGAAGCTGGAAGATTGGTTGATTGACTACTCCACGGCGGTTAGCATAGCCAATGGCAACCGGCGCGTTGCCGTGAAGTACGTGCCCCTCATGCTGCAAGGCACGGCGCGGACCTGGCTCAACAGCCTCAAGCCATGCAGCATCAACAGTTGGCTAGATTTCACAGAAGCTTTCGTCCGCAACTTCACCAGCACCTACAAGCGGGCTCCCAAGCCTAGACAGCTCTCTTTGTGCGTACAAGGCCCCGCCGAGTCTACTCGCGACTACCTCACGCGTTGGGCCGAGCTCCGCAACTCTTGTGAGGGGGTGCACGGGGTGCAAGCCATAGAATACTTCACTGCCGGGTGCCGAGAAGGCACCCTCCTCAAGCACAAGCTTCTCTGCGACGAGCCGACTACCCTCGATGAGCTTTTGGACATAGCGGACAAGTATGCCACCGCCGACTCCTCAATGAAGACCGAGGTCCGGGTAGACGCGTCCGGGAAAGTACTCAACCCGGCGCCCAAGACGTCGGCTGGGGATTCCGGCCGACGCCCACACCCGAACGACCACAAGCGCAAGGGCCCCGCGCCGCCTCCCGCCAGTCGGCAGGTGGCCACAGTCGAAGGCGAGCCGCCCGAAGGGCGGCCCGTGCCCAAGAAACCCAAGGGCGACCGGCCGGCTTGGCAGCCAGCCTTCTCCTACGAGAAAACTCTCCACGCCTCGTGCAAGTTCCACAGTGGCGCGAAGCCGTCCAACCACACAACCCGGAAGTGCCATTGGCTCACCCGAATCTCCAAAGGCAAAGGGCTCGCGCCGCCTCCGCCTGCCGGTCCGCCGCCTCCGGCTCCGCCGCCGCCGGCCGCTCGGCCCGCAGTCGGAGCCGTGCACGACGAGTTCCCTGACGAGCATGCCGCCTACGTCATCTTTACAAGCTAGCACGAAGACCGGCGCAGCAAACGCCGAGAGCACCAGGAAATCGGCATGGTCGCTGCCAACCCCGCTGAGCACATGCATTGGTCAGAAAGACCTATCAGCTGGAGCCGGGCCAACCACCCAGAGGTGATGCCATCTCCCGGCTCTTACGCGTTGGTTCTGGATGCCACCTTTGCAACGGACAGACACGTCGCCCGTTTCTCCCGCGTGCTGATAGACAGCGGGAGTAGCATCAACATCTTATATCGTGACACCCTCAAGAAGCTGAACGTCAAGACGAAGCAACTCATGCCTACCCGGATAGTGTTCCATGGCATCGTACCTGGCCTGTCCTGCGCCCCCATTGGCAAAATCAAGATTGATGTACTCTTTGGGGACAAGGAGCATTTCCGCCGGGAAGCGATCTGGTTTGTAGTAGTGGACCTCGAGAGCCCCTACCATGCATTGCTTGGCCGACCTGCCTTGGCCAGGTTCATGGCAGTTCCCCACTATGCATACCTCAAGATGAAGATGCCGAGCACCAAGGGCATCATCACCATAGCCGGCGATTACAAGAAGTCCTCCGAGTGCGCAGCAGCCAGCAGCCGGCTGGTCGAGTCCCTTGTGATTGCTGAAGAGAAGAAGATGTTGGACCGGGTCGTGGCCATGGCCGGAAGCAGTCGGCCCTGTCCCCCGATCCCAAGGAGTATGATGCCCAAGGATCTTTCCAGCCGGCCAAGGAGACGAAGAAGATACCTCTTGACCCCGAGCACCCAGAGAGGTTTGCCATCATTGGGGCAAACCTAACAGCAAATAGGAAGGCGAGCTCGCCGATTTCCTCCGTGAGAATCGGGACATCTTTGCATGGTACCCCAAGGACATGTCGGGTGTTCCGAAGGAATTCGCCGAGCACAAACTACACGTCCGAGAAGACGCAAAACCAGTCAAACAACCCCTCCGCCGACTGTCGGAGGAGAAAAGAAGGATTGTGGGAGAGGAGATAGCCCGGCTTTTGGCAGCCGGCTTCATTATGGAAGTTTTCTTTCTAGAGTGGCTGGCCAACCCGGTCCTCGTGTTAAAGAAGAACAACAAGTGGCGCATGTGCATAGACTACATGAGCCTCAACAAGGCCTGCCCCAAAGAACCCTTTGCCCTGCCGAGGATTGACCAAGTGATAGACTCCACGGCCGGATGCGAGCTGTGGAGTTTCTTGGATGCTTACTTAGGATACCACCAGATAAAGTTAGATCCGGCTGACCGCCTGAAGACTGCCTTCATCATGCCATTCGGAGCCTTCTGCTACCTGACTATGACATTTGGCTTGAGAAATGCCGGTGCCACTTTTCAGCGTTGCATGCAGAAGTGCCTCCTCAAGCAGCTCGGCAGAAATGCCCACGTCTACGTAGACGACATTGTGGTGAAGACGGAGAAGCGTGGCACCTTGCTGGAAGATCTCAAGGAAACATTTGAGAACCTATGCCGGTTCCAAATCAAGCTCAACCCCGAGAAATGCGTGTTCGGAGTGCCAGCCGGCCAGTTCCTAGGCTTCCTGGTCTCCGAACGCGGCATCGAATGCAACCCGGCAAAGATCAAGGCCATTGAGAGAATGGCGATTCCCACCAAGCTTCGAGACGTCCAGAAGTTTACCGGATGCTTGGCCTCCCTGAACCGCTTCATCAGCCGGCTCAAAGAGAAAGCTCTCCCCCTCTACCGCCTCATGAAGAAGACCACTCACTTCGAGTGGAATGACCAAGCCAACCAAGCTTTTCACGAGCTGAAGAAGATGCTGGCCACACCGCCGGTCCTGGCAGCACCGACTGAGAAAGAGCCCATGCTCCTCTACATCGCCGCAATCAGCCGGGTGGTCAGCATCGTCATCGTAGTCCAACGCCCAGAAGAGGGCCGAGCCCAGCCGGTCCAGAGGCCGGTGTACTATTTGAGCGAGGCACTGTCTGCCTCGAAGCAGAACTACCCGCACTACCAAAAGATGTGCTATGGCGTGTACTTCGCCGCCAAGAAGCTGAAGCCCTACTTCCAAGAGCAACCCATCACGGACGTATGCACCGCCCCGCTGGCCGAGATCATAGGCAGCCGGGATGCATCCGGCCGGGTGGAGAAATGGGCCATCGAGCTGGCCCCTTACACGATCTTCTACCAGCCTCGCACCGCCATCCAGTCCCAGGCATTGGCCGACTTCCTCGTCGACTGGGCCGAGACCCAGTACCTGCCGCCGGCTCCCGACTGCACTCATTGGCGCATGCACTTCGATGGGTCCAACATGCGCACCGGCTTGGGAGCCGGCGTCATCCTTACCTCTCCCAAAGGCGACAAGCTCAGATACACGCTGCAAATTCACTTTGCCGCCTCCAACAATGTAGCCGAGTATGAGGTGCTCATACATGGGATCCGGCTTGCCAAAGAGCTCGGCATTCGCCGGATCCTATGTTATGGCGACTCGGACTTGGTGGTCCAGCAATTATCCGGCCACTGGGATGCCCAGGACGCAAATATGGCAAGCTACTGCTTCCTCGTTCAGCAAATCAGTGGGTATTTTGAAGGATGCGAGTTCCTCCACATACCGCGAGCCGACAACGAGCCAGCTGATGCTCTGGCTCGAATAGGCTCCACCCGGCAAGCAATACCAACCGGTGTCTCTCTACAACACCTCCTCAAGCCGTCTATCAAGCCGTCTCCAGAGTCCAATTCCATCTTCATGCCGCCTGACCCTGACGCGGCCGGGTCCGGCTCGAAGAACCAAGCAGGTGACCCGGGGACTTCGACAGTCGGCCCAGGGACATCAGTAAGCGGCTCGGGGATTTCCGTAGTTACGCCCGACCCGGGGACTGCCACACCCGGCTCGGGGACTGCGGTAGTCGGCCCGGGGACTGCACCAACACAACAGCCAGCGGCCGACTCCAGCATTTCACCACCCAGCCCGCCCGCCCTGGTCGCAGTAGCCACATTGGCAATAGAAGAAGTCGCAGCTCCATCATGGGCTCAGTCCATCCTCAACTTCCTAATAAACCAAGACCTACCGGCTGATGAAACAGAGGCAAGACAAGTCCAACGCCGAGCCGGAGCATACACAATCGTCAACAGAGAGCTCGTCAAGCGCAGTGTCATTGGAGTCCTCCAGCGATGCGTCGAGCAAGAGAAGGGCATTGCAATCCTCAGACATATCCACCAAGGAGAATGCGGCCACCATGCGGCCTCAAGATCACTCGTCGCCAAAGCCTTCCGCCATGGTTTCTTTTGGCCGACTGCTTTGGATGACGCCAAGGAGTTAGTTAAACATTGCAAAGGGTGCCAACTCTTCAGCTCCAAGCAACACATGCCGGCTTCAGCACTCAAGACCATCCCCCTCACTTGGCCCTTCGCCTTTTGGGGACTGGACATGGTGGGCCCATTCAAGACGGCGCGCGGCGGCATGACACATTTGCTTGTTGCCGTGGACAAATTCACCAAGTGGATTGAGCCAAAGCCGATCAAGAAGCTGAATGGGCCGAGTGCCGTAACATTCATCGCAGATATAACAACTCGGTACGGCGTGCCACACAGCATCATCACCGACAACGACACGAATTTCCCCAAGGGAGCCTTGGCACGTTTCTGCGTGAGGCAAGGCATCAGGTTGGACTTAGCGTCCATTGCCCACCCGCAGTCAAACGGCCAGGTCGAGCGAGCCAACGGCCTCATCCTTTCCGGCATCAAGCCCCGACTGGTCGTACCACTGGAGCGTTCAGCCGGCTGCTGGCTCGATGAGCTGCCGGCCGTCCTCTGGAGTCTGCGCACTACTCCAAACAAGTCAACCGGCTTCACTCCTTTCTTCCTCGTGTATGGTGCCGAGGCGGTCATCCCAACCGACATCGAGTTCGACTCACCTCGGGTAGCCATGTACACGGAGGTGGAGGCCAAGGAAGCACGAGAAGACGGCGTCGACCTGCTGGAAGAGGGCCGGCTGTTAGCCCTCAGCCGGTCCGCCATCTATCAGCAGGGCCTGCGCCGCTACCACAGCCGGAAGGTCAAGCCAAGATCCTTCCAAGAGGGCGATCTTGTGCTTCGGCTGATCCAGCGAACAGCCGACCAGCACAAGCTCTCGGCCCCTTGGGAGGGCCCCTTCGTCATCAGCAGAGCTTTAGGCAACGACTCCTACTACCTAATCAACGTGCAGAAGCCGAAGGCACGAAAGAGAGACGACTCCGGCAAGGAGTCAGAACGACCATGGAACGCCAACCTCCTCTGAAGATTTTACAGTTGAAATACAGTATGTAACACGCCAACTTTTGTACTATGTACGAGACAATAGGCCCCCCGAGGAGAGCTCGGGGACTGTCATCTTTTAAATATGAATGAAGAGTATCATGCTTATGACCTTGTCATTACATTTACTCTTTTCGTCCGGCACCGGGTTCGACTAGTCGGCCCGGGGACTGGCCGCCTGGAGTTATATTAGAAGTCCTACCCGCGGTCAGACAAGTAGTGTGCCGGCACCCAAGCCTTCTCTAGCCAAAAGTCACAGTTCGAAGAACCGGCTGTCCGGCTGGCAAGAGTTAAAGGCAGGAAAGGACGCCCACACGAAAAACGGCTAGGGACTAACGGACTAATATAACAAAAGCCGGTTTTTCTCCCACCGCCGACCGACTACCAGAGTAGCCGGCCGGCCAGCTTCCATTCACCTCACTTCAGTCTAAAAAAGCTCGAGTACTTACCTCCCCAAAAGGGGAAGGGGCAAAGGAAACATCCTAAGGACAAAAAGCATACGTAAATGGAAGCCAAACACGCACACAATAATATTTACATAAAAGACCTTCAAGAGGCCAGCATTCAACATAGTTCGAATACACCCCCAGTGGGTGGAACTGCGCAAGCTTAATAAAATTGTTCAAAAGGCAACAATCAGGAAAAAACAAGGACGTCAGACTAAGCCAAGGGAGCGACTGGCAAGTCGGGCAGGTCGGTGGAGACGGCAGTGCCGGCTGGAGGAGTGGCCGGCTGGCGAACCTCGGCATGATCACCGCGTCCCGCAGAAGGCGCGCTAGCACGCGCATCATTGCTGGAGGCACGATCAGGCTGAGGCTGGCTGGCCGTTTCACCGGCCGGCTCAACGTCTTCGCCCTCCTCTCCTTCGTCGTCTTCACCTTCATCGCTGGAGGCGATCTCCTCTGCCGAGTCTTCACCCGCTGCTGGGTCCAGCCCGAACCACTCCTCCGGCTGGGCAACACCGTCATCATTAATTTCAGGAGCAAAGACGCTGATGTCAGTACACTCGGCGATCGTCGAAGCGCGCTGAGCGATAGCCGGCCGCACCTCCTCCAGCTCTTGGTCGGCCTCCAGCCGCCAGGTGCGCAGCTGGTCCAGGTTCAGCCCCGGATACCAAGCTCGGATGAACTCCAGCGCCCGCCCAGCTCCAAGCCAGGCTGCCGACGCCTTCCAGGCCTCGAAGCGGCCAACCGCAACCTCCAGCCAGTCGGCAGTCTGGCTCGGGGTGCGGGGAATCGTCTCGCCTGGCCAGAGGGTGGCCAACACCTGCGCTCCGGCGCGCTGGAGGCGGCGGAGCATATGATGAGCCGGCTGCAGCCGCGCTTGGACCGCCAAGAGTTGCTCCTCAAGTGTCCGGCTCGCCTCCGGCGCAATGTCGGCCCCCGCCTGACGGCGTGCTTCGCGATGGGCCTCGATGGTTTGGGTAGCGAAGACGGAGTAGCCGGGAAAGTAGTCTGCATAGAGAATAAAAAGCAGCACAAGTCAGAACACAAATCAGGCGGCAAGGGGAAACCAAGGAGCAAGGAAGGCGGCTTACCATCGATCAAATCCTCAATACGGCCAAAGCCTTCATTCAGCGATTGCCTGGTCTCAGCCCAACCCACCGCTTCAGTCTCAAACTCGGCCTTCAGGGCGGCTTCGTTATCCTACGCCTTCTTCAGGGCCGCCTTCTGGCTCTCCTCCTGGTCAGCCAGCTTCTTGGCCAGGCAGTCACGCTCCAGGACCAAGGCATCGTACTCGGTTTCCTTGGCGTGAAGGGCGGCATGTGCCTTGCTGAGCTGCCCCCTGAAGTCGGCATTGGCTCCTGCGAGCACAAAAGACAAAAGAAAAACCAATAAGGTGAAGTCGTCCAGGAAGATCCGACCCGACTGCTCGGCAGTCGGCCCGAATCTCGGGGACTACACCCAGTGGGTGCGCTGTCGCGCCCCCACAGGAGATGAACGAAACCAAGTACGCACTCTGGCTGCTGATCAGGTCTTCGGTTCTCCGGCCTAGCTCCTGAGCCTGGGAGTTGAAGGCAGCAGCGTGGAGGTTATGATACTCCTGAAAGAACAGACAGGAGGCGGGTATAAGATGGTTGTCAGAACCTGGTAAGTTCCGAGCCGCCTGCGCAGCAGCCGACTCGGAACTCGGGGACTACACCCAGTGGGTGCGCTGACGCGCCCCCACGGAAGAAATCAAGAGAACAAAACAACCAAGACTAGAAGACTCACCCGGATGACGGCCCGCGTCGCAAGGAACTCCTGGATGTATTGCTGCAGCGAGGCGGCTTGGGCCTGAAGCCGGTTCCGAACCTCTTGGGCCGCCACGTTCATCTCGCTCGTCCCCCCGCTGGGAGTCCACGTTCAGCTGCACCTCGAGGCCGGCTCCTGCTTCCGGCTCACCTTCGGCCGGCTGCTCTGGCGCCGCAGCGGATTGGCCACTTTGGCCCGCTCCGGTCGGCGCCGTCTGCGGCGTCCCTTCCATGGAGGCCACATGGACCTCCCTCCTCTCCATCACCGGCGGTTCTTGGTCGACCTCCTCCAACGGAGGCACAGGGATGTTGGGGGACACGGCTCGGAGGGGAATGACGAGCAGCGGAGGCGGGTTGTGCGAGGCCTCCGCCTCCGTCTCCGCGGCTGCCGCATCCGCCCGGGCCTTAGCCGCCGCGTCGGCTTGCTCCTTCGTCGCCTGGGCGGTCCTCCGCTCCGCCGCCTCCCGCTCCTCCCACGCCTCCCGTGCGTTCCGCTCCGTGGCCTCCCTAAGGTCGGCG
This sequence comes from Triticum urartu, assembly GCF_003073215.2. NCBI lineage: Eukaryota > Viridiplantae > Streptophyta > Magnoliopsida > Poales > Poaceae > Triticum > Triticum urartu. The sequence continues at coordinate 359,154,073 of NC_053027.1, read as the reverse complement.
CGGGGATCCACGCGACGGGAGCCTGAAGACCCTCCAGTCGGCCCGACTACGGAGCCGCCTGGCCCCCGCTCAAGGGAAAGTGGTGCCCTGTCCGGCGAGCAAAGAGGTTTAGAAGAGTTTCGGTCGAAAGGGACAACGAAAGATATATAGAAAGCATTCGACGACTTACGCCGAGATTGCCTGCGGCTGTTTTACTGCCTTGCGAAAGCATGCCGCCTTCGCGGCTGCCTCATCTCGCTTGGTCGCTGCCGTGGAAGCCTTGGATTTCTTCGGTCGGCTGCCGAAGAGGATCGACGCAGCCCGGCGCTTCTGCGCGCTGCCGCAGGCAGAGGGTGCGGCGGACGAGCTCGCGCCTTGACGGTCAGGCGCTGGCTGGCAGCGCGGGGCGACTTCGACCTCGGCATCGTCCGGCCAGTCCTCGAAGCCGGCCCCGAGCCCTGCGCCTCCGGCCTCGTCGCTTTCCCCCACAATGGCGTCATCCATGGCGGCCGCACCCAGGTCCGGATCGTCGGCGTCGTCCACCGTGCGGTCGGGGAGGAGCTGGCGCTCTACCCCTGCGGCCCCGGTCGTCGGCGGAAGGAGAGGGTTCTGTTAAGAGCAAATCAACTAATCATAAGTCGGGTATCATGAGGCCGGCTACCAACGAAAGAAAAGAAGGAAAAACTTATGACGGGCGGAGGGTTGGCGCGAGAGTACGGCTCCTTGCCATATCGCCAATCCTCGGCGAGCTTGCAGTTGGAGATATAGTTCACCATGTAAGACACCTCTGCATGAGGCATCTCCCTGGTGCTCAGCCGGCTTGGGCCGAAGCGGTCGCTCATCTGACAAATCATGTGAGGCCGGCTTTGGAGGGCAAGTACCCGGCGCTCCACGAAGGCGGCCACCAAGTCGGCTCCGGTCAGGCCCTACGACTGGATCATCACCCGAAGCCGGGAGACGGCTGCGTTCCTGGCCTGAGACAACGACCTGGCCTGGTAGCTCCATGAAGGTCGCCTCCCAGCCGGCGGGCCGGCTTCATAAGCCGGCAGGTTGACGTAGTCGCCTTGCTGCGCGACGTTCTTCACGTAAAAGTAAGATTTCTGCCAGAGCTTCACGGATTGGATCAGCGGGATGGGCGGGAACAGGTTGTTCTCGCCTGACCGCCTCATGGCAATATAGGCTCCGCAGGGGGCGGGCACACCCGCGACGACGGTGCCGAGCTTGCTCTGGAAGAATTCCCCCCAGAGCTCGAGCGTGGGGAGGACCCCAAGGAAGCCTTCGCACAGGGTGACGAAGGCCGACAGCAGCATCACCGCGTTGGGCGTGAGGTGATGCGGCTGGAGGTTGTAGAATTCGAGAAAGGCTCGAAGGAACCCGCTCGCCGGAAGGCCGAAGCCACGCAGGCAGTGCGAGCGGAAGATCACCCGCTCGCCCTCCTTCGGTGCCGGCGAAATCTCATTCTCCGGCGCTTGACGAACCCGCATGAAGTTCTCACCGGGCAGGCATCGCGTCTGGCGAAGGAACTCGATGTGGTCCTCGTGGACGTTGGAGCCATCCCACGAGCTCGACAGCGCCATGGGAGCAAGACGATGTGGCGGCGGAATGGTGCAGCGGTGGGTGGCTGCGGCGGCGGGAAGAAGAAGAAGGAGGGCGAGAGGGGGCGGAGCGAGGGAGAGCGTGCGAGCCTCTGCCGCTCCCCCTCCTCCCCCTACTTATAGACCCGCGCGGCGGAGCCGAGGAGGCGTGGAGTGGGGGAACGTGGGGATCAACTGTGCCCACTCCCCCATGTCACGCGATTATTGCCCCCTAATGGCGTATTAAAATCGCCACGGGAAGAAGAGCGGTCCGCATGGGCCGCAGAAGATCCACGCTCGGGCCGAGGCCTAGGATTGGCGGGCCCGGGCCTGCGGCGGCGTCCCGTCTCGCGCGTGCAATGGCAGGGTTTCCTTGTCACATGGCCCGCGGGATGGCCTGCGGTCAGCTCGCGGGTCGACCGCGTTCCCGCCTACGAGAAACGGAGCTCTCCGAAGACGGCACACACAAGCGAAGCCGGCCCCTCATGATAGGAAGCTGACCAAGCTTCTCATCCCTTTGTCAGCCTCGAAGCTCGCTCAGCTTCGGGGACTACTGTCGGAGTAAATGACCACGGGTAGCCTAGCCGGCTCCCCCTGGCCTTTCTGAAAAAATTACGAACCGATCCGGCCCTCAAGAATCCAAGACGCGGGGCCGCCTTCCCCTGGCCGGCTGTCTCCTAGGCCGACTATTGGAAGGCGGCCCGACTCCAGCCTCATGTAGGAAGCCGCGGGAGGGCCGGCTTCGAGAAGCCGGACGCGAGAAGGCCGGCTCCCACAAAGCAGTCAAGATCGTACCCTCAAAGTCTGGCACAGTGCGCCGTACGGGTGGCCATGACCCGTCCGGCGCGGCACTGTTGCCACGTTGACCCTGATGTCATCCATGACGGGCTGCCAGAGTGGCCCACGGACGGTGGGCCCCTTCGGGCAAAGAGACACCCGAAGGCAGCCTGGCCACCCCCAGTCGACCCAAGACAGTGCCGGCTCTCCCAGCTGGCTAACCAACCCCTCGAAGGAGACGCCCCATTAAGGAGACAACACGCGGTGAGGCTACAGCGATCACCCGCCGGACGACGGCGCTGTAGCCACGCCCACCTCGACGAAGCCCTCGTCACCAGGATTGAGCAACAGTAACCAGCCACCGACAAGGCCTTGGACAGTGGGGCCTGCCTGTCGACCCAGGAGCCGGCAGCCGGCGGGACCCACCAGCCGGCGGGACCCACCAGCCGGCGGGCCCCAGCAGCCGGCGCAGAAGCCGGTGAGTGTAGACACAGACGGCTGGGCCCCATGTCCAGCCGGATTACCATTGTACCCCCGGGGGGTAGGCCTATATAAACCCCCCGGGGACACCCATGCAAAGGATTGATCCCAGCTAGTTCTAAACACCACATAGGGAGGAGAAGAGAATGGGCAGAGCCCTTCTTCCTCCTCTCGCCAAACAGCTCAAGGAGCATCGTGTAGCTACTTGTTCATCTAGTGATCATGCGGAGACCCCGTAGAGCAGCAGTAGGGGTGTTGTCTCCACGGAGAGCCCCGAAGCTGGGTAAGATTCACCAGCGTGCATGTCTTCGCCTCATCCCGCTTCCAGGCACCGGCGACGTCTTACTGGCTCCCACAATGATAAGCCACTCATTGGCATATGTCGCACCTTCCACCCGACATAGCGTCTAGTCCTTCACAGTCTTGAGTTCTATTCACAGGTTGTCACGTCGCCGCTGCCATATATCACCACCGCATCATCATCATCGCTGCTGCCATATACACCACCACATATCCGCCGCCATCACGCCAATCCGAGTCCACCTGCAACATATATATATCTGCCACCAGTCCGATTTCCACCAGATTCATCGCCGCCACCAGTCCGAGATTCCACCAGATTCATCTCCGCCACCAGTCCTAGTCCGAGTCCATTAATTGTTGCTTTGTTTTTGATTTCCGGATCATGCGATACTTCGAGTCGTGACAGAGTAGGACTCCTGAGATTCCGTGCTGCCTGAAGAAGAAAAATAGGTCCAACCTCAACAAAAAAACTAAGTCTGAAAAATTCTGGCTAGGCAGTTTTTAGACCATTTGTAGACTTTTTAGAAAAAAAATTGCTGCGGAGCAAAAAAAGAGGAAAAAAGTGAAAAAAAAATTCAGAGCGTGCTCCTACCTTGTTTATGTGCAGCGCCGTGATTTTGTTAGTGTTCTAGGCTCGCGTCTCTAGCACGGTCTAGCCTAGGACTAGCACAGTACCGTCGTTGAGCGTTTATTCAACTATGCATCTCTGAATTGATTATTGCTGACCCTTTTTGCTACCATTATATAAGCCTTCCTAGCTCCACATACATCTACGTCGTGCATTTGACTCTCCCTGGTAATCGCTGTATCCAAGCTTTGAGAGTTTTGACTACGACGGTTGCCGATCACCGCCTGCTGCTGGGTAAGAACTGGTAATAATTTGAGATTTGCTTGACGGATTTGTGATTGTCCACCACTTATTAGTAGTCTATAGGATCATATTCTTGTGTGTTTCTATTGCTGCTAACCATGGCAGGATCACAAGCCGATGAGACTGACTGGGAGAACATGACAAGTTTCAGCAAATGATGAGTGGACAGGTGGAAGATGTGCTAAATAGATTTGAAGAGGTCATGGAGAAGATAGATGGCATTGAGAAGGCGTTCGAAACAAAGCTCGATCACAAGTTCAATGAATTGCTCGCGCGTCTTCCATCGCCCGCTGCACCTGTCACACCTCTACAACAACAACAACATCGTCTTCCAAATCAAGTGGGACGAGCACAACACGTTATGATGCGGAGCATCCTACGATCATCCCCATGTACACTCAAGCATACGCCTTTGGACCTAAGGTGAACTCGCTCCTTTCCGAATCTTCCCTTTCCGCATGTAAGACATGGATGCTACTTCAAGTGCGGACCTTGTGCATACTCAGGTACACCCGAGGAGTCCAAGGAGAGCCGAAGGACCAAGGCCAAGCGTGTGCGGGAGAGAATGAAGGAGAAGGAAGAAGAGTCTGCTGCTACAGCAGCCGGACATCCGGCCCTTCACGAGCCGCCGGACATCCGGCCCAGGTCCCGGAAATCCAGACACCGCCGAACCTGAGAGCAACAAGACCAACCCCACCAGCCCGGACATCCGGACATCCGGCCCTCCGCGAACACCCGGACATCCGGCCCGTCGCCCGGACATCTGGTCTTCCCTGCCTGCGTGCAGTGCATCTGGGCCGAGGCCCATGTACCCCTTCGCCCCTTAGACTATATATACTCCCCCCCCACCAACGTTTTAGGGTTAGCATTGTGATAGCTCATTTGAGAGATAGAGCTTCGCTCATCCATATCGGATCTACTCCACGAGAGAGACCGCGGCCCCTCTACGGATAAGATCCACCTTGGATTCAAGACCCCTCATGGGAAGATCCCCTTGTGGATTCAAGACCTCCTCACGGAGAAGAACCGGTAACCTCTTGTATCGTCCGTTGTTGACTTTGGATCGTGTATCTCTCTTTGTGTTTCGAGGATCTAGCACATGTGTGATCATACTTGTTGGTTTGAGTGTTCTCTTGTGTTCCCCTCGTGATTTTCCCCTCGTTTCCCTCCTCGTGTTCTTCGCGGGATCTGCTCCTTTCGTGAAAGATCGGGCCACTAGGGTTCTACCGTACGTCATGTTGGTATCATGAGCCACGTTGATCACGATTTCGAAGCCGCCCCTCTTCGTTTTCTAGCCTAATTTTGTTGTGTTCTTCCCCAATTTCGAAAATCCCGACCAAAAATAGCCCCAATTTTTTTGTGATTTGTTGGTTTGAGGAAGTTTTGTTGATTTTGATCCATGGATTTGCTTGGTTTCGAGTGGATCTAGCATATCCCCAAGTTTCCCCACTTTCCATCCATGAAATCCCATCAATTTTGCCCCCAAAATCATCTATTTCCGCCCCAAATCGAGTTTCGAAGTCCAAATCCCAATCTGGAATCGTCGGGCCGGACATCCGGGCCTCAGGCCGGACATCCGGGCCATCCGGCCAGACATCCGGGCCCCAAGCCGGACATCCGGCTCCTGGAGCATAAAACCCGCACGGTTCTGGACATCAGCCCCCGGATATCCGGCCCCCACCCCCGGATGTCCGGCCCCTGTACATTTTAGCTTCCCCGTTTCACCGTTTTGTCCATAAATAATTCATCCGGAGTCCGTTTTTGATGTTCTTTAGCTTGTTGAAAAGCTCTTGACATCCCCCTTCCAACAAAAATACTACCATAACCATTTGACTCCATCAAATTTTTGGAACTTTGGCATCTTTGCCTAGGGCTTCCACCACAACCTCCGCATAACCACCACCGACTTCCGCAACCTAACCAATTTTGTTCCTTATAGCATTTGTGGTTGTTTGAGTTGTGATTTGAGTCTCCTAAGGTGCCTAGGCTACTTAGGGATGATTGCTTCTTCATCAACCACCACCACCACCATAACTCCCACGTAAGCTTGCCCACCGTACACTTCCACCACCCCAACTTAACCCAATTTTGTTAGTGTTGTGAGTTGTGTCTCCTAAGGTGTTTCGGCTACTTAGGGACCGTGCTTCCAACTCCGACACTGTGTAAAGTCAACCTTACCCTCAACTTCCACATTGCCTACTCACAAAACACATCATTGCATTTCCGCAATCCTATTGAGCTTCCGCAACCACCACCACTTTCCCGCTACCATTATTTGACATTTGACATTTGAGATTTGGAGTTCGCGGTTTTTTTGTTTCCTAAGGCGTTTCGGCTACTTAGGGACGAGTCTCCATCATCTTGGTATCTCCATCAAGATCACTGCCACTCATCATCGCCAAGGACGGTAACCTCCATATCATCTTGGTATCGTGGTATCCCTCCATTGTATATTCCCTTGCAATTGCATTGATAACCCCTAGCCCATTTTGCGTCACTTGCCTATCGAGACTAGACATTTGAGTATTTCCGGCAATGTTACTTGTGCTCATTAGTGATCTACGCCATACATTGCATACATACCATATCATATCGGTATCATATCATCCCTTGTGCCTCAAGTTTGTTCCCGCATATACACAATCGCTATCTTGGTTTGTGCATTTCGGAAAGTGGCCATATACGAAAAAACAATAAGCTTTTAAGCAAAAGAAAAAGAGTGAACAAAGAGCTTGTAAGCAAGTGCCATAGCATCATACCACATTGCATAAGATTGTCATATTCGATCATCTTGGATCATACCACCGAAACATCATATACATATCATACATGGGATAGAAGTCGTTGCATTTTTGTCTCCTATAGGTTGTGCACAAGTGTCGTATCCGCCTGTTGAGAAATCATGCTGGTGTCTCTCTAGAGTTGTGCAACAAGAGCATTTTCCGTGGATTCCACATTTTGAGCTCATTCCTTGGTTGCACGACCCCATTTATCTATCCGTGTGTGTGTTTCCGTGTGCCACATATTGCTATTGGTCTACTTGTTTCACTTGTGAATTTGTGAATCTCTTTCAACATTATTGACTCTTGCTAACATTTTGCATCAAATTTTTTGTGCCACTATCCTTACCGAGCTCCACCATAAGCCTTATTTGTGTAGGTGTGAGAAACCGACAAGAATCGGTACCAATTGTGCTATTTCCTTGTCCACATTGGAGTGATCATTGATCCACTTTCAACTTTGGTATAGGTACATTTGGTATTCGTTCTTCTATTTCTATCACTCACATTTTTCTCTTGGAGTGATGGATAGGCAAGGCATTTCATCTCCAGTCTACCACAACAACGACGGCGTGAACAACTACATCACCAAAGCGTCAATCTTCGATCTACAACAACAAATGCAAGGCGCACAATCAAGATTGCGAGAGCGCATCAAGAACCTCTCCATTGACATTCGCCACTCCGAAGCGAGGAAAAGGGACTACATCGACAACAAGCTTTCCGCACAAAAGGAGGAACAAGATGCAAGGATGGAGGAGATTCGAGCCTTGTTGATCAACCATTCTTCCCCTTCATCATCCTCAAGGCGGTGGCATTCAAGTTACAAGTCTTCAGAGCGCAAAAATTATGCAACGCAAGTCGTCCAGATCCACATCTCCATGGCGACCACCATCACGTTCGTGATCCACATCGTCATGAAGGGCAAGTCACCTCCAAGCATCATGTGCACGACGACGACGAACGCCATCGAGCTCAAGTACGACAACAACACCATAAACATGAAGATGCTCAAGATGCGCCTACCTACAAGTCCCAACAAGCCCTACTTCACGCCAAGTACAAACTTCATGACCACAAGATAAGACCGCGAGACGAGCACCACCAAGATGGCACTACGGCTACTACCACCACCACTTTGGCATCTTCGCCAAGTGATATCAAGGCATCTTCGCCTTTGGACGTACGGCATCTTTGCCTACTTCCCGTGAGTTTGCCTACATTGACATCATCAAGTACAAGACGACCAACTACGAGCGAGCGCGACACTTCCATCTTCGGAAGCCTCCCAAGGAAGATGGCCGAGCATGGGACATTCCCTTCGGTCATGGAGACGAGCTACAAGGTGCCACATCATATGGGCCTCCTACAACAAGACGACGACAAGAAGGTCGAGCAAGGGCCATCCCCTTCCACAACGGCGACGAGCACGAACCTCTTCAACAACATGAAGACGTCCCCCATATTCGACTCATACTCCGAGTCAAGCTACGAGAACGCACATGCGACCTTATCTTTGGCATTGGAGGAGAGTGATGATGTGCCATCTTCGGCCTTCATCCACGGCTACGACCACGACATGATTGAGCATGGAGACATTTGCACCAACATCTCTCAGACACCCACATATAAAGAGATGCCCCAATTGCCATGTGAGGAGAGCCACCACCCCATGAGTGAGATGAGTGACTCCACCATATATGACATTGAGTGCATTTCCTATGAGAGGATGAGTGCGACCACCACTAGCCCCACACTTGAGAGCATCCAAGAGGGAGTGAGTGAGCCACCACACTTAGCTAGTGAGGTACTTGACACGGCACGTGAGGCCACTATGATTTCTAACAACTTAACCTATACTTCGAGTGTGTTTTCTTTGGTGCTATGTCTCCTACATGATGACACGCCTATCCTCGATGAGTCCATACCTCCAATGGAGACAACGATGGCCATGGTGGATGATGATGCACCCCCACATGGTTCCATCAAGATGAAGATGACCACGACTTGGTCTTCGACACCTCACCTACAACACATGAGCGATGCCCCAAAGGTAACATAGGTGATGGTGCTTCTCTTTTCCCACTAGTGGACTATCTCACCAATGATTTCTTGCATGATGTTGATCCACCTATTCCCATGCTTCATGCTAGTGCGACTTCTTCATGTCATGACTTACCTATTTATGATAAATATGATGATAAGCATGTTGATTTGCCTAGTTGTGATGCTATGCTCCATAGGGTATCTTGTGAAAATTCTTTTGGTCACATCATGTTTGGCAATCCATTAACCTTGTCATATGCTATGAGTGAGATATCCCATATTGCATCATTTCAATCTCAACATAGTGACTATGCATGCCCCATTCACATAAATCCCATTTGCACTTATGGCATAGATGACGAGATGATGGTCATTGGCTTTTGTTTCTCTTGCGATGACATTGCCATGCTTCCTTTACATGATTTGCGCAATTAATCTACTATGCCATGCCATGATCACAATGTTCCAACTATGCATTGTTTTGGATGTTGTCAATATTCTCCATGTGATGTTTCCACTAATGATCATGAGGAGACCCCCATAGTTTCCTCATACATATTAGGAGATTTTGATGCATTCCATACTTTGCATGATTCCCGTAATTGCTTGCACCATATGCATTCCATGCATAACAATGCTCTACATATTTCCCATGATGCATTACACAATTTGGGTCTCCATTATGCTATACATAACAACAAACCTATCATGATGGATGACATGTTTCTCTATCATGCATCACATTTATTTGAGCATTGGATATTTTGTGCTAACCAACACATGCACGTGCGCATCATGATGGATGATGTGTACATCTACCACGCACACACAATTTTCCCTTTGTCTTTGTTTTGTGCAGGTACTCACGTATACTCGTCAACCTCTCAATCCCAAGAGTTGACGAAACGAGCTCTTGAGAGCAAATATGACTTGGGATCCCGTGGACTATCCTTACCACCGTTCCTTTCGCGCAACGACTACGCGCATCTCTCTCACTTGGCTCTCACACGGCTATGGGCTATATACCGCTTGTCGCTTCATGCTCATTTTACCATGTTCACTTTGCATGATATGCTTGCTTCTATGCCTTTGCCATGCAATTGTGACCCTTTCTTGCATCTACCCATGATTCACCATTATGCTACTCCTATGTGTATTTGCATGCTTGGTGGAGATCCTTGTTGCTATTGCCATGTTTATCATGTGCCTGATGCTATTGATGCTATTTTCATCATATCCTCCTTTCATGCTTGTGCCATGTCATGTGAGTTATTCATGCACACTATTTGCACACATGACATACTTGACATGATTCCTTCTAGTACGTTGCATCTTCGCACTACTAGCTTGCTTGCCTTGATTCATATGATTGCTTGCTTTGTCGCATCACCCATGTTACACTCTTACTTGCTTTCTTGGGTTGATGACATATATGTTCATGCCTCTCACATGATATATTTTGTTCATTGTCGCTTGCCTCCAATTGTTGCATCTATTGATCGTGGAGAATTGGACACTTTACTTGTGATGCATGCTTGCTTGATTGAGCCTATTGTATTTGGTTGTTCTCGCATCATATGCCTCCATACCATGAAATGATCCCTTGTCCTTTCTTATGATGAGCATGATGCTTACAGTTGTTGGGTATTTTACCACACGAATAATAGGTTTTGCATCTCCGCTAACCTCATTTGTTTTTACGAGTGTTTGTCATGTTATTTCATGTTGAAGGATTCACAAGGCGATACCGTCATGAGACAATTTGGTCATGTGAAGGCATACACGATGTGCAACACCAACATTTGCGAGAATCTCCTAAAGGTGAACTCCTTCCCTTTGAGCCATCCTCAATTATGCATATTGGATGGGTCACTCTTTCATTGTTGTTTCCTTCTTCTTGTCTACATGTTACATCTATTGGACGGACGACCGACATTGGAGATGGAACCCTTGGCCTTCAAGTTGAGGAGCTCTCGGATTTATTGGATGCACCTTCGAACCTCCACTCATGCCACGACATCGAGCATTGGTATACCAACACCTCCATATTTTTTGATTGTGATCACACATGTCATGCTCGATGGACATATCATGCACATGACAAATTTTCATCTTATGCATGGATTGACTCACATCATGATTGCCTTGTGTTCCCATGTCATCCATGATATATGAGCTTATGGAGGAGCTACATGGGAGATTGGCTCTATGGACCTTCAAGTTGAGGAGCGATCGGACTTATTGGATGCACCTTCGAACCTCCACTCATGCCAGGACATTGAGCATTGGTACACCAACACCTCCATACTTGTTGAATGTGCCCACACATGTCATGCTCGATGGACATATCATACACATGACAAATTTGCATCTTATGCATGGATTGACTCACATCATGATTGCCTTGTTGCATCTTGTATTCCCATGTCATCCATGATATATGAGCTTGTGCATTTCATTAGAAAATTTGTTGTGATATACCTTGATGGCATATTCAAACATCATGATCTTATTGCCTACCATCAATTGCATGATCACATCACATTGAGCATCCATTACCATATTCATGCTATTGATAAACCTTCTCACTATGACATCATTTTGCACCGTGGTTGCATTGATCACATTCACAATACATTTGTGTGCACAATGAATGGTTTTGCTCCCATGAATGCTTTGCATACCATTCCATATCTTTTGGATAAGCTTCATGCACCTTGTCATGATCAATCTTGTCGCACGAACTCTTTCTTATTTGATGGACACTTTGTGTGTGCTAACCATTGTATTTCCAAGTGTCGTTTGTGTTTGCTCTTTTTCCATGTATACCACTCCGGCCCACCTTCGAGTACATGGATTGCGCCATGTATTCCTCTTCGTCCAACTACAAGTCCGTCCATGACAACCGTTTCCATGGTGATGAGGTTTTCGATCCGAGGTCGGATCTTTCCCAAGGGAGGGGAGATGATGCGGAGCATCCTACGATCATCCCCATGTACACTCAAGCATACGCCTTTGGACCTAAGGTGAACTTGCTCCTTTCCGAATCTTCCCATTCTGCATGTAAGACATGGATGCTACTTCAAGTGCATACCTTGTGCATACTCAGGTACACCCGAGGAGTCCAAGGACAGCCCAAGGACCAAGGCCAAGCGTGTGCGGGAGCGAAGGAAGGAGAAGGAAGAAGAGTCTGCTGCTACAACAGCCAGACATCCGGCCATGGCCCGGACATCCGGCCCAGGTCCCGGAAATCCGGACACCGCCGAACCCAAGAGCAACAAGACCAACCCCACCAGCCCGGACATCCGGCCCCTCCAGCCCGGACATCCGGCCCTCCGCGAACGCCCGGACATCCGGCACGTCGCCCGGACATCCGGCCTTCCCTGCCTGCGTGCAGTGCATCTGGGCCGAGGACCATGTACCTCTTCGCCCCTTAGACTATATATACTCCCCCTCCACCTACGTTTTAGGGTTAGCGTTGTGATAGCTCATTTGAGAGATAGAGCTTCACTCATCCATATCGGATCTACTCCACGAGAGAGACCTCGGCCCCTCTACGAAGAAGATCCACCTTGGATTCAAGACCCCTCATGGGAAGATCCCCTTGTGGATTCAAGACCTCCTCATAGAGAAGAACCGGTTACCTCTTGTATCGTCCGTTGTTGACTTTGGATCTTGTATCTCTCTTTGTGTTTCGAGGATCTAGCACAAGTGTGATCATACTTATTGGTTTGAGTGTTCTCTTGTGTTCCCCTCGTGATTTTCCCCTTGTTTCCCACCTCGTGTTCTTCGCGGGATCCGCTCCTTTCGTGAAAGATCGGGCCACTAGGGTTCTACCTTACATCACGCTCCCATTGAGCCTGGTCAAACTTCTGGTGCTGTTGTACCTACTGTTGGTGCTTCTGTCTCTCCTGCTTCTATTGTAGAGGTGGAGGACCATTACGAGGATGAGGTTGACCAAAATCAAAACTACGTGCAACCACCAGCACCACCACCACCAGGTCGTCCTCATGCATATCATCGCAACGGTAGGGCTGCACTACCACCTGAGGTACATGACCATCTTCCTAATCTAAAATTGAATATTTCACCATTTGAGGGTAGATATGTTCCTGATATATATCTTACTTGGGAGTTAGAAACTGAACAATGATTTACATGTTTACAATATCCTGAGGAGAGACGTGTTCCTGCTGTTGTTTGTGCTTTCACTAGCTTTGCATGTGTTTGGTGGTCTGAACATTGTAGATTATATCCTATTTCAGCTACTTGGGCTGCTTTGAAAACTGCTATGCATACTCGTTGGGTTCCACCATATTATCAACGTGAATTACTTCAAAAATTGCAGCGTTTAAGACAAGGAAAAAATTCTATAGAAGAATATTATTAGGAATTACAAACTGGCATGATTAGATGTGGTATAGTTGAGGAGAATGAAGCTATGCTTGCACATTTTATGGGTGGATTAAATAGAGAGATTCAGACCATTCTAGAGTATAAGGAGTATACAAATATCACTCGTTTATTCCATCTTGCTTGTAAAGCTGAACGTGAAGTGCAGGATCGATAGGCATTGGCGCGAACTAACTTTTCTGCAGGTCGATCTTCATCATGGACACCACGTGCATCCTCTTCTTCCACTCCACCAGCACCTCCACCAGGTGCCACCTCCAGCCGTGATACAAGAAAGCAGGCACAACCACCACTATCTGCCAAGAGCACACCTGCCGGACCTACGAAGAGCTCTTCTTCTTCCATGGCATCACAGGGCACACAAGTGATATTATTTGTCGTCGTTGTAAGGGAAGAGGACATTTTGCGAGAGAATTCCAATCTCAGCGTGTGATGATTGTTACTGAGGATGGTGGGTATGAGTCCGCTAGTGACTATGATGAGGAGACTTTGGCTCTTATTACACATGAAGAACACGGAGGAGAGGATTCTGATCATGAGACGCAATACATGGCTGCTGAAGATCCTGACATGTAAGAATGTTTAGTTGCTCAACGTGTTTTGAGTGTTCAGGTTACACAAGCTGAGCAAAATCAGAGGCATAATTTGTTCCATACAAAGGGAGTTGTGAAGGAACGTTCTATTCGCGTCATCATAGATGGATGGAGCTGCAATAACTTGGCTAGCATGGAGATGGGGGAGAAGCTATCTCTCACCACAAGACCACATCCACATCCTTACTACATCCAATGGTTCAACAACAGCGGCAAGGTTAAGGTAACACGTACTGTTCATGTGCATTTTAGTATCTCTACATATGCTGATTATGTTGATTGTGATGTGATACCTATGCAAGCATGTTCCTTATTACTTGGTAGACCATGGTAATTTGATAAAAATTATGTACACCATGGTAGAAACAATCAGTATACTCTTGTTCATAAGGATAAAAATATTACTTTGCTTCCTATGACTCTTGATTCCATTTTGAAAGATGATATTAATAGAGCTAATAAAGCAAAACAGGAGAAAAATAAGAGTGAAAATCAAATTGTGGCAAAAGAATTTGAGCAACATTTTGCAGGAGTTCGTTGATGTCTTTCCACAAGATGTGCCACCGGGATTACCCACCTATTCGAGGGATTGAGCATCAAATTGACTTAATTTCCAGTGCATCATTACCCAACCGTGCACCATACCGTACCAATCCAGAGGAGACGAAGGAGATTATGCATCAAGTACAAGAACAGCTCGACAAAGGTTATATACGCGAATCCCTTAGTCCTTGTGTTGTTCCTATCATTTTAGTGCCGAAAAAGGATGGTACGTCGTGGTATGTGCGTTGATTGTAGAGGCATTAATAATATTACTATTCGTTATCATCATCCTATTCCTAGGCTAGATGATATGCTTGATGAATTGAGTGGCTCTACAATATTCTCCAAAGTTGATTTGCGTAGTGGATACCATCAAATTCGTATGAAATTGGGAGATGAATGGAAAACAACATTTAAAACTATGTTTGGATTATATGAGTGGTTAGTCATGCCTTTTGGGTTAACTAATGCACCTAGTACTTTCTGGAGGTTAATGAACGAAGTTTTACGTTCTTTCATTGGACGATTTGTGGTAGTTTACTTTGATGACATAGTGATTTATAGCAAATCTTTGGAGGAACATTTGGAACATTTATGTGTTGTTTTTATTGCTCTACGTGATGCACGTTTGTTTGGTAACCTTGGAAAGTGCACCTTTTGCACCGACCGAGTATCTTTTCTTGGCTATGTTGTTACTCCATAGGGAATTGAAATTGATAAAGCCAAGATTGAAGCTATCGAGAGTTGGCCGCAGCCCAAAACGGTCACACAAGTGAGTAGTTTCCTTGGCCTCGCTGGTTTCTATAGGCGTTCTGTGAGAGATTTCAGCACCATTGCTGCACCTCTCAATGAGCTTACAAAGAAGGATGTGCCTTTTGTTTGGGGTACCGCACCGAAAGAAGCCTTCATGGTATTGAAAGATAAGTTGACACATGCTCCTTTACTCCAACTTCCTGATTTTAATAAGACTTTTGATCTTGAATGTGATGCTAGTGGAATTGGATTAGGAGGTGTGTTATTACAAGATGGCAAACATGTTGCATACTTTTCTGAAAAATTGAGTGGGCCTAGTTTGAACTATTCTACTTATGATAAAGAATTATATGCTCTTGTTCGGACCTTAGAAACATGGCAACAATATTTATGGCCCAAGGAATTTGTTATACATTCTGATCATAAATCATTGAAACACATTAAAAGTCAAGCAAAATTGAACCGTAGACATGCTAAATGGGTTGAATTCATTGAGACTTTCACTTATGTCATTAAACACAACAAGGGTAAAGAAAATGTTATTGCTGATGCATTGTCTCGTCGTTATACTATGCTTTCACAACTTGACTTTAAAATATTTGGTTTGGAGACCATCAAAGAGCAATATGTGCATGATGCTGAATTTAAAGATGTATTGCAGAATTGTAAGGAAGGGAGAACTTGGAACAAGTTCGTTCTTAATGATGGATTTGTGTTTCATGCTAACAAGCTATGAATTCCAGCTAGCTCTGTTCATCTTTTGTTGTTGCAGGAGGCGCATGGAGGAGGATTAATGGGACACTTTGGCGTCAAGAAGACGGAGGATATACTTGCTACACATTTCTTTTGGCCAAAGATGAGACGGGATGTTGAGCATTTTGTTGCTCGCTGCAGTACATGTCAAAAAGATAAGTCACGACGCAATCCTCATGGTTTATATATGCCTTTGCCTGTACCTAGTGTTCTTTGGGAGGATATATCTATGGACTTTGTTTTAGGTTTACCTCGAACAAAGAAGGGGAGGGATAGCATATTTGTTGTCGTGGATAGGTTCTCGAAAATGGCACACTTTATACCATGTCATAAAAGCGATGATGTTGTTAACGTTGCTGATTTGTTCTTTCGTGAAATTATTCGCTTGCATGGTGTGCCAAATACTATTGTTTCAGATTGTGATACTAAATTTCTTAGCCACTTTTGGAGATGTTTATGGGCTAAGTTGGGGACTAAACTGCTTTTTAGTACTACTTGTCACCCCCAAACTGATGGACAAACTAAAGTAGTCAATAGAACATTGTCTACTATGCTTAGGGCTGTTTTGAAGAATAATAAGAAAATGTGGGAAAAATGCTTGACTCATATTGAATTTTCTTATAATCGTTCATTGCATTCTACTACTAAGATGTGCCCTTTTGAAATTGTGTATGGTTTCCTACCTCGTGCGCCTATTGATTTGTTGCCTCTTCCATCTTCGAAGAAGGTTAATTTTGATGCTAAAGAACGTGCTGAATTGATTTTAAAAATGCATGAGCTAACCAAGGAAAACATTGAGCGTATGAATGATAAATGTAAACTTGCTGGAGATATGGGTAGAAAACATGTTGTGTTTGCACCTGGAGATCTTGTTTGGTTACATTTGCGTAAGGATAGATTTCCTAATTTGCGCAAATCAAAGCTAATGCCACGTGATGATGGTCCTTTTAAGGTGTTAGAGAAAATAAATGATAAAGCATATAAAATTGAGCTGCCTGCAGATTTTGGGGTTAGTCCCACTTTTAACATTGCAGATTTGAAGCCTTATTTGGGTGAGGAAGATGAGCTTTAGTCGAGGACGACTTCATTTCAAGAAGGGGAGGATGATGAGGACATCAATACCATTGTTAAACTCACAGCCCCTGTTGTTATACATACTGGACCAATTACTAGAGCTCGCGCACGCCAATTGAATTATCATGTACTTTCATTTCTTGGTAATGATTCTAATGTTCATAAGAATATGATGCTGCCTAAATTGGATACATTTGTTTTGCTTACAAATGAAGTGCCTCGCTTGGACAAGAAAGATGTACCTTGGAGCAAGTTCAAGCATGGAGATGACGGCATGCGCAAGGGGAACGAGAACGGAGTTACAAGTGATGATTCCAGGACTTTGAAGCCACCATAATGAGTGCATGAAGCCTTGGACAAAATATACAAGATTCCACTTCATAACTTTTGTCCAGAGCCTATTCTAGGTGCTGCGTCACCTTATTATTGGGCCAGGCCCATGTATTTTCGAAGTACTTAAGTATAGGCTGTTTTTAGATTCCGTATGTGTGGGGAAACAAGAGTTAGGGTTGGTTTCGGACCCCTCCACCAAGGGCCACGAAATTCCCCCTCTCTCCTCCATATATACAGCCCTTAGGGCATCGTTTAGACTTTGGGTTTTGTTTAGATTAAAGTTCGCCATAATGCAACTTCGCGTGCTTCGTTTGTGTTCAACGACCAGACAAAGGCGTCAAAGAACCCCACCTTGATCAATAAAGCTTTCATCTTTTATTCGCAATATCCAGATTGCAATCTCAGTTTCTTGCTTGTTCTTTGTTTGCCTGCAGGAAACAGACCTTCGTGGTCAGGTTGATCGTGCCCCGGCGTGGTCAATAACCTCTAGGAGTTGGTTTAGCGATTGCTAAGGCGCGACGTCCTCGCACGTTCATAGTCGGATCGTGAAAGTTGACTTCCTCCAAAACGATAGCCACCATCTCATTCAAATACGGGACACCTTTGCCTCTATCAACTTTGGCTCTTATTACACATGAAGAACACGGTGGAGATGATTCTGATCATGAGACGGAATACATGGCTGCTGAAGATGCTGACAGGTATGAATGTCTAGTTGCTCAACGTGTTTCGAGTGTGCAGGTTACACAAGCTGAGAAAAATTAGAGGCATAATTTGTTCCATACAAAGGGAGTTGTGAAGGAACGTTCCGTTCGCGTCATCATAGATGGAGGGAGCTGCAATAACTTGGCTAGCATGGAGATGGTGGAGAAGCTCTCTCTCACCACACGACCACATCCACATCCTTACTACATCCAATGGTTCAACAACAGCGGCAAGGTTAAGGTAACACGTATTGTTCGTGTGCATTTTTGTATCTCGACATATGCTGATTATGTAGACTGTGATTTGGTACCCATGCAAGCATGTTCCTTATTACTTGGTAGACCATGGCAATTTGATAAAAATTCTGTACACCATGGTCGAAATAATTAGTATACTCTTGTTCATAAGGATAGCCATATTACTTTGCTTCCTATGACTCCCGATTCCATTTTGAAAGATGATATTAATAGAGCTAATAAAGAAAAATAGGAGAAAAATAAGAGTGAAAATCAGATCGTGGCAAAATAATTGGAGCAACAAATGAAGCCTAATAATAAACCGTTTAGTGTTGCTTCTGAAATTAAACTGAAAAGTGCATGTTTACTTGCCACCAAATCTGATATTGAAGATCTAGATTTTAGCAAATCTGTTTCCTATGCTTTTGTGTGCAAAGAGGCATTATTTTCATTCGAGGACGTGCCTTCCTCTTTGCCTCCTGCTATCACTAACATTTTGCAGGAGTTCGCTGACGTCTTTCCACAAGACGTTCCACCGGGATTATCGAGGGATTGAGCATCAAATTGACTTAATTCCCGGTGCATCGTTACCCAACTGTGCACCATACCATACCAATCCAGAGGAGACGAAGGAGATTATGCATCAAGTACAAGAACTGCTCGACAAAGGTTATATACGCGAATCCCTTAGTCCTTATGCTGTTCCTATCATTTTAGTGCCAAAAAAGGATGGTACGTCGCGTATGTGCGTTGATTGTAGAGGCATTAATAATCTTACTATTCGTTATCGTCATCCTATTCCTAGGCTAGATGATATGCTCGATGAATTGAGTGGCTCTACAATATTCTCCAAAGTTGATTTACGTAGTGGATACCATCAAATTTGTAAGAAATTGGGAGATGAATGGAAAACAACATTTAAAACTAAGTTTGGATTATATGAGTGGTTAGTCATGCCTTTTGGGTTAACTAATGCACCTAGTACTTTCATGCGGTTAATGAACAAAGTTTTACGTGCTTTCATTGGACGATTTGTGGTAGTTTACTTGGATGACATATTGATTTATAACAAATCTTTGGAGGAACATTTGGTACATTTACGTGTTGTTTTTATTGCTCTACGTGATGCACGTTTGTTTGGTAACCTTGGAAAGTGCACCTTTTGCACCGACCGAGTATCTTTTCTTGGCTATGTTGTTACTCCACAGGGAATTGAAGTTCATAAAGCCAAGATTGAAGCTATCGAGAGTTGGCCGCAGCCCAAAACGGTCACACAAGTGAGTAGTTTCCTTGGCCTCGCTGGTTTCTATAGGCGTTCTGTGAGAGATTTCAGCACCATTGCTGCACCTCTCAATGAGCTTACAAAGAAGGATGTGCCTTTTGTTTGGGGTACCGCACCGAAAGAAGCCTTCATGGTATTGAAAGATAAGTTGACACATGCTCCTTTACTCCAACTTCCTGATTTTAATAAGACTTTTGAGCTTGAATGTGATGCTAGTGGAATTGGATTAGGAGGTGTGTTATTACAAGATGGCAAACCTGTTGCATACTTTTCTAAAAAATTGAGTGTGCCTAGTCTGAACTGAACTATTCTACTTATGATAAAGAATTATATGCTCTTGTTCGGACCTTAGAAACATGGCAACATTATTTATGGCCCAAGGAATTCGTTATACATTCTGATCATGAATCTTTGAAACACATTAAAAGTCAAGCAAAACTGAACCGTAGACATGCTAAATGGGTTAAATTCATTGAGACTGTCCATTATATCATTAAACACAAGAAGAGTAAAGAAAACGTTATTGCTGATGCTTTGTCTCGTCGTTATACTATGCTTTCACAACTTGACTTTAAAATATTTGGTTTGGAGACCATCAAAGATCAATATATGCATGACGATGAATTTAAAGATGTATTGCGGAATTGTAAGGAAGGGAGAACTTGGAACAAGTTCGTTCTTAATGATGGATTTGTGTTTTGTGCTAACAAGCTATGCATTCCAGCTAGCTCCGTTCATCTTTTGGCCAAAGATGAGACGGGATGTTGAGCGTTTTGTTGCTCGCTGCACTACATGTCAAAAAGCTAAGTCACGACTCAATCCTCATGGTTTATATATGCCTTTGCCTGTACCTAGTGTTCCTTGGGAGGATATATCTATGGAGTTTGTTTTAGGTTTACCTCGAACAAAGAAGGGGGGGGGATAGCATATTTGTTGTCGTGGATAGGTTCTCAAAAATGGCACACTTTATACCATGTCATAAAAGCGATGATGCTGTTAATGTTGCTGATTTGTTCTTTCGTGAAATTATTCGCTTGCATGGTGTGCCAAATACTATTGTTTCAAATCGTGATACTAAATTTCTTAGCCACTTTTGGAGATGTTTATGGGCTAAGTCGGGGACTAAACTGCTTTTTAGTACTACATGTCACCCCCAAACTGATGGACAAACTGAAGTAGTCAATAGGACATTATCTACTATGCTTAGGGCTGTTTTGAAGAATAATAAGAAAATGTGGGAAAAATGCTTGCCTCATATTGAATTTGCTTATAATCGTTCATTGCATTCTACTACTAAGATGTGCCCTTTTGAAATTGTGTATGGTTTCCTACCTCGTGATACTATTGATTTGTTGCCTCTTCCATCTTCGGAGAAGGTTAATTTTGATGCTAAAGAACATGCTGAATTGATTTTAAAAATGCATGAGTTAACTAAGGAAAACATTGAGCGTATGAATGCTAAATATAAACTTGCTGGAGATAAGGGTAGAAAACATGTTGTGTTTGCACCTAGAGATCTTGTTTGGTTACATTTGCGTAAGGATAGATTTCCTAATTTGCAAAAATCAAAGCTAATGCCACGTGCTGATGGTCCTTTCAAGGTGTTAGAGAAAATAAATGATAATGCATATAAACTTGAGCTGCCTGCAGATTTTGGGGTTAGTCCCACTTTTAACATTGCAGATTTGAAGCCTTATTTGGGTGAGTAAGATGATCTTTCGTCGAGGACGACTTCATTGCAAGAAGGGGAGGATGATGAGGACATCAATACCATTGTTACACCCATAGCCCCTGCTGTTATACATACAAGACCAATTACTAGAGCTCGCGCACGCCAATTGCATTATCAGGTACTTTCGTTTCTTGGTAACGATTCTAATGTTCATGAGAATATGATGCTGCCTAAATTTGATACATTTGTTTTGCTTACAAATGAAGGGCCTAGCTTGGACAAGAAAGATGAACCTTGGATCAAGTTCAAGCATGGAGATGATGGCATGTGCAAGGGGAACAAGAACGGAGTTACCAGTGATGATTCCAGGACTTTGAAGCCACCATAATGAGTGCATGAAGCCTTGGACGAAATATACAAGATGGCACTTCATAAATTTCATCCAGAGGCTATTCTAGGTGCTGCGTCACCTTATTATAGGGCCAGGCCCTTGTATTTTCGAAATACTTAAGTATAGGCTGTTTTTAGAGTCCGTATGTGGGGGAACAAGAGTTAGATTTTGTTTCGGACCCCTCCACCAAGGGCCATGAAATTTCCCCTCTCTCCTCCATATATACAGCCCCTAGGTCATCGTTTAGACTTTGGGTTTTGTTTAGATTAAAAGTTTGCCATAGCTGCAACTTCGCGTACTATGTTTGTCTCCAACGACCAGACCAAGACGTCACAGAACCCCACCTTCATCAATAAAGCTTTCCTCTTATGTTCGCAATATCTAGATTGCAATTTCAATTTCTTGCTTGTTCTTCGTTGCTTGCAGGAAATAGACCCTCGTGGTCAGGTTGATCGTGCTCCGGTGTGGTCAATAACCTCTTGGAGTTACTTTAGCGATTGCTAAGGCACGACGTCCTTGCACGTTCGTAGTCGGATCGTCAAAGTCGACTTCTACCAAAACGATAGCCACCATCTCATCGAAAGATCGGGCCCCTCGCCTCTATCATTTCCTACCTCGTGCACCTATTGATTTGTTGCCTCTTGCATCTTAGGAAAAGGTTAATTTTGATGCTAAAGAATGTGCTAAATTGATTTAAAAAATGCATGAGTTAACTAAGGAAACATTGAGCATATGAATGCTAAATTTAAACTTGCTAGAGATAAGGGTAGAAAACATGTTGTGTTTGCACCTGGAGATCTTGTTTGGTTACATTTATGTAAGGATAGATTTCCTAATTTGCGCAAATCAAAGCTAATGCCACGTGCTGATGGTCCTTTCAAGGTGTTAGAGAAAATAAATGATAATGCATATAAACTTGAGCTGCCTGCAGATTTTGGGGATAGTCCCACTTTTAACATTGCAGATTTGAAGCCTTATTTGGGTGAGGAAGATGAGGTTCCGTCGAGGACGACTTCATTTCAAGAAGGGGAGGATGATGAAGACATCAATACCATTGTTACACCCACACCCCCTGCTGCTAACAAATGAAGGGCCTAGCCTGGACAAGAAAGATGAACCTTGGAGCAAGTTCAAGCATGGAGATGATGGCATGCGCAAGGGGAACAAGAACGGAGTTACCAGTGATGATTCCAGGACTTTGAAGCCACCATAATGAGTGCATGAAGCCTTGGACAAAATATACAAGATGCCACTTCATAAATTTCGTCCACAGGCTATTCTAGGTGTTGCGCCACCCTATTATTGGGCCAGGCCCATGTATTTTCGAAATACTTAAGTATAGGCTGTTTTTAGAGTCCGTATGTGGGGGAACAAGAGTTAGATTTTGTTTCGGACCCCTCCACCAAGGGCCACGAAATTCCCCCTCTCTCCTCCATATATACAGCCCTTAGGGCATCGTTTAGACTTTGGGTTTTGTTTCTATTAAAAGTTCGCCATAGCTGCAACTTCGTGTACTTCGTTTGTCTCCAACGACCAGACCAAGACGTCACAGAACCCCACCTTCATCAATTAAGATTTCCTCTTATATTCGCAATATCTAGATTGCAATTTCAATTTCTTGATTGTTCTTCGTTGCTTGTAGGAAATAGACCCTCGTGGTCAGGTTGATCGTGCTCCGGTGTGGTCAATAACCTCTCGGAGTTGGTTTAGAGATTGCTAAGGCACGACGTCCTCGCACGTTCGTAGTCGGATCATCAAAGTCGACTTCTACCGAAACGATAGCCACCATCTCATTGAAAGATCGGGCCCCTCGCCTCTATTATTTCCTACCTCGTGCACCTATTGATTTGTTGCCTCTTGCATCTTAGGAGAAGGTTAATTTTGATGCTAAAGAACATGTTGAATTGATTTTAAAAATGCATGAGTTAACTAAGGAAAACATTGAGCGTATGAATGCTAAATATAAACTTGCTAGTGATAAGGGTAGAAAACATGTTGTGTTTGCACCTGGAGATCTTGTTTGGTTACATTTACGTAAGGATAGATTTCCTAATTTGCGCAAATCAAAGCTAATGCCACGTGCTGATGGTCCTTTTAAGGTGTTAGAGAAAATAAATGATAATGCATATAAACTTGAGCTGCCTTCAGATTTTGGGGTTAGTCCCACTTTTAACATTGCAGATTTGAAGCCTTATTTGGGTGAGGAAGATGAGGTTCCATCGAGGACGACTTCATTTCAAGAAGGGGAGGATGATGAAGACATCAATACCATTGTTACACCCACACCCCCTGCTGCTAACAAATGAAGGGCCTAGCTTGGACAAGAAAGATGAACCTTGGAGCAAGTTCAAGCATGGAGATGATGGCATGCGCAAGGGGATCAAGAACGGAGTTACAAGTGATGATTTCAGGACTTTGAAGCCACCATAAGGAGTGCATGAAGCCTTGGACGAAATATACAAGATGTCACTTCATAAACTTCGTCCAGAGGCTAGTTTAGGTGCTGCGTCACCTTATTATTGGGCCAGGCCCATGTATTTTGGAAATACTTAAGTATAGGATGTTTTAGAGTCCGTATGTGTGGGGAAACAAGAGTTGGGTTGGTTTCAGACCCCTCCTCTAAGGGCCAGGAAATTCCCCCCTCTTCCTCCATATATATAGCCCTTAGGGCATCGTTTAGACTTTGGGTTTTGTTTAGATTAAAAGTACGGCATAGCTGCAACTTCGCGTACTTCGTTTGTGTTCAACGACCAGACCAAGGTGTCACAGAACCCCACCTTGATCAATAAAGTTTTCATCTTATATTCGCAATATCCAGACTGCAATCTCAGTTTCTTGCTTGTTCTTCGTTTGCTCGCAGGAAACAAACCCTCGTGGTCAGGTTGATCATGCTCCGGCGTGGTCAATAACTCCTCGGAAGTTGGTTTAGCGATTGCTAAGGCGCGATGTCTCGCACGTTCGTAGTCGTCAAGGCCGACTCCCTCAGAAAACGATAGCCACCATCTTATCAAAACATCGGGACACCTTCGCCTCTATCAACCGAGACACGTCTCCGGTCAATAACCAATAGCGGAACCTGGATGCTCATGTTGGCTCCCACATATTCTACGAAGATCTTTATCGGTCAAGCCGCATAACAACATACGTTGTTCCCTTTGTCATCGGTCTGTTACTTGCCCGAGATTCGATCGTCGGTATCTCAATACCTAGTTCAATCTCGTTACCGACAAGTCTCTTTACTCGTTCCGTAATACATCATCCCACAACTAACTCATTAGTTACAATGCTTGCAAGGCTTATAGTGATGTGCATTACCGAGTGGGCCCAGAGATACCTCTCCGACAATCGGAGTGACAAATCCTAATCTCGAAATACGCCAACTGAACAAGTACCTTTGGAGACACCTGTAGAGAACCTTTATAATCACCCAGTTATGTTGTGACGTTTGGTAGCACATAAAGTGTTCCTCCGGTAAACGGGAGTTGCATAATCTCATAGTCATAGGAACATGTATGAGTCATGAAGAAAGCAGTAGCAACAAACTAAACGATCATTGTGCTAAGCTAATGGAATGGGTCAAGTCAATCACATCATTCTCCTAATGATGTGATCCCGTTAATCAAATGACAACTCATGTCTATGGCTAAGAAACACAACCATCTTTGATCAACGAGCTAGTCAAGTAGAGGCATACTAGTGACACTGTGTTTGTCCATGTATTCACACATGTATCATGTTTCCAGTTAATACAATTCTAGGATGAATAATAAACATTTATCATGATATGAGGAAATAAATACCACATTGCATATAAGATCATCTTGGATCACCTTGTGAGAAACACGGGGAACCATACATACATAGCATACTTGGGATAGAAAGTTATCCATTTTGCATCTTATAGGTTGTGCACAAGTGTCGTATCTGCCTATTGAGCAATCGTGCTAGCGTCTCTCTTGAGTTGTGCAACACGAGCGTTTTCCGTGGATTCCACATTTTGTGCTCATCCTTGGTTGCATGACCCCATTTATCTATACGTGTGTGTGTTTCCGTTTGCCACATATTGCTATTGGTCTACTTGTTTCACTTGCGAATTTGTGAATCTCTTTCAACATTATTGAATCTTGCTAACATTTTGCATTAAATTTTTGTGCCACTATCCTCACTGAGCTCCACCATAAGCCTTACTTGTGTAGGTGTGAGAAACCGACAAGAATTGGTACCAATTGTTCTATTTCCTTGTCCACATTGGAGTGATTATTGATCCACTTTCTACTTCGGTCAAGGTACATTTGGTATTCGTTCTTCTCTTTCTACCACTCACATTTTTCTCTTGGAGTGATGGATAGGCAAGGCATTTCATCTTCGGTCTACAACAACAACGACGAGTTCGATGCCACGAACAACTCCACCGACGCCAAGATGCAAGCTCAAATGGAGGAGATCAAGGACCTCATCAAGTCCTACAAGCGGTCTTCCTCATCCTCGAGAAGACGCTCAAGAGCACATGCCTCCGAGCTACCATCTCTGGCAAGATCACATCGGCATCGACACCATCACCAACAAGGACGTGAAGGTCAAGAGCTGAACACCAACAACCGCTCGACGACTTCACCGCCCTCGTGGCATCTTCGCCAAGCGACTTCAAGGCATCTACGCCTACGGACATATGGCATCTTCGCCCACAAACACCTCAAGAGAAGCTCCCCAATCTCAAGTCCACAACTTCCACGAGCTACTACAACCTCGACCTTGAACACACGATTCCTTTCTATGGGACTCAAGAACCCGAGGAGTATCTCGAGTGGGAGCGTTTGATGGACGACTACCTCAAGCTACATCAAATTCCTCCCGAAGATCAAGTGAATTGCGCCATAAGGAACTTCCACGACTACGCGTCCACATGGTGGCTTCACACACCTTCACAGACCTACAACATGAGTTGGACCAAGACGAAGAGAGCTTTGCTGCGAGAGTTTGTGCCTCCAACCTACACGGTACAACTTCAACGCCAATTGGAGAACACCATCCAAGGATCCAAGTCCATCGACGAGTACTTCAAGGAGATGAAGACTGCCTTGCGACGAGCCGGCGTGGACGACCCCATTTTGATGAAGTTCCACTTGATGATGGGATTGCACAATGACATCTCCAAGACGATCTTCTTCAAGAACTACAAGTCCCTCAACGACAACTACATTGGTGCTCTCAAGGCGGAACAAGAACTCATGAAGGCCAAAGCTTCTCCACCCCAAGCTCACTTTGCGATGACCAAGCTCCATGAGAACGAGCATGAGGCTAGTACCACCATGATATCCAAGCCCGACGAGCTCCAAGACGATGCTCCCAAGTTCAACTTCACCGCCATCCCTCTTTGTGCCATTGACGATGCCGAGTCTACTTCGAATCCTTTTCAAGATGGTCCGGCGACAAGTACGACTATGAAGAACCTCAAGGACCAAGCTTTGGAGGCGGTGGCAAGCAAGGATGATGCTTCCATCTTAGGAGGAGAGAGTAATGATGTGCCATCTTCGGCCTTCATCCACCGCGACAACAACGAGATGGTTGAGCATGGGATTTTCCCTTCGACCATGGCGACATGTGATGACTTGAGTGACTTTAGCCACCATATTGAGAGTGAGAGTGATTTCACCACTAGCCCCATATATGATGTGTTTCCACAATTCCCATGTGAGGAGAGCCACAACCCCCACCTCTTGAGTGAGATGAGTGACTCCACCATATGTGAGTTTGAGTGCACCTATTTTGAGGGAGTGAGTGAACCACCACATAGAGAGAGTGAGATAGTTGATAGGTCATGTGAGGCCACTTTGAACACTAACAACTTGACCTCTACCTCTATTGTGTCTTCTCATTTGGTGCTAGGTCCCATATATGATGACGCGCCGATTCACGATGACTACGTCCTACCTTTGGACAAGACGATGGCCATGGTGGAATATGATGCACCCCCCACATGGTTCCATCAAGTTGATGATGATGACCACCATTTGGTCTTTACCACCTCACCTACACCTCTTGAGTGGAATGACAAAGGTAACATAGGTGAAGGTGATGCTCTTGTCCCACTAGTGGACTATCATGACATTGATTGCTTGCATGATGTTGATCCCCATATTTCCATGCTTCATGCTAGTGTGACTTCCCCATGCAATGATTTACCCATTTATGATGAGTATGATGATTGCCAAGTGGAGTCTATTAGTTGTGATGCCATGTTACATAGGATTTCTTGTGTTAATTCTCTAGGTCACATCATGTTTGCCAATCCGCTTGACTTGTCATATGATATGCATGAGATCAACCACATGTCATATTTGCAATCTCTTCATAGTGACTATGCATATGTCATCCAGATTAACCCAATTTGCACTTATGGCATAGATGACAAGCCCATGGTTATTGGCATTTGTTTTTCTTGTGATGATATTGATATGCTCCCTTTGCATCATTTCTCTCATATGCCATGCCATGACCACCTAGCTTCGGATATGCATTGTTTTGGATGTTGTCCATTTTCTACATATGATGTTTCCAATATTGCTCATGAGGAGACCCCCATAGTTTCCTCATACATTTTAGGAGACTTTGATTCAGACCATCCATTGCATGATCCCAATACTTGTGTGCACCATATGCTTCCCATGAATAAACATGCTATTGATGTGCCATATACTTGTATGCTAAATTTGCATCCCCATCGTGTCATACACAATAACTATTCTTTCATGATGGATGACATGTTCTTATACCATGCATCAAATTTCTTTGACCGATGCTTATCTTGTGCTAACTCACACGTGCACATACTCATCATGATGGATGATGTGTACATTTACCACGCGCACAACTTGTTTGGTTTGTGTCTCTTTTGTGTAGGTACCCATGAATACTTGTCAACCTCGCAATCCCACGAGTTGACAAAACGAGCTCTAAAGAGCAATGATGACTTGGGATCCCATGGATTGCCTTTCCCACAGCTCTCTTCACGCGAAGTCTTCGCGCATTTCTTCTACATGACCCTCACTTGGCTATGGGTTATTGTCCATTACATATTATATGCCCATCTTGCCATGTTCACTTTGCATGATATGCTCATTACTATGCCTTTGCCATGCATTTGTGACACACGCTTTGCATTACACATGATGATTGATTCTCATACTTGTATGTGTATTTGCAAGCTTGGTGGAGATATTGCTTGTTCTTGCCATATTTGCTTTGTGTCCCATGCCTATGATTATACTATGATCTTGCTTTGTGTTTGTCCTTGCGATATGTCATGTGCATTGCCTATTCCTATTATTTGCTCACATGACATGATTGCCATGATTTCCTCTAGTATGTTGCATCTTCGCACTACTAGCTTGCATGACTTGTTTCCTATGATTGCTTGCCTTGTTGCATCACCGATGACTCATACTTGCACATGATTATTATTGCTTCTCGTCATATCTCTCCATATGTTGCATCTCTCACGCTAGATGATTTGACATGTATTGAGAGCAACAATGCCCCTAATCTTGATAATGAGTTTGCCCCCATAGCATTCTCACATATATTTGGAGATTTGGACATATTTTTTGTGAAGCATGCTTGTCTTACCTCTTTGCACCATATACCTAGTGCCATGAATATTGCCATTGTTGCCTCATATTATTCACACACTTGTGCTTCTAATGGTTATGTGCAAGAGAAGAGAACCATCATGATGGATGATGTGTTTATCTACCATGTGCATACGTTCTTTATTTTGTTGTGTGCATGTGTAGGATACTTGGACCTTGTGTCAACTTCCACGTCACGTGAGTTGACAATCCGAGCTCTTGAGAGCGAACCACCTCCTACCACGACGACTCTACATCATACTTGCTTGTGCTTCGGCATTGTGAAGGACGCACAAGGACATGCTTTCAAGGTGATATCCTTCTCCTTCGAGAAACCCAAAACCATGAGCATGAATATTGTGGATCATACTACTTGTGTTGCTTGCACCTTGAGACTTATTTGTCATCTTGGACCCCTTGATTGCGCACATGTTAGTGATATTGCATTCATTCACAATCACCACTTTGCCATGTATCATGATATATATGCATTGTGTGTTGCATCCAATTCTTGGATTAGTTGCCCTTATGATATGCTTGGTTGCAACAATGCCGTTTCTTCACATATGTCATGTCCCAATGATTGCTACATGCTTGCCTTGATTGCCTCACACATGATGAATACTCGCTCTTTCTATTGTGTTGAGTGCCATACTATCTTCACTACACCCTATGCACATTATGCTTGGATTGTCTTGCACGTCCCATGTGTTTAGACACTTTATTTTACTCGATGTTGTGAATGATGCATATGCCTACCATAGAACTTTCATTGAGCAATTTGTGAATGCTTGCTATGAACTTGAGGTAGATGCTTCTTCTCTTGCTACACATATTTGCATCACTACCTCACATTTACATGCTTGTTTCCATGATGCCCTTCTTTGTGCTCAATTTATGTGCTTACATGCCATGTCACAATCCTTTGTCACACCATATGCTATGCTTGATGACAACACTTGTTGGGTGTATCACCTCTTGAATGCTTGGTTTTGCACTAACGCTAACCGCATTTGTTTTTCCAAGTGTTTGTTCTCCTTGCTCCTTTTAAAGGAATCACGAGACGGTGCGACATTGGAGAGTGCCCATTTCAAGATTCAAGATGATGAGAACTTGGTGATCGACCACTACTACACGGTGACGCCATCTCTTTCCCATGGTGATTTTGATTTCGATCCGAGGTAGGATCTTTCCCAAGGGGGAGGGGATGATGCGGAGCATCCTATGGACATCACCATGTCAAGAGTTCATTCCGCAAGTGACACGTGCGACATCTACTTCACATCATAAAGGTGAATCCTCTCCTTTACACGTGCTCACTTGACCCCTTCGAGGATGGTGTACTACTTGACCCTCCATCGTGCATGCATAGGTATTGTCGGAGCTTCATGGATGATGAGGATGAGTGCAAGCGCCAAGGATCACCTACACCATCTGCGAGGGAAGCGTGGAAGAGAAGGAAGAAGAAGCCTGGACAAGCTTCTAGAAAGCCTGGAACTTCCGGCCGCTGCCCGGAACTTCCGGCCACCGGAACCTCCGGTCATCCCGAAGCTTCCGGCCCTGCTGCACCGAAGCCGTCCGAGAGTGTGCCAACTCTCTGGATAGCCCGGACCCTGCCCGGACCTTCGCCCGGAACCTCTGGCGCCCGGACCTTCCGGACGTCCCCGAAACTTCCGGCCCTGCCTGCGCGCAGACACTCGGGCCGAAGCCCATGTAACCTTTCGCCCCTCACTTACACCTTCGTGGACCTAGACTATATATACTCCACCTCCTCCTTTATAGGGTTAGCGTTGTGATAGCTCATTTGAGAGATAGAGATACGCTCATCCATATCGGATCTCCTCCGTGCGAGAGACTGCGGCCTCTTCGGAGAAGATCCCTTTGGATTCAAGCCCCCTTTCTAAGGGAAGACCCCCCCGTGGATTCAAGACCTCCTCACGGAGAAGACCGGCTACCCTTGTATCGTCCTTAGTTGTTCGTGGATCGTGTATCTTATCTTATGTATTTGAGGATCTAGCGCATGTGTGATCATTCTTGTTGGTTTGAGTGTTCTCTTGTGTTCCCCTCGTGTTTTCCCCTCGTTTCCCTCCTCGTGTTCTTTGTGTTCATCGCGGGATTTGCTCCTTTCATGAAAGATCAGGCTATAGGGTTCCTACCCTACATCACACAACATGCAAGCGAATAATCCCACAAAAGAACAAATCAACAACATTAACAGCACCATCAATTTTATGACATGGTATAAAGTGTGCCATTTTCGAGAACCTATCCACGACAACAAATATGCTATCCCTCCCCTTCTTTGTTCGAGGTAAACCTAAAACAGAGTCCATAGATATATCCTCCCAAGGAACACTAGGTACATGCAAAGGCATATATAAACCATGAGGATTGAGTCATGACTTAGCTTTTTGACATGTAGTGCAGCGAGCAACAAAACACTCAACATCCCGTCTCATCTTTGGCCAAAAGAAATGTGTAGCAAGTATATACTCCGTCTTCTTGACGCCAAAGTGTCCCATTAATCCTCCTCCATGCGCCTCCTGCAACAACAAAAGACGAACGGAGCTAGCTGGAATGCATGGCTTGTTAGCACCAAACACAAATCCATCGTTAAGAATGAACTTGTTCCAAGTTCTCCCTTCCTTACAATTCTGCAATACATCTTTAAATTCAGCATCATGCACATATTGAGCTTTCATGGTCTCCAAACCAAATATTTTAAAGTCAAGTTGTGAAAGCATAGTATAACGACGAGACAATGCATCAGCAATAACATTTTCTTTACCCTTCTTGTGTTTAATGACATAAGGGAAAGGCTCAATGAATTCAACCCCTTTAGCATGTCTACGGTTCAGTTTTGCTTAACTTCTAATGTGTTTCAAAGATTCTTGATTAGAATGTATAACAAATTCCTTGGGCCATAAATAATGTTGCCATGTTTCTAAGGTCCGAACAAGAGCATATAATTCTTTATCATAAGTAGAATAGTTCAGACTAGGCCCACTCAATTTTTCAGAAAAGTATGCAACATGTTTGCCAGCTTGTAATAACACACCTCCTAATCCAATTCCACTAGCATCACATTCAAGCTCAAATGTCTTATTAAAATTAGGAAGTTGGAGTAAAGGAGCATGTGTAAACTTATCTTTCAATACCGTGAAGGCTTCTTCCTATGCGGTACCCCAAACAAAAGGCACATCCTTCTTTGTAATCTCGTTGAGTGGTGCAGCAATGGTGCTGAAATCTCTCACAAAACGCCTATAGAAACCAGCGAGGCCAAGGAAACTCCTCACTTGTGTGACCGTTTTGGGCTACGGCCAACTCTCAATAGCTTCAATCTTGGCTTTATCAACTTCAATTCCCTGTGGAGTAACAACATAGCCAAGAAAATATACTCAGTCGGTGCAAAAGGTGCACTTTCCAAGGTTACCAAACAAACGTGCATCACATAGAGCAATAAAAACAGCACATAAATGCTCCAAATGTTCCGCCAAAGATTTGTTATAAATCAATATGTCATCACAGTAAACTACCACAAATCGTCCAATGAAAGCACGTAAAACTTCGTTCATTAATCTCATGAAAGTACTAGGTGCATTAGTTAACCCAAAATGCATGACTAACCACTCATATAATCCAAACTTAGTTTTAAATATTGCTTTCCATTCATCTCCCAGTTTCATACGAATTTGATGGTATCCACTACACAAATCAACTTTGGAGAATATTGTAGAGCCACTCAATTCATCAAGCATATCATCTAGCCTAGGAATAGGATGACGATAACGAATAGTAATATTATTAATGCCTCTACAATCAACACACATACGCGACGTGCCATCCTTTTTCGGCACTAAAATGATAGGAACATCACAAGGACTAAGGGATTCACGTATATAACCTTTGTCGAGCAGTTCTTGTACTTGACACATAATCTCCTTCGTCTCCTCTGGATTGGTACCATATGGTGCACGGTTGAGTAATGATGCACCAGGAATTAAGTCAATTTGATGCTCAATCCCACAAATAGGTGGTAATCCTGGTGGCACATCTTGTGGAAAGACTTCAGAGAACTCCTGCAAAATGTTAGTGACAGCAGGAGGCAAATAGGAAGGCACGTCCTCGAATGAAAATAATGCCTCTTTGCACACAAAGGCATAGCAAATAGATTTGCTAAAATCTAGATCATCAATATCAGATTTGGTGGCAAGTAAACATGCACTTTTCAATTTAATTTCAGAAGCAACACTAGATGGTTTATTATTAGGCTTCTTTTGTTGCTCAAATTCTTTTGCCACAATCTGATTTTCACTCTTATTTTTCTCCTGTTTTGCTTTATTAGCTCTATTAATATCATCTTTCAAAATGGAATCAGGAGTCATAGGAAGCAAAGTAATATTTTTATCCTTATGAACAATAGTATACTGATTGTTTCTACCATGGTGTATAGAATTTTTATCAAATTGCCATGGTCTACCAAGTAATAAGGAACATGCTTGCATAGGTACCACATCGCAATCAACATAATCAGCATATGTAGAGATACTAAAATGCACACGAATAGTACGTGTTACCTTAACCTTGCCGCTATTGTTGAACCATTGGATGTAGTAAGGATGTGGATGTGGTCTTGTAGTGAGAGATAGCTTCTCCACCATATCCATGCTAGCCAAGTTGTTGCAACTCCCTCCATCTATGATGACGTGAACAGAACGTTCCTTCACAACTCCCTTTGTACGGAACAAATCATGCCTCTGATTTTGCTCAGCTTGTGTGACCTGCACACTCAAAACACGTTGAGATACTAAACATTCAGACCTGTCAGCATCTTCTAGAGCCATGTATTGCGTCTCATGATCAGAATCATCTCCACCATGTTGTTCACATGTAATAAGAGCCAAAGTCTCCTCATCATAGTCACTAGCAGACTCATAGCCACCATCCTCAGTTGCAATCATCACACACTGAGATTTGCATTCTCTCACAAAATGTCCTCTTCCCTTACAACGACGACAAATAATATCACTTGTGTGCCCTATTGATAACATGGAAGAAGAAGAGAAAATACAGAAAAGATTATGCAAAGGCTTGGATTGGTTCGGATAGGATGAAACAACCCTAAATTTTTTTGGCCTTTTTTCACGGACTATAGGTATGAAGAACATACTCGATCTAAACTACGAAAAACTATAAAATCTCACTAAGCAAGCTGGAAATCTGATACCACTTGATAGAAGCGAAGGTGTCCCGATGTTTCGATGATATAGATATTGTTTTCTGTGGGAGTCGACTTTGACGATCCGACTACAAACGTGCGAAGACGTCGCGCCTTAGCAATCGCTATACCAACTTCCGAGGGTTATTGACCACGCCGGAGCACGATCAATCTGACCACAAGGGTCTATTTCCTGCGAGCAAACGAAGAACAAGCAAGAAAATGAGATTGCAATCTGCATATTGCGAATAAAACAGGAAAGCTTTATTAATGAAGGTGGGGTTCTGTGACGTCTTGGTCTGGTCGTTGGACACAAACGAAGTACGCGGAGTTGCAGCTATGGCAAACTTTTAATCTAAACAAAACCCAAAGTCTAAACAACACATACGGAGGAGGGGTCTGAAACCAACCCTAACTCTTGTTTCCCCACACATACGGAGTCTAAAAATAGCCTATACTTAAGTATTTCGAAAATACATGGGCCTGGCCCAATAATAAGGTGACACATCACCTACAATAGCCTCCGGACAAATTTATGAAGTGGCATCTTGTATATTTCGTCCAAGGCTTCATGCACTCCTTATGGTGCTTCAAAGTCTTGAAATCATCAGTTGTAACTCCGTTCTGGATCCCCTTGCGCATGCCATCATCTCCATGCTTGGTCTTGCTCTAGTGTTCATCCCTATTATCCATGCTAGGCCCTTCATTTGTAAGCAAAACAAATGTATCCAATTTAGGCAGCATGATATTCTCATGAACATTAGAATCATCACCAAGAAATGAAAGTACCTGATAATTTAATTAGCGTGCGCGAGCTCTAGTAATTGGTCTAGTATGTATAGCACCAGGGGGTGTGGGTGTAACAATGGTATTGATGTCCTCATCATGTGTTCGACAGGCCATGGTTGAAACGGGATCCTGTTCATCGGGAGGGGTCTGGCATACTGCAAAACAGAGGAAACGGACCTCCTACGGTGGAAACGGGGTCCTGTTGATCGGGAGGGGTGTGGTGTATCGCAAAATGGAGGAAGCGGACATGTGTTGGAGCGCTATGGTCGAAACGGGGGTCCTGTTCATCGGGAGAGGTGTGGCTACTGCAAAACGGGACTCAACGGGATACTATTCATCTCCACCCTCGACCTTCTCCAGCCTCCACGGGAAACTGTTCATCCACGGTTGACCTCCTCCAGCCTCCAACTGCGTCTGTTCATCCACGGGCTCCTGTTCATCCAGTGATGTAGGGTAGAACCCTAGTGGCCCGATCTTTCACTAAAGGAGCGGATCCCGCAAAGAACACGAAGAACACGAGGAGGGAAACGAGGGGAAAATCACGGGGGGGACACAAGAGAACACTGAAACCAGCAAGTATGATCACACATGTGCTAGATCCTCGAAACACAAAGGGATATACAAGATCCAAAGTCAACAACGGACGATACAAGAGGTAACCGGTTCTTCTCCATGAGGAGGTCTTGAATCCACAAGGGGATCTTCCTGTGAACAGTCTTGAATCCAAGGTGGATCTTCTCCGTAGAGGGGCCGCGGTCTCTATCGTGGAGTAGATCCGATATGGATGAGCGAAGCTCTATCTCTCAAATGAGCTATCACAACGCTGACCCTAACTAGGAGGAGGTGGGGGAGTATATATAGTGCTAGCCCATGAAGGGGTAAGTGAGAGGGGGATACATGGGCCCTAGGCCCGATCTCTGCGCACAGGCAAGTGCCGAATGTCCGGGCTGGGGGCCGGATGTCCGGCGGCTCACGAAGAGCCGGATGTCCGGGCCTTTGGCCGGATGTCCGGGCTGGAGTTGCCCAATTCTTTTGCTCTCTGGTTAGCGTGCTCCGGATTTCTGGGCGAAGGGGACGGATGTCCGGGGCTTCGGGAGGAGCCGGATGTCCGGGGCATGGGGACGGATGTTCGGGGCCTGTAGCAGCTGGCTCTTCTTCCTTCTCCTTCCTTTGCTCTCGCGCACACTTGGCCTTGGTCCTTGGGCTCTCCTTGGTCTCCTCGGGTGTACCTGAGTATGCACAAGGTCCACGCTTGAAGTAGCATCCATGTCTTACATGCGGAAAGGGAAGATTCAGAAAGGAGCGAGTTAACCTTGTGTCCAATAGAATATGCTCGAGTGTACATGGGGATGATCGTAGGATGCTCCGCATCATCTCCCCTCCCTTGGGAAAGATCTGACCTCGGATCGTGATCCTCATCACCATGGAAACGGTTGTTGTGGACGGACTTGTAGTTGGACGGAGTTGAAGACATTGCGCCATCCAAGTACTCCAAGTTGTCGCCGGAGTGGTATATATGCAAGAAAAGAAAACACAAACGACACTCGAAAATACAATGGTTAGCGCACACAAAGTGTCCATCATGTAAGGAAGAGTCCGTGCAACAAGATTGATCATGACAAGGTTCATGAAGCTTATCCAAAAGAGATGGAATGGTATGCAAAGCATTCATGGGAGCAAAAGCATTCATTATGCACACAAATGTGTTGTGAATATGATCAATGCAACCACAGTGCAAAATGATGTCATAGTGAGATGGTTTATCAATAGCATGAATATGGCAATGGATGCTCAAGATGAGTATGTGATCATGAAATTGATGATGGGCAATATGATCATGATGTATGAATATGCCATCAAGGAAGATCACAACAAATTTGCTAAGAAAGTGCACAAGCTCATATATCATGGATGACATGGGAATACAAGATGCAACATGGCAATCATGATGTGAGTCAATCCATGCATAAGATGCAAATTTGTCATGTGTATGATATGTCCATCGAGCATGACATGTTTGAGCACAATCACCAAATATGGAGGTGTTGGAGTACCAATGCTCGATGTCGTGGCATGAGTGGAGGTTCAAAGGTGCATCCAATAAGTCCGAGCGCTCCTCAACTTGAAGCTCCATAGAGCCAATCTCCCATGTAGCTCCTCCATAAGCGAGATGTAACATGTAGACCACAAGAAGGAGAAAACAATGAAAGAGTGACCCATCCAATATGCGTAATTGAGGATGGCTCAAAGGGAAGGAGTTCACCTTTAGGAGATTCTCGCAAATGTTGGTGTTGCACATCGTGTATGCCTTCACATGACCAAATTGTCTCATGACGGTATTGCCTTGTGAATCCTTCAAAATGAAAGAACGTAACAAACACTCGAAAAAACAAATGAGGTTAGCGGAAGTGCAAAACCTATCATTAGTGTGGTAAGATACCCAACAAGTGTACGCATCATGCTCATCATAAGAAAGGACAAGGGAGCATTTCATGGTATGGAGGCATATCATGCGAGAACAACCAAATACAATAGGCTCAATCAAGCAAGCATGCATCACAAGTAAAGTGTCCAAGTCGCCACGATCAATAGGCATAGATGCATAAGTTGGAGGCAAGCAACAATGAACAAAATATATCATGTGAGAGGCATGAACATATACATCATCAACCCAAGAAAGAAAGTAATAATGGAACATGGGTGATGCGAGAAAGAAAGCAATCATAGCAATCAAGTGGTGTGAGCTAGTAGTGCGAAGATGCAACATACTATAGGGAATCGTAGCAAGCATGTCATGGGTGCAATAGTGTGCATGAATAATTCACATGACATAGCACAAGCATGAAAGGATGATATGAGCAAAATAGCATCAATAGCATGAGGCACATGATAAACATGGCAATAGCAATAAGGATCTCCACCAAGCATGCAAATACACATAGGAGTAGCATAATTGTGAATCATGGGTAGATGCAAGCAAGGGTCACAATTGCATGGCAAAGGCATAGAAGCAAGCATAGCATGCAAAGTGAACACGGTAAAATGAGCATGAAGCAACAAGCGGTATATAGCCCATAGCCGTGTGAGAGCCAAGTGAGAGAGATGCGCGTAGTCGTTGCACGAAAGGAACAGTGGTAAGGATAGTCCACGGGATCCAAAGTCATCTTTGCTCTCAAGAGCTTGTTCCGTCAACTCTTGGGATTGAGAGGTTGACGAGTATACGTGAGTGCCTACACAAAACAAAGACAAAGGGTAAATTGTGTGTGCATGGTATATGTACACATCATCCATCATGATGCGCACGTACTTGTTATGGTTAGCACAAAATATCCAATGCTCGAATAAATGAGATGCGTGATATGCGCTGTATTAATTGACCATCAATGAAGTGAAGGACTTTACACGCGTCAAATTATCACATGGGGTGGATCTTCATACAAAAATGCATCCCCATGTACCCGCGTGTGCGTGCGAGGGAACGAGTGCGTGCATGGCGTGCGTGCACATCTTCGCTTTGTGCATGTACCGCCATGTCCACTAGTGTGGCTCCGAGAGAATGACTAAATTCTTCTGGAACAAGCAGCACGTCACTGTGATCAATCCACACAAGGAGGTCGCGACAACGCCTCCACATGTGCCACGTGGCTTCATGAACTGTAAGAGAGACACTGTGTAGCGTGCCATTGGAATTCTAATTTACGTGTTTTGCACATACTTGAAGTACCAGTAAGGTACACGTGCATTGCACACATCAGATTTGGCAACCAAATTATGAATAAATACCACACTATAGCATGTAAGCTCTGAGTCATATATGCCTGATGTAGACCTTCGTTTAATTCTTATAGTTCATGTCATTCAAAATAAATTAGTTTTTTAAAAAAGCTAGGGCTTCTTCGATTCGTAGGATTTCCAAAACGCGGGAATAGGAAAAACATGGGATTAGAGTGGAATGTCGTCTAGAATCCTACAGGATTGTACGAGTGTTTGATTGTGCATAGAAAAACACAGGATTCTTTCAAAGAGGTTTGAGTGGATGGGATGTTTCCTATGAAATCTAGTGCAAATGAATCCTATGGAAAAAATCCTATGGTTTACAATCCTACGAATCAAACAACCAACACAAGAAAAATTCCTAAGGATTAGAATCCTCCAAAATTCCTTTGAGAATCCTTTGAATCAAAGAAGTCCTTAATCCATTTTATGATTCATGGAATTCTGCGTTGTAAAGCATAAAGTAAGAACAAATAATGGCAATTCAACTAGACAAAAAGTTTGGGCAGTTATGATACGAAAGATTCTAGAACAAAGGAGAAGCACTTCTGTTTTGAGGTTTGTGCATTATGCTTAAGTTCAACCATGGAGTCTGCTAGATTGTACATGTGGCAAAATCCGGTGGGGGGCTAGTAGTCGGTGCGAGGGGCCAAGTGGAGGGAGACTATGAAGGAGTGCACACGTGCGAGATCGATATTTAAAGAGAGGGGGCGAGAACGCGCGCTGTTGTGCGCAGTGGAGGAGCCATGAAAAATAAATGAGCTAGGGGGCCAAGAATTGCTAATCCTTTACGAGGAGGGCCAATCCATCAACTTAAACCATTTTACCAGCAATTGTCTAATGATCACATTCATATTAGCCTCGATATTTAGTGATGTTATGGGGGGCAGGGCTGTCGGTGTCAAAACCGGCGGATCTCGGGTAGGGGGTCCCGAACTGTACGTCTAGGCGGATGGTATCAGGAGGCAGGGGACACAATGTTTTACCCAGGTTCGGGCCCTCTTGATGGAGGTAAAACCCTACGTCCTGCTTGATTAATATTGATGATATGGGTAGTACAAGAGTAGATCTACCACGAGATCAAGGAGGCTAAACCCTAGAAGCTAGCCTATGGTATGATTGTTGTTCGTCCTATGGACTAAAACCCTCCGGTTTATATAGACACCGGAGAGGGCTAGGGTTACACAGAGTCGGTTACAATGGTAGGAGATCTACATGTCCGTATCACCAAGCTTGCCTTCCACGCCAAGGAAAGTCCCTTCCGGACACGGGACGAAGTCTTCAATCTTGTATCTTCATAGTCTAGGAGTCCGGCCGAAGGTATAGTCCGGTTATCGGACACCCCCTAATCCAGGACTCCCTCAGTAGCCCCCGAACCAGGCTTCAATGACGACGAGTCCGGCGCGCAGATTGTCTTCGGCATTGCAAGGGGGGTTCTCCTCCAAATTCCGTGTACCTGTTGAATAATGTCCGGTTTCTTGTAAATGTGGCGCTCCTTGGCTTATACGCCCAATAATGGCCGTCTTCCACGTGTCAAACAAATACGAAAAGTCAGGGTGTTTTTACATTTACACCCCTAGCCGCGTGAATGAGCCGCCTATTTAAGGGGATGAGGATTTAGATCCAAACCACACCTTCTCCCCTCCGCGAGTATTCATCAGAGCATATCCGACAGAGGTCCATTCTATCATGGACGGCCGCAGCAGCTCCTCCTCTCGCCCTTCCAACCCTCAGCCTGGAGATTGGGAGAGATGCTCCATCCCGCACAGTGAGCTAGTGACGCTCCAGACCAAGGGATTTCTCCCCCCGGCCTATATGGTCCCGGTTCGAGCCGGACTTGCCACCTATAATGGCGGAGAGCAAGCGGAGAGCGCCCCCAATCCCTCCAAAGGAGAGCGGGTATGCCTTGTCCCTTACTTAATAAGAGGGCTCGGATTTCCAATTCATCCGTTTCTCCGGGGGCTCCTGGAGTTCTATGGCCTCCAGCTGCACAACCTCACGCCTGCCTCCATATTGCATATCGCGGGCTTCATAG
The DNA here is from genome assembly GCF_003073215.2 of Triticum urartu. Lineage (NCBI taxonomy): Eukaryota > Viridiplantae > Streptophyta > Magnoliopsida > Poales > Poaceae > Triticum > Triticum urartu. Next base: position 359,113,071 of record NC_053027.1, on the reverse strand, counting down.
CCCTTTGCGAGCTGTTTTTGGGCTGCGAGGCTCATTTCGCACTGTGGAAAAGGCTATTCTGCCTTGTGCCCCGTTCTCAGAAGGGGTCAATATATCAAGTGGGCGTTGCCGAAGTGTGGCGCATCGCCGGGACCAGATATCTATCCGGAACCCCAAAGAAGGCGTCCGAGGACTGCCCTTCGGAATGGTTTTATATAAAGGACGTCCCGCTACCGGATCCTGTCCGGATCGGCCCCCCTGAGTTCGACAGTTCTCCCCTAAAGAAGCGCCTAAGCTAGCGTCCACAGACCCCTCAGAGGGAAAGTGACAAGGACGTTCTTTACCTGATGGGCCGGATAATATTGTTAGCTCATTCCGGACTAACCATGATTGGGGTCATGACCGCATGCATCATGCGAGGGGTGCAGCCGCTTCTGTATAGAGGCCACCCCATGTGGGACTTCAACGGGGAGGACGACGCCACCCTCCATGGCCGTAAGGGGCCGGATTCGGCTGCCGCTCTAATAAAGATCTTGTCCGCTTTGTACAAGGGAGAAGAGGAGGAATTTCTCCATGTCAACCCACAGGGTGGATTTTCTATGTACAATCCCCCAAGTTGGGTAAGTGGACACTTTTATTTGCCCATCCGTTTTATATTCCCATCGTTAAATATTCAGTCTAACGACTTCAACGCAGGAACTGCGCTAGGCTGTTAAAGAAATAAACAGCCCTCCTCCACAACCCGAGGATCCGGGACGGTCCCTAGACCCGGCCTCTCAAGAGGATCCGGACTTATCTGTGGAGCTGATTGATGGGGTGTTTCATCAATTGAGCAAGGACAATGCCTTGGTGCCATTACGGCCGATTACCCAGGGCTACTCCCAGCCTCACAGGTAACTGAGACCGAAGTCCCAGCACTTTGAAAAGGGATCTATCCTCGCGTGTTTTCAATTGCCGTATGACAACCGTGTTTTGCAGGGGAGGTCCTTGAGACGGGAGGCCGAGCCTGCGGCGACTAGCCAACGAGGGGCGGCAAGGCCCCGTGGGCTGAAAAGAAGTGCGGTCCGGACTGAGATGCCGGCGCAAAGGTATAGCGTGCCATCTTATTCCCAGGTGTTATTACTTCAAGGCATATTAACGCTCGTGCTCTCTTCAGGACGAAGAGACCTCGCCGGACTATATCCGGAGAGGTTGTCAATCGCGCCTCCACCAGCCAGGCTCCAAAGCCTGGTCCGGAAGCGGAGGCGAACACAAGGCGCGCACCGGACGCTCCTCCGACAGAGGATGCGGACAGGCTGTCTGCCACCAATTTCGAGGTGGAGAGTGCCATGAACCACATGCGTCGCCGGATAGTTCTTCGCGACGCTTGTTTCTCCCAAGAGGCATTGGATGCCTTCAATTCGGGAGATGCGTACCTCCGTGTCGCTCAAAATGGTCTAGCCAGAACCACGGAGGAATATGTAAAAGACATACAGGTAAGAAAATTTTGGTAATTATATATATACCAGTAGCCCCCATGACTTGAAATAGTTAGAATAACTGATTTAAGGATCATTTGTTATGCAGGTTCTTACAGAAAAGAATAACCTACTGTCCCAGGAGCTGGAAGAGTGCAAAGCCCAACTTGAGGCCACACTAGCCACGGCAGGGGAGCCCAAGGAGACCCCCTCTGGTAATATACGCTTCGAAAGATAAGTATTTTGCGAAGTGCGGCGTGGGTGTAAATCTGACAAATGAAATTGCAGATGGCACCGAATTAAATCTGGAAAAGCAACAACTCCTACGCCAGCTGAAGGCTGGTGAGAGCGTGCTGACAAAGGTGAGGCGAGAGAAGAACGATCTCCAAGATGCCAACACCAAGCTGGGCGTTGAACTGAAGGATGTTCGTGCCCAGCTATTGGACTCCGTTAAGGAGAATCAGCGGCTTCGACACGGCATATTAAGTAAGTGCTTAAATGAACTTTGAAAAAAGAGTTTGGCGAGGAAGTTGACTAACAGAGTAATGTCTGTAAGTATGCTAACAGGTCGTCCTGCAGAGGAAATGCCCGGTTCTAAGGGTGACCTTCTTCTCGAGCTCTCACAACTGCACGAGCGAGTTCGGCAGGTGATGCAAGGCATCGCCTAGGCCTTGTGGCCATCCGTCTCCATGCCCGAAGGCCTTGGAGAGCTTGTAGAGAAGCTGAAGGGAGCGCAGCGGCGCTTCCGATTGTGGAAGATGTCGGCCTGCCGTCAAGGCGCCAGGGAGGCCTGGGCCATGGTGAAGATGCGGTACACGAAGGCTGACCCAAACCACATGGCCGAGGTCGGACCCATGGGGCCCGATGGGAAGGAGATCCCTGTGAGCTTAGTATACGGCCAAGTAGAATTGGCCGCAAAGTATTCCCAACAGGACTGTAAACTAGACAGCCTGTTAGATGGTATTGAAGAGGAATACAATCAGTCAGATTGACTATGTAATTTTAATTGACATGTGTAATGCCTTCTAGCCGGATTGTAGATCGTTTGTCATGGCCGACCTTTTCGCTTCAACCTCGGGACCTGACGGTCCGGAGTATGTCCGAATACCCTCGCGGTTATATAAGAACCGGGGTATGCATGGAGACCAGGAGTAGGGGTCATTAGTGCTTGAACAGACAAGTGCCCAACTAGTTATGTTATATTACATGGTTAGTAAGAAACATCTTCCAGGGAGAATAGTTCCGTTAGGGGTTCCTTTCCCTGGGAGGCATGCCCTAAAGTGCATGTCCATTCTGCGAAAGGAGACGCAGGAAAAACATCTGGGGGCGTGTAGATAAATAAGTGAAAAAAAGATCATCTTTAGTTCACCGACCGAATATTCCCTTAATAACGCTAGCTTTCGGCTTCACCCAGTCTGAGGTACACATCCGGCTGACCCGACAGTAACAATCGCAGAGGTGCTCCCTTTACCACCTAGCCGAACAATCGGGAATGTAGGGGTAAGCACATGAGCCAGGCAACCCAGCTTGGCCAAAACTTAAGTCATATCGATGCATATAATGGTGAATAAAAGGTACATGCGGAAGTGTGACACATGTGTTGGGCATGAAGCCCGTATAAATAAGCTTCTGTTTAAAGAAGCCCCAGGTTTAATGAGCGCGGATAGCGCGTCGCTTTATGAGCCTTTAAAGGCTATAAGAGAGAGGGAGGGGAGAAGGAGAGAAATGTAAGACAGAAAGTATATAAAAAATGGACAGAGGAAGGAGACGAACACAGAGTCCGGCACTAGGCATAGAATCTTCGGAGACGGGCTGCGTTCCATGGGTTCGGCTCGAGTTGGTTATCCGATGCATCTCGCAGGCGGTACGCTCCACCAGTCAGGACTTGGTAAATTATGAAGGGACCTTCCCACTTGGGCTTGAGTTTGTCCTTTTTCTTGTCCGGCAGGCGTAGAACTAATTCGCCAACGTTGAAATTTTTGGCCCGTACTTCTCTGCTTTGGTATCTTCGAGCCTGCTATTGATAGAATGCGGAACGGGCTTTTGCCACGTCACGCTCTTCCTCCAAGGCGTCCAAACTGTCCTGCCGATCGAGCTCGGCTTCTCTTTCTTCGTACATGCGCACTCGAGGTGAGTCATGGATTATGTCGCAGGGCAAAACTGCCTCTGCACCGTACACCATGAAGAATGGTGTGTATCCGGTGGTGCGATTCGGCGTGGTCCACAACCCCCAGAGTATGGAGTCGAGCTCCTCTACCCAGTGCGTATTAGATTCCTTAAGGGACCGCACTAATCTGGGTTTGATGCCGCTCATGGTAAGACCATTTGCACGTTCGACCTGGCCTTTAGTTTTTGGGTGATAGACGGAAGCATAATCGAGCTTGATGCCCATGTTTTTGCACCAGAGTTTTACCTCGTCGGCCGTAAAGTTCATGCTGTTATCAGTGATGATGCTGTGGGGGACGCCGTAACAGTGTACAACCCCGGATATAAAGTCTATCACCGGTCCGGATTCGGCCATCTTATCAGGCTTGGCTTCTATCCATTTGGTGAACTTATCCACCATGACCAGTAAGTATTTTTTCTTGTGGGTTCCGCCTTTAAGGGGTCCAACCATGTCAAGCCCCTAGACCGCGAAGGGCCAAGTGATGGGGATAGTTTCGAGGGCGGTGGGTGGCATATGGCTTTGGTTTGCAAAAAGCTGGCAACCGACTCATCGTTGGACTAAGTCCTGGGCGTCTGCCCGGGCCGTCAGCCAATAAAAGCCTGTACGGAAGGCCTTGCTTATAAGGGACCGAGCTGCAGCGTGATGACCGCCGAGTCCGGCATGAATTTCATCCAGGAGGTTCCGCCCTTCCTCTTCGGAGATGCACCTTTGAAGGACTCCGGTAGTGCTTTTCTTATAAAGCTCTCCCTCATGGACTTTATAGGCTTTTGATCGCCCATGGTGTCGGGCAATGCGGTTGGGTCCGGGCTGTTATTGCCGGGTTCCCCTTCCCATACTACGGATGGCTTGAACAACCTTTCCAAGAAAATGTTGGGGGAGGGGGGCTGCATCGCGTTTTGCGGCGATGCGTGCCAGGACATCTGCCGCTTGATTATTTTCCTGGGCTATATGGTGAAATTCGAGCCCTTCGAACCAAGCTGACATTTTTAGGACGGTGTTGCGATAAGTTGCCATCTTTGGATCCTTGGCATCAAAGTCTCCATTTATTTGGGATATTGCGAGGTTCGAGTCCCCGCGCACCTCTAGGCGCTGAATGCCCATGGATACTGCCATCCGGAGACCATGTAAAAGGGCCTCATATTCGGCTGCATTGTTGGAGTCTGTGTACATTATCTGGAGTACGTATTGAACTGTGTCTCCTATGGGGGACGTCAAAACGACGCCAGTCCCTAGACCGGCCAACATTTTGGAGCCGTCGAAGTGCATGACCCAGTTTGAATATGTGCCGTACTCTTTAGGGAGTTCGGCCTCCGTCCATTCTGCGACGAAGTCGGCCAAAACTTGCGACTTGATAGCTCGCCGTGGCTTGTAAGTTATGTCGAACGGGAGGAGCTCAATGGCCCATTTTGCAATCCGGCCCGTCGCGTCGCGGTTGTTTATAATATTGTTAAGTGGCACTTCTGAGGCTACTGTTATTGAACACTCTTAAAAGTAGTGTCGCAACTTCCGGGATGCCATAAATACCACATACGCAATCTTTTGATAACGCGGGTACCGTGACTTGCACGGAGTAAGGATAGTGGACACATAGTAGACCGGCTTTTGAAGGGGGAATTTGTGTCTGTCTGTTTCTCGTTCGACGACGAGCACTGCGCTTACGACCTGATGGGTTGCTGCAATGTATAATAGCATTGGTTCGCCAATGTTTGGCGCGGCTAGGACTGGGTTTGTTGCCAAGATGGCTTTTATTTCGTCGAGTCTGGCCGTGGCTGCATCCATCCACTCGAAGTGTTCGGTGGGCCGAAGGAGGCGGTAAAGGGGTAGGGCCTTTTCTCCCAAGAGGGAGATAAAGCGGCTTAGAGCTGCCACACATCTGATTAATTTTTGTATTTGTTTGAGGTCCTTCGGGATATCCAATTGTGACAGAGCTCGGATCTTGGCTGGATTTGCTTCAATTCCTCTACCGGATACAATGAAGCCCAAGAGCTTTCCGGCTGGAATGTCGTAAACGCATTTTTCTGGGTTGAGCTTGATGTCGTATGTTCGGAGGTTATCGAATGTTAGCCTCATGTCGTCTACGAGAGATTCGACATGTCTTGTTTTAACGACCACATCATCTACGTATGCCTCCACTGTTTTGCCGATCTGGTTTGCCAGACATGTCTGAATCATGCGCTGATATGTTGCACCGGCGTTTTTGAGCCCAAAGGGCATTGTGTTGAAACAGAATGGGCCGTATGGTGTGATGAATGCCGTTGCGGCTTGGTCTGACTCTGCCATCTTTATTTGATGGTAGTCGGAGTATGCGTCGAGGAAACACAACGAACCATGTCCTGTGGTAGCGTCGATAATTTGATCGATGCGGGGGAGGGGGAAGGGATCCTTTGGGCAAGCCTTGTTAAGGTCTTTAAAATCAACGCACATGCACCAGGATTTGTCCTTCTTTGGTACCATCACCAAGTTTGCTAGCCAGTCCGGGTGTTTTATATCTTTGATGAATCCGTCTCCAATAGTTTGGCTAGTTCCTCTCCCATGGCCTGTCTCTTAGGTTCGGAAAAACGCCGAAGAGCCTGTTTGACTGGCTTGAATCCTTTTAGGATATTTAAGCTGTGTTCGGCCAGCCTGCATGGGATTCCTGGCATGTCTGAAGGGTGCCAGGAGAAAATGTCCCAGTTCTCTCATAGGAACTCCCGCAGTGCGGCGTCTACATCAGGGTTTAACCGTGCCCCGATGGAAGCTGTTTTATTGGGGTCCGTTGGATGGACCTGGAATTTGACTATTTTGTCCACCGGTTTAAAGGAGGTGGACTTGGATCTTTTGTCGAGTATCACATCATCCCAATTCACCATGGAGCGCAGCACAGTCAGTTCCTCAGCCGCTAGGGCTTCAGATAGCGCCTCGAGGGCCAGTGCCGCTGTCTTGTTTTCGGTGCGGAGTGCTATGTCCGGATCACTAGCGAGAGTGATGATTCTGTTAGGCCCGGGCATCTTGAGCTTCATGTACCCGTAATGGGGTATTGCTTGGAAGATTGTAAACACTTCCCGCCCTAGCAGAGCGTGGTATCCGCTACTGAACGGGGCCACTTGGAACGTGACCTCTTCGGACCTGTAATTATCCGGCGTGCCGAACACCACATCTAGTGTGATTTTTCCTGTACAGCGCGCTTCCTGACTGTGGATTATTCCTCTAAAGGTTGTGCTGCTTCGCTCAATGCGGTTCCAGTCTATTTCCATTTTTTGAAGGGTTTCCTCATAAATGAGGTTCAATTCGCTGCTGCCATCCATGAGTACCTTGGTAAGACGAAAGCCGTCCACTATTGGACTAGGACCAATGCGGCTGGTGCTCGGGCTGTTCAGAATTTAGGTTCATCACTGGCGTTAAAAGTAATAGCCGTGTCACTCCATGGGTTTATTGTTGCTACATGGTAGACTTTGACAAGGGTGCGGAGTGTTCTTTTTCGCATATTATTTGATGCGAAAGTCTCGAAGACTGTTAATACCGTACTGGTGTCTCTGGGGTGGCTTTCTGTGACTTCTGGAATTAGAAGATCTTTGCCAATTTTTGCCACCTGCCGGAGTATCCAACATGCTCTAAGGCTGTGAGTTGGTGTGGCGCCCTCTGCATTGTGAATTTTACAGGGTCCATTAAGCCATCCTTCCAGTACGGTTCCGTGCCCTGTAGAGGGCTTTTGCTTTTTGGTATTGAACTCGGGTGTCTGGCAATGATGCACCCTTTTATTTCGGACTGGGTTTGTATTCAGGGCCGGATTGTCCCAAAATTTTATTTTGGTTTTCCATCGCCACAGTACTTTCGTACTATGCACGCCAAGTCAGCGAAGCGTGTAATATCACGACAACTTATGGCATTGAGGATTCCCTTGTCCGTGCAATTATTGCAGAAGAATGAAATTGCGTCTTCCTCGCGGCAGTCCTTTATCCTATTCATAACCAGGAGGAATCTGGCCCAGTAATGATGTACTGTTTCTTCGGGCTCTTGCCTTATTTGGGATAGATCGCTTATGTACGAGTGGGTGGAATCAAATCCGAAACCTCACCCAATCTGAGACCCAGAGGCCAAGGAGTTTCCGAACTCGGAAGTTTGGATTCATGGATGCTGTCCAATGAATCTAGCCAGTCGCCTGACTTTAAGTTTAGGTCTTGAGTGATGTCCTCCCCTCCGCGGGTATCCGGCTTGGATGGATCAGGAATCCGGACATAGCTAGTCCTTAAGATAGATGAAGGGTCGCCGCACTGTCCCTCTACCACGGCAACGTGATGGGTGACCTGGGGAGAGTTAATCTCTCTCAGAAAGGGTTTAGGCCCAATCTGGTCGTAATCCGTAGCGACTCCCAGGGCGGCGATGCGATCCAAGAGCTCGTTTAGGGAAGAGAGCTCCATTGGATCTAGCTGCTCGGCGAATTCCGAGCTGACGTGAAGATTACTTTCGATGACTTGAGAGGTCATCGTCGGCGCAGCAGCCGAACAGGCGGTCATAAGGAAACCACGTAGCCTGAGAGTTTGGCCGACAGCCAAAGCTCCCTTAGCAACGGTGCCGTCTTTAAAGACAGGATGAGGCATCCTTCCTGATGGTGACGGCACAGAGGAACTCTCAATGAAAGCACCAATGTCGGTGTCAAAACCGGCGGATCTCGGGTAGGGGGTCCCGAACTGTGCGTCTAGGCGGATGGTAATAGGAGGCAGGGGACACAATGTGTTACCCAGGTTCGGGCCCTCTTGATGGAGGTAAAACCCTACGTCCTGCTTGATTAATATTGATGATATGGGTAGTAGAAGAGTAGATCTACCACGAGATCAAGGAGGCTAAACCCTAGAGGCTAGCCTATGGTATGATTGTTGTTCGTCCTACGGACTAAAACCCTCCGGTTTATATAGACACCAGAGAGGGCTAGGGTTACATAGAGTCGGTTACAATGGTAGGAGATCTACATATCCGTATCGCCAAGCTTGCCTTCCATGCCAAGGAAAGTACCTTCCGGACACGGGACGACGTCTTCAATCTTGTATCTTCATAGTCCAGGAGTCCGGCCGAAGGTATAGTCCGGCTATCCGGACACCCCCTAATCCAGGACCCCCTCAAGGGCCCTTGCTACCCCTGTCTTCGCCATTGTGCGCGCGTCTGGGAGATGAAGAGAAAGGCATGGATGATGAGAGGGGGACGTTGGATATATAATTAATGTGTGTGTATTAGCTAGGTAATCCTATATAGAGAGGTATAGATTGATCGATGTGGACGTGGGAAAGAGGGTGAGACCTCACTAGATATATAGATTGATCGGTTTGTGTGGGAAACTATGAGAGACCTAGCTATATATACACATACACATAGAGGAACATCGATCGTTGCGCATGCACGTGAGAGATAAAGAATGCCCGATATGATGGAGAGGGGGAGGTGTGTGTGTGTGTGTATGCATGGGAGACCGACCTAAAGAAAAAGACTGCATGTGTGTGATGGATAATGCCGACTAGTACTATGTGTGCATGCATGCACGGGAAAATGTTAGTGGTACAATTATAAAAGAGAAGACGATTGTGTGGGTGTAAATGACTAGGTGAGGTCATAATCAATGTAAAGTTGAATTCAAATATTTGAATAAGAGATCATGATGTTTGAAACCCATGCATGCATGAATATAACTGAGATATGCACGGTGTGGTTTGGAAACGAGCATGTTGTACTATATACACATTGAACAAGGTCAGACTGATTTGAATTTGAGATATCGATGGAAGACATCGTTTGGCCACATTTCATCCGTGCATGGACACACTATTCTAATTGGAGATGATGGGTGGCTTTCACATCACATATCTATTTCTTTACCCCTATATATAATATTATATATTTTTTATATAGTGTGCGGATAACTTTAACTTTGAAAGATGGTCGTTGGATGAGGCCAATCTGATGGTGCAGAGATGGAAAATTTGAGCACTACTGGCCATTGGATATCATCTAGATTCCACCATATTTTGCCACATGTACAATCTAGAAGAGTCCATGGTTGAACTTAAGCATAATGCACAAACCTCAACACACAAGCACTTCTTCTTTGTTCTAGAATCTTCCGTATCAGAATTGCCCAAATGTTTTTCTACATGATTTGCCATTATCTTTTTTTACTTTATGCCTTACAAAACACAATTCCATGAATCTTAAAATAGATTAGCTTTCTTATAGAAACTAGATGATTTTGAATGAAATGAACTATAAGAATTAAACGAACATCTACATCATGCATATATGACTCAAAGCTTACATGATATAATGTGTTATTTATTCATAATTTGGTTGCCAAATCTCATGCGTGCAATGCACGTGTACCTTACTAGTATAAATGGTGTTTGTGTGTGTGTGTGTGTTGTGCTTGTTAAACACATTGTACGTAGTATATCATACATGGTTTAGATTCCGAACATCTAGCTAGAGCATACATGTACTATGATTTGAATTCAACATAAAATGATACATATATTTGAATTTGAGATCGTATGTACATGCAGTTCGTATTTATATAGGAATTTACTTCTCCTATATTCATGTCATGTGTTCTGAAGATAATATTTAGATGGTTGTATAACTAACCTGAGTACAATCCCATTCAAACCGGGAAAATGTACTCAAATTTAGTCCATATGCTAGACAACACACATTGTTTTTTTATTGTTGAGGGAAGTGCAAATTGTTTTGGTACTGTACACGTTATGTTTGTTGTCCTGATTTTTTAGTTTTTTTGTTGTATTTGAATGCATTTGTAGTGATAAAGTAAAATGGGACATGTCTCTCTCTAGTGATGAGGTGCGAATTGTCTTTTTTTGGGTACATGTTAAGCTTGTTCTCCCGAAATTTCAAGCCTCGCCTTGTTATGCCAAAATTTCAAGCTACGAAACTCCCGCTGAGGGAGTCCTGGATTAGGGGGTCTCCGGACAGCCGGACTATCTCCATTGGCCGGACTGTTAGACTATGAAGATACAAGATTGAAGACTTCATCTCGTGTCCGGATGGGACTCTACTTGGCGTGGAAGGCAAGCTAGGCAATACGGATATGGATATCTCCTCCTTTGTAACCGACCTTGTGTAACCCTAACCCTCTCCGGTGTCTATATAAACCGAAGGGTTTTATTCCGTAGGACAACAACCATAACATACAATCATACCATAGGCTAGCTTCTAGGGTTTAGCCTCTCCGATCTCATGGTAGATCTACTCTTGTACTACCCATATCATCAATATTAATCAAGCAGGACGTAGGGTTTTACCTCCATCAAGAGGGCTCGAACCTGGGTAAAACATCGTGTCCCCTGCCTCCTGTTACCATCCGGCCTAGACGCACAGTTCGGGACCCCCTACCCGAGATCCGCCGGTTTTGACACCGACATTGGTGCTTTCATTGAGAGTTCCTCTGTGTCGTCGCCGTTCGGCTTGATGGCTCTGTAACACCCCGGATGTCACTTTCCCAATTTGTACTCCAACTCTTGCCGTTTCCGGCGTTAAGTTATTTTATTTTCTCGGGTTCGGGTCTTTGTCTCCGTGTGTTGTTATCATTGTCATGCATCTCATATCATGTCATCATGTGCATTGCATTTGCATACGTGTTCGTCTCATGCATTCGAGCATTTTCTCCGTTGTCCGTTTTGCATTCCGGCGCTTCGTTCTCCTCCGGTGGTCATTTCTAGCTTTCTTTCGTGTGTGGGGATTAAACATTTCCAGATTGGACCGAGACTTGCCAAGCGGCCTTGGTTTACTACCGGTAGACCGCCTGTCAAGTTTCGTATCATTTGGACTTCGTTTGATACTCCAATGGTTAACCGAGGGACCGAAAAGGCCTCGTGTGTGTTGCAGCCCAACACCCCTCCAATTTGGCCCAAAACGCACCTAAGCCCTCTCCATCATCTAGAGCGTTCGATCATGATCGCGTGGCCGAAAACCGCACCTCTTTTGGACTCTCCTAGCTCCCCCTATGCCTATATATAGCCCCTCCTTCGAAAATCCGGATCCCCCTCGTCCAAAACCCTAAAAATCGTCTCCGCGCGGCCGGACACGTCCGCCGGCTGCCGGACACACCGCCGCCAGCAACTCCATGTCCTCCACGTGGCGCGCCGCCACCCGCTCCCGCACCGGCCCGCTCGGCCCGGGGAGAGCCCCCGCGGGCCCGATGTCGAGCGCCGCCTCCTTCGCAACCCCGCCGCCATCCTCCTCCAGCCCGGCCGCCCGAGCCGGCGAGAGCCGCCGCCCACCATCGCCGGCGTCCGCCTCCGCCTCGGCCGCGCCGCCCTTGCCGCCCCAACGCCGCGGCCGCGCCGCCCTTGCCTCCCCGACGCCGCGCCCGCCATCCCGTACTCCCCCGAGAGCAACGCCGGCGAGCCCCTCGACCTCCTCCGGCCGGCGAGCCTGCCAAGTCCGTCCATCCTCGGCTTCCGCGCCGTTGCTACAGTGTTTTTCGCCGGATCCAGATCCGGTGAACAGTAAACCCTAGGTCGTTTTTTTCTTCTAAGTCCCAGTTTCTCAGATCCATGTGCTCATGTTCATAGTCTCGTAACTTTGCATCCGTAGCTCCGATTCATGCAGATAGCATATCAAAATGTTCATCCCAGAGAGTACATCATTTCATTCCATTGCATCATTTTCATTTGAGTTCATATTGATGCCCGAAATGCTGTTAGAAGAGGGCTACTTGAGATAATTGTCAGATCTGCTACTCCATTTAGCTTTTTGTCATTTTTGCCATGATTATTGTGTGCATGATATGCCCTGTTGCTCTACATATGTTTTGTTAAGGGTTTTGACATCTTTCTAGAGGTGCCACCCATGTATTTTTGTGATGTGTGTGGTGACTAGCACGAGCTTTCAAAGTGGTGCACTTGTTAATTCTGTTTTCAGGGACTTAGCATTTCCACTAAGTCCTTGATCTGTTTATCTCATGATGCCATATGTTCATGTTGTTTCCTAGTGACCCGAGCCACTTTTGAGGATGATAAGTAAGGATGTTTTGTTAATATTGTAGTTCTCTATCCATCCGTGTCTTGTTTTGCAATTATGGAGCACCCTAGCTTGAGTCAATCGAGCTCTACTTTTGCTACTTTGTGAATCTGGGCAGATTGTCAACTTGTTTGCAATTTTGCCGATGATGTTGTAGTTGATCCATGCATGCTATGTTATTATTATTGCCATGTATAGCTTGCATTTTATGTATTCTTGATGAATGTATGCTTAGCTTATCATGACTTGCACCGTAGTGAGTGCATTGAGCTCGTAAACATGCCTACTTGATATCTGTTTTCAGCATGCTCCAGTTTTCACAAAGTCTGAGAACTGATTATGTTTTTGCCATGTTCACATGCTTGCAATTGTATTTTCTAATCCCTTTTGGCTCAAGGTCACTAAGGGACTTTTGTTAAGCTCTTTGAGTAGCTCCATGACATGCTTTCCTTTGCCATGTTCAGGTCCTAGATCATGTAGTTTTGTTGCTCCGAAGAGTGCCACCTGATCTGAAATTCCAGACAAGTGTTAATTTCACAAAGTCTGAAATCTGTTTGTCATATGCAGTTTTGCCATGCTTGTTTGAACCTATTAGTGGATGAATTGGCCGTAGCTCAGTGCTAGACTTTTGTTAAGAATCTTGAATGCATCCCTGCCATGTATTTTTTGTCATGTTTGAGTGTTGTAGCTTGTTCATCTCATTGCATTTAGATGGCTACTTGTTGTAAATCGCAGACCGGTGTCATATTTGAATCGCTTGCCATTTCCAAACTGTAACTCCGATTCCGGCGTTCTTTATATCGTTTTCGAGCGATTTCATCTCATCTTTCCAGTGGCACACTTGGATTTCCATGTTGAGGCCAGGTTCATGCATTTCCTGTCATATCTTGCATATGCATCCCGCATCGCATCCCGCATAGCATATCATCTTTGCATCATCGTGTTTGATCCTTGCACGTGGTTGATTGTGTCCTTGTTGCTTGTTTGTATTGTTTGGGTAGAGCCGGGAGACGAGTTCGCTAACGAGGAGCCCGTTGAGTTTGCTTTCGAGGATCCAGTCAACTCTGACAACTGTGCAGGCAAGATGATCATACCCTCGAAATCACTACTATCTTTGCTATGCTAGTTTGCTCGCTCTTTTGCTATGCCAATGCTACGATGCCTACCACTTGCTTTCAAGCCTCCCAAATTGCCATGTCAAACTTCTAACCCACCATGTCCTATCAAACCATTGATTGGCTATGTTACCGCTTTGCTCAACCCCCTCTTATAGCGTTGCTAGTTGCAGGTGAGGATTAGAGGCCGTTCCTTGTTGGGACATTTATTTACTTGTTGGGATATCATTAGATTCCCATGTTATTTTAATGCATCTATGTACTTGGTAAAGGGTGGAAGGCTCGGCCTCTCGCCTAGTGTTTTGTTCCACTCTTGCCGCCCTAGTTTCCGTCATATCGGTGTTATGTTCCCGGATTTTGCGTTCCTTACGTGGTTGGGTTATAATGGGAACCCCTTGATAGTTCGCCTTGATTAAAGCTTTTCCAGCAATGCCCAACCTTGGTTTTACCATTTGCCACCTAGCCTCTTTTCCCTTGGGTTTCCGGAGCCCGAGGGTCATCTTATTTAACCCCCCCGGGCCAGTGCTCCTCTAAGTGTTGGTCCGACCGAGTAGACTGCGGGGCCACCTCGGGGCAACTTGAGGGTTGGTTTTACTCGTAGGATGTCTCATCTGAGTGTGCCCTGAGAACGAGATATGTGCAGCTCCTATCGGGATTTGTCGGCACATTCGGGCGGTGTTGCTGGTCTTGTTTTAACCTGTCGAAGTGTCTTGAAGAACCGAGATACCGAGTCTGATCGGAACATCTTGGGAGGAGGTCTATTCCTTAGTTGACCGTGAGAGCTTGTCATGGGCTAAGTTGGGACTCCCCTGCAGGGATTTGAACTTTCGAAAGCCGTGCCCGCGGTTATGGGCAGATGGGAATTTGTGAATGTCCGGTTGTAGATAACTTGAACCTTAACTTAATTAAAATGAATCAACTGAGTGTGTTGCCGTGATGGCCTCTTCTCGGCGGAGTCCGGGAAGTGGACACGGTGTTGGAGTAATGCTTGCGCAGGTTGTCCTTTAGTTTCTCGCTCGCGCTTTGCCTCCTCTTCTCGCTCTCTTTTGCGAATAAGTTAGCCACCATATTTTTGCTAGTCGCTTGCTGCAGCTCCACATATATTTACCTTGCCATACCTATAAGCGTAAATAGTCTTGATCGCGAGGGTGCGAGATTGCTGAGTCCCTATGGCTCACAGATTACTATTACACCAGATGTAGGGCCTGATGATTCCGCTCCAGGAGACACGCTTGAGCTCAAGTGGGAGTTCGACGAGGACTCTCAACGTTACTATGTTTCCTTTCCTGATGATCAGTAGTGGTGCCCAGTTGGGGGTGATCGGGACCGTGTCGCATGTTGGGTTATCTTTTATTTTGGCGCCGTATTCAGGCCATGGGTGTTTGGATGATGTAATGTTATTTATGTACTTGATTGACGTGGCGAGTGTAAGCCAACTATGTTATCTCCCCTTTTATTATCATATTACATGGGATGTTGTGAAGATTGCCTAACTTGCGACATATGCCTTCAATGCGATTATGCCTCTAAGTCGTGCCTCGACACGTGGGAGATATAGTCGCATCGAGGGTGTTACAAGTTGGTAATCAGAGCCTTCCCCGACCTTAGGAGCCCCATTGCTTGATCGTTTTTAGCGGCCGAGTTGTGTCTAGAAAAATGTTTTGAGTCATTTAGGAATTATATATCGGAGAGTTTAGGAATTCTTTTTACTTCCCAGTCTCCTCATCGCTCTGGTAAGGCATCCTGACGTAGAGTTTTGACTCTTCTCTTCTCAAATTTCACTAAATTTTTTTTAGGATCACGCGGGTATCTTGGAATCGTTTCGATGGTTTTATGATGAGAACATTGTCTTGGTGCCTCCTGTCAGGGGTTTAGTGGAAGTGTCCTGGGGAGTTGAGCTCTAAGGTGTTGTCATCATAATTTTATCTTGCAGTTCTGGAATACCTGAGTTTAGTACGCCGACATCGAAAATCTCTTTTATGCAGTTCGTTGGTGAGATAACCTCGACGCCACCCAGTACTGGGGCGGGAGTTCGGGAGTATCGCCATAACTTGTATAACGGATGCTTTTCGAAGGTTGAGGTAGATGGTTTCCGAAGGTTTCTTGGTTATGTGTTGAAGGATGGATACAGCTGGATGCAGGATTTGCTAGATTTGGGTGAGATATTATGCTTCCCCTGTATCCCCAACACCTGATTGCATAACCGGAAAGGTTCGGGAGTTTCATAGGTGGGAATTCTAGTAGCTCTAGTTCTTCTTCCACGGATATTGGTTTGAGATTGGGATTTCTTACCGATTATTCGTTCTTGATCCGTACCTTGTTGATTTATTTCTCTACCTTAATTCTACGTGGCTTCTCAATTTATGGATATGTGACCATTTCAAGAGGAATGCATTCATTCATTTTGTTCGGATGTGAAGACTATATGTTGCAATTTTCATTCCGTTGGATTCAGCTTCAGTATTTGTCTATCAATGTGCTAATGGATGTCAACCTCTTCAGGATGGCTCCTCCAACGCGCACGACTCCGAATCCTGATCCGCCACCACCTCCACCTCCTCCGGAGGCATGGCAAGCTGTGATGGCCGCAACCAATGCAAACACATAGTTGATCATGCAAATTCTTCAAGAGCGCAATCAAGGCAACCAAGGGAATCAAGGCAACAATCAGAATCACTTTGCTACACTCAACCAGTTCCTTGCTAATGGGCCAAAGACTTTCAGCAATTGTGTTGAGGCAACCGATGCTGACGATTGGCTTGTGGATCTGTGCAAGCATTTCGAGTGTAGTAACGTCAGGCCTGAGGACTTTGTTAAGTTCGCTTCCTTCCAACTCAAAGATCAAGCTGCAGAATGGTTCCAGCAGTACAAGGACTCCAGAGGTGGACGTGTTATCACTTGGGATGAATTCCGTCAAGATTTCCGAGCTCATCATATTCCCCAGAGCGTGGTTGAAAGCAAGCGTGAGGAATTCCGCAACCTGAAGCAAGGCTCTTTGTTTGTCTGTGACTACAACAAGTTGTTCCAGAAGCTCGCCCGCTTTGCCAAGCAGGACGTACCTGATGAGAAGAGCATGATATACCAGTTCAGGGGTGGTCTCAGAGAAGAAATTCAGCTAGCTCTTGTTCTCTTTGAGCCCTTGAGGTACGATGAGTTCTACAACATGGCACTAAAGCAAGAGGCTGCTCAGTTGAGGTGTGATGCTTCCAAAAAGCGAGTCAGAGATGTTACTCCTTCTTCCTCTACTCAAGTGGCCAAGCAGCAGAAGTATTGGCTTCCTCCTCCTCCGTTCCGTCAGCCGTATCAGCAGAAGAGCAAAGGTGGCAGTGGATCTTCCCACCCACCCAACCCTGGCTTTCAGAACAAGACTTCGTCTCAAGCTCCAAGATCGAGTTCTCCGTATCACCGTCCGCTTTCAGAGGTCACATGCAACAAGTGCCAACAGAAGGGTCACTATGCCAACAAGTGTTTCAACCAGAGGCGTCTTCCTCCTCCTCCTCCTGTCAGATCGGCAAGTACAGCTGTGGTCAAGCATAACCCCAAGCACGCCAAGGTCAATTTGCTGAATGCAGCTCAGGCAGAGGACTCACCAGATGTGATCATGGGTACCCTTCCTGCTAACGATATTCCAGCTAAAGTTCTTTTTGACACTGGTGCAACGCATTCCTTTTTGTCATGCCCTTTTGCATCGAAGCACAATGTTGATACTGAGATCATGCCCAAAGCCATGCAAGTTGTTTCTCCCGGCAAGCTTTTGACTTCTAGTTTGGTTGCTCCTGACATCTCTATCATATTGGGCGACTACAAGTTTCTCTCTTCTCCGGTGGTTCTTGGTAACTCGGATATTGATCTTATTCTCGGAATGGATTGGCTTTCTGAGCACAAGGCACATCTTGATTGTGCTGCCAGGCAGATTCAATTGACTCATTCATCTGAAGATGTAATTGTGTTTGCCGCTCGTGATGATACCATCCGTCTGTTTTCCCTCAATGAGAAGGGTGAACTCGATGCCATCTCGCAAATTCCAGTCATTTGCGAATATCAAGACGTCTTTCCAGAAGAGCTCCCAGGAATGCCTCTGCACCGGCCAGTTGAATTCGTTATTGATCTTGAGCCTGGCACGGAACCTGTGTGCAAACGTCCTTACAAGCTCGGACCTGAAGAGTTGAAGGAGCTAAATAAGCAACTCGATATTCAAGAGAAAGTGGGTCTCATCCGGCCTAGTTCTTCTCCGTGGGGTTGTGGTGTTCTTTTTGTGAAGAAGAAGGATGGAACGGACCGACTTTGTGTTGATTACCGTCCATTGAACAAGAAGACCATCAAGAACAAATACCCACTTCCCAACATCAACGAGATGTTCGAACAACTCAAAGGTGCCCAAGTATTCTCCAAGCTTGATCTCCGTATGGGTTATCATCATATTCGAATCCGTGAGCAAGATATTCCCAAGACGGTTTTCAGGACAAGCTATGGTTCGTATGAATACACTGTCATGTCTTTTGGTCTCGTCAATGCTCCTCCGACGTTCTCTCGCATGATGAACTTCATCTTCAACGCCTACACCAATGACTTCATTTTGGTTTATCTTGACGACATTCTGGTTTTCTCGAAGAACAAGGAAGATCATGCCAAGCACTTGCGTTTGGTACTCGATAAGCTCAGGGAACATCGGTTCTACGCCAAGTTCTCCAAGTGCGAATTTTGGCTCGATGAGGTTCTTTATCTTGGTCATATCATCTCTGCCAAGGGCATTGCAGTGAATCCTGAGAAGGTGTCTGCAATTGTGAATTGGGAACCTCCTCAGAACGTGAAGCAACTCCGTAGCTTCCTCGGTCTCGTAAGCTACTGCCGAAGATTCGTTGAAAACTTTTCTAAGATCGCGAAGCCTCTCTCAAATCTTCTCCAGAAGCACGTCAAGTACGTTTTTTCTCCGGAGTGTGACATTGCTTTCAACACTTTGAAAGAGAAATTGATCATTGCTCCAGTTCTGACTCCGCCTGATGAATCCAAGCCATACAAGGTCTTTTGTGATGCCTCTCTCCAAGGTCTTGGCGCAATATTGATGCAAGAGAAGAAAGTTGTTGCTTATACCTCTCGCCAGTTGAAGCCCAATGAGAAGAACTACCCCACTCATGATCTCGAGTTGGCGGCAGTTGTGCATGCCCTTTTGACTTGGAGACATCTTCTATTGGGAAGAAAAGTGGACATTTTCACTGATCACAAGAGTCTCAAGTACATCTTCACTCAGCCTAATCTCAACCTCAGGCAAACTCGATGGGTCGAAATGATTCAAGAGTATAATCCGAGTATCGAGTATACTCCAGGCAAGGCCAATGTGATTGCTGACGCATTGAGCATAAAGGCTTACTACAACAGTCTGATTCTTAAGCCTTATCAACCCGAGCTTTGTGAAGCTTTCCGCAAACTTAATCTGCAAGTTGTTCCTCAAGGTTTCCTCGCCAACCTTCAAGTCTCTCCTACCTTGGAAGACCAGATTCGCCAAGCCCAGCTTCTTGATGCTATGGTGAAAAAGGTGAAGATTGGGATTGCCAAGAGTCAACCCAAGTACAAGTGCTACCGCCTTGATGACAAGGACACTCTCTTCTTCGAGGATCGTATTGTTGTACCCAAAGGTGACCTCCGTAAAGTGATCATGAACGAGGCTCACAATTCTCTCCTCTCCATCCACCCTGGGAGCACGAAGATGTATCAGGACCTCAAGCAAGCTTATTGGTGGACTCGAATGAAGCGCGAGATTGCTCAATTCGTGAATGAATGTGATGTCTGCAGAAGAGTGAAGGCAGAACACCAAAGGCCATCTGGTCTCCTCCAAACTCTTGCCATTCCAGAATGGAAGTTTGACCACATTGAAATGGACTTCGTGACTGGGTTTCCAAAGTCCAAGCGTGGCAATGATGCTATATTCGTTGTCATCGACAAACTCACCAAAGTGGCTCATTTTCTCCCTATCAAAGAGTCGATCACTGCAGCTCAATTGGCGGAACTCTATACCTCTCGTGTTGTCTCTCTGCACGGTATTCCACAAGTGATCTCTTCAGACCGTGGCAGCATCTATACATCCAAGTTTTGGGATTCTTTCCAGAAGGCCATGGGCACCAACATCCGCTTCAGCACAACTTTCCATCCTCAAACTAGCGGTCAAGTCGAGCGTGTCAACCAGATTCTTGAAGATATGCTCAGGGCTTGTGTGATCTCCTTCGGCATGAAGTGGGAGGATTGTCTTCCTTATGCTGAATTCTCCTAGAACAACAGTTTTCAAGCAAGTTCGGGCAAGGCCCCATTTGAAATTCTGTATGGCAGGAAGTGTCGTACCCCTCTCAACTGGTCTGAAACCGGTGAACGTCAGCTTCTCGGAAATGACTTAATCACAGAAGCAGAGGAAATGTGCAAAGTCATTCGAGATAACCTCAAAGCAGCCCAATCCCATCAGAAGAGCTACTATGATAGTAAGCACCGTGATTTGGCTTTCAAGATCGGAGATCATGTTTACCTCCGCGTCTCTCCTATGAAAGGTACTCGTCGCTTCGGTATCAAAGGGAAGCTTGCCCCCAGATACGTGGGACCTTTCAAGATTGTCAGCAAGAGAGGCGACCTCGCCTATCAACTCGATCTTCCTTCAAACTTTGCAAATCTTCATGACGTGTTCCATGTCTCTCAGCTTCGAAAGTGCTTCAAGACTCCTGACCGCACCGTCAACTTCGAGGACATTGAGCTCCAAGAAGATCTCTCCTATCGTGAGCACCCCGTTGCTATTCTTGAAGAGACTGAACGCAAGAATCGCAATAAGTCAATCAAATTTCTCAAAGTCAAGTGGTCACACCATTCCGACTGTGAAGCTACCTGGGAATGCGAGGACCACCTCCATTCTGAGTACCCAGCGTTCTTTCAGTCCTAGATTTCGGGACGAGATCCTTTCGTAGTGGTGGAGTGTTGTAACACCCCGGATGTAACTTTCCCAATTTGTACTCCAACTCTTGCCATTTCGGCGTTAAGTTATTATATTTTCTCGGGTTCGGGTCTTTGTCTCCGTGTGTTGTTATCATTGTCATGCATATCATATCATGTCATCATGTGCATTGCATTTGCATACGTGTTCGTCTCATGCATTCGAGCATTTTCCCCGTTGTCCGTTTTGCATTCTGGCGCTTCGTTCTCCTCCGGTGGTCATTTCTAGCTTTCTTTCGTGTGTGGGGATTAAACATTTCTGCATTGGACCGAGACTTGCCAAGCAGCCTTGGTTTACTACCGGTAGACCGCCTGTCAAGTTTCGCATCATTTGGACTTCGTTTGATACTCCAACGGTTAACCGAGGGACCGAAAAGGCCTCGTGTGTGTTGCAGCCCAACACCCCTCCAATTTTGGCCCAAAACCCACCTAAGCCCTCTCCATCATCTAGAACGGTCGCGTGGCCGAAAACCGCACCTCTTTTGGACTCTCCTAGCTCCCCCTATGCCTATATATAGCCCCTCCTCCGAAAATCCGGACCCCCCTCGTCCAAAACCCTAAAAATCATCTCCGCGCGGCCGGACACGTCCGCCGTCTGCCGGACACACCGCCGCCAGCCACTCCACATCCACCACGTGGCGCGCCGCCACCCGCTCCCGCACCGGCCCGCTCGGCCCGGGGAGAGCCCCCGCGGGCCCGACGTCGAGCGCCGCCTCCTTCGCGACCCCGCCGCCATCCTCCTCCAGCCCGGCCGCCCGAGCCGGCGAGCGCCGCCGCCCGCCATCGCCAGCGTCCGCCTCCTCCTCGGCCGCGCCGCCCTTGCCTCCCCAACGCCGCGGCCGCGCCGCCCTTGCCTCCCCGACGCCGCGCCCGCCGTCCCGTGCTCCGGCAAGAGCAACGCCGGCAAGCCCTCGACCTCCTCCGGCCGGCGAGCCCGCCAAGTCCGGCCATCCTCGGCTTCCGTGCCGTTGCTACAGTGTTTTTCGCCGGATCCAGATCCGGTGAACAGTAAACCCTAGGTCATTTTTTTCTTCTAAGTCCCAGTTTCTCAGATCCATGTGCTCATGTTCATAGCCTCGTAACTTTGCATCCGTAGCTCCGATTCATGCATATAGAATATCAAAATGTTCATCTCAGAGAGTACATCATTTCATTCCAGAAGTGCTGTTAGAAGAGGGCTACTTGAGATAATTGTCAGATCTGTTACTCCATTTAGCTTTTTGTCATTTTTGCCATGATTATTGTGTGCATAATATGCCCTGTTGCTCTACATATGTTTTGTTAAGGGTTTTGCCATCTTTCCAGAGGTGCCACCCATGTACTTTTGTGATGTGTGTGGTGACTAGCACGAGCTTGCAAAGTGGTGCACTTGTTAATTCTGTTTTCAGAGAGCATTTCCACTAAGTCCTTGATCTGTTTATCTCATGATGCCATATGTCCATGTTGTTTCCAAGTGATCCGTGCCTCTTTTGAGGATGATCAGTAAGGATGTTTTGTTAATATTGTAGTTCTCTATCCATCCATGTATCTGTTTGAAATTATGGAGCACCCTAGCTTGAGTCAATCGAGCTCTACTTTTGCTACTTTGTGAATCTGGGCAGATTGTCAACTTGTTTGCAATTTTGCCGATGATGTTGTAGTTTATCCATGCATGCTATGTTATTATTCTTGCCATGTATAGCTTGCATTTTATGTATTCTTGATGGATGTATGCTTAGCTTATCATGACTTGCACCGTAGTGAGTGCATCGAGCTCGTAAACATGCCTACTTGATATCTGTTTTCAGCATGCTCCAGTTTTCACCAAGTCTGAGAACTGATTATGTTTTTGCCATGTTCACATGCTTGCAATTGTATTTTCTGATCCCTTTTGGCTCAAGGTCACTAAGAGACTTTTCTTAAGAACTTTGAGTAGCTCCATGCCATGATTTACTTTGCCATGTTCAGGTCCTAGATCATGTAGTTTTGTTGCTCCGAAGAGTGCCACCTGATCTGAAATTCCAGACAAGTGTTAATTTCACTGAGTCTGAAATCTGTTTGTCATATGCATTTTTGCCATGCTTGTTTGAACCTGTTAATGGATGAATTGGCCGTAGCTCAGTGCTAGACTTTTGTTAAGCATCTTGAATGCATCCCTGCCATGTATTTTTTTGTCATGTTTGGGTGCTGTAGCTTGTTCATCTCATTGCATTTAGATGGCTACTTGCTGTAAATCGTAGACCGGTGTCATATTTGAATCGCTTGCCATTTCCAAACCGTAACTCCGATTCCTGCGTTCTTTATATCGTTTTCAAGCAATTTCATCTCATCTTTCCAGTGACACACGTGGATTTCCAAGTTGAGGCCAGGTTCATGCATTTCCTGTCATATCTTGCATATGCATCCCGCATCGCATCCCGCATAGCATATCATCTTTGCATCATTGTGTTTGATCCTTGCACGTCGTTGATTGTGTCCTTGCTGCTTGTTTGTCTTGTTTGGGTAGAGCTGGGAGACGAGTTCACTAATGAGGAGCCCATTGAGTTTGCTTTCAGGGATCCAGTCAACTCTGAAAACTGTGCAGGCAAGATGATCATACCCTCGAAATCACTACTATCTTTGCTATGCTAGTTTGATCGCTCTTTTGCTATGCCAATGCTACGATTCCTAACACTTACTTTCAAGCCTCCCAAATTTCTATGTCAAACCTCTAACCCACCATGTCCTAGCAAACCGTTGATTGGCTATGTTACCGCTTTGCTCAGCCCCCTCTTATAGCGTTGCTAGCTGCAGGTGAAGATTGGAGGCCGTTCCTTGTTGGGACATTTATTTACTTGTTGGGATATCATTATATTGCCATGTTATTTTAATGCATCTATATACTTGGTAAAGGGTGGAAGACTGGGCCTCTTGCCTAGTGTTTTGTTCCACTCTTGCCGCCCTAGTTTCCGTCATATCGGTGTTATGTTCCCGGATTTTGCGTTCCTTACGCGGTTGGGTTATAATGGGAACCCCTTGATAGTTCGCCTTGATTAAAACTTTTCCAGCAATGCCCAACCTTGGTTTTACCATTTGCCACCTAGCCTCTTTTCCCTTGGGTTTCCGGAGCCCGAGGGTCATCTTATTTAAGCCCCCCGGGCCAGTGCTCCTCTAAGTGTTGGTCTGACCGAGTAGACTGCGGGGCCACCTCGGGGCAACTTGAGGGTTGGTTTTACTCGTAGGATGTCTCATGTGAGTGTGCCCTAAGAACGAGATATGTGCAGCTCCTATCGAGATTTCTCGGCACATTCGGGCGGTGTTGCTGGTCTTGTTTTAACCTGTCGAAGTGTCTTGAAGAACCGAGATACCGAGTCTGATCGGAACATCTTGGGAGGAGGTCTATTCCTTCGTTGACCGTGAGAGCTTGTCATGGGATAAGTTGGGACTCCCCTGCAGGGATTTGAACTTTCAAAAGCCGTGCCCGCGGTTATGGGCAGATGGAAATTTGTTAATGTCTAGTTGTAGATAACTTGAACCTCAACTTAATTAAAATGAATCAACTGAGTGTGTTGCCGTGATGGCCTCTTCTCGGCGGAGTCCGGGAAGTGGACACGGTGTTGGAGTAATGCTTGCGCAGGTTTTCCTTTAGTTTCTCGCTCGCGCTTTTCCTCCTCTTCTCGCTCTCTTTTGCGAATAAGTTAGCCACCATATTTTTGCTAGTCGCTTGCTGCAGCTCCACATATATTTACCTTGCCATACCTATAAGCATAAATAGTCTTGATCGCGAGGGTGCGAGATTGCTGAGTCCCTATGGCTCACGGATTACTATTACACCAGATGCAGGGCCTGATGATTCCTCTCCAGGAGACACGCTTGAGCTCAAGTGGGAGTTCGATGAGGACTCTCAATGTTACTATGTTTCCTTTCCTGATGATCAGTAGTGGTGCCCAGTTGGGGGTGATCGGGACCGTGTCGCATGTTGGGTTATCTTTTATTTTGGCGCCGTAGTCGGGCCATGAGTGTTTGGATGATGTAATGTTATTTATGTACTTGATTGACGTGGCGTGTGTAAGCCAACTATGTTATCTGCCCTTTTATTATCATATTACATGGGATGTTGTGAAGATTGCCTAACTTGCGACATATGCCTTCAATGCGATTATGCCTCTAAGTCGTGCCTCGACACGTGGGAGATACAGTCGCATCGAGGGTGTTACGGGCTCCTACTATCATCGATAGCGATGCGGTCCAGGGCGAGACTTTTCTCCCCGGACAGATCTTCGTATTCGGCGGCTTTGCACTGCGGGCTAATTCGCTTGGCCATCTGGAGCAGATTGAAAGCTACGCCCCTGGCTGTTAGGTCAGATTTGGAAGTTTGAACTACACGTCCGACATCCGCGGAGACTTGATCTTCGACGGATTCGAGCCACAGCCGGGCGCGCCGCACTGTCACGATGGGTATGACCTAGCTCTGCCGCCGAACAGTACCCTAGAGGCCATGCCCGCATCAGCTCCGACCCTTAGCTCTGGGCCAACTGCGCCAATCGAGGACGGGTGGCTAGACACCGCCTCAGGGGCTGCAGTCTCAATGGCGATCGAGCCGAACACCAGCCTAATCCTCTGCAAAGCCCGTGACTCCAAGGTGCCGGACTCTTTTCCGGACTCCGAACCACCCGCGCCCCTACGAATCGAATCCGATTGGGCACCAATCATGGAATTCACTGCCGCGGATATCTTTCAGCACTCGCCCTTCGGCGACATTCTGAATTCACTAAGAAATTCGACTCCCACCCACCACCCATTTCGTAGCCACTGTCGTTGATTTAACCGACATGCTCGAATTCGGCTCCGAAGACATCGACGGTATGGACGACGATGTAGGAGACGAACATGAACCAGCACCTATAGGGCACTGGAAAGCCACCTCGTCATATGACATATACATGGTGGATACACCCAAAGAAGGCAATGGTGACGAGATAGTGGGGGATGACCCCTCCAAGAAGCAACCCAAGCGCTGACGTCAGCGGCGCCGCTCTAAGTCCCGCCAAAGCAAAAGTGGTGATACCGGCACAGGAGATAATAACACTCCGGATAGTTCCGAAGACAACAACAATCCCCTCCAGCAAGATTTTGAGCAATAGGATGGAGGAGCTAGCTCTCGTGAGAGAGCGGCAGATGGAGAGGAGGAGGATGACAATTACATGCCCCCCTCCGAAGACGAGGCAAGCCTCGGCGACGATGAATTCGCCGTACCAGAGGATCCCGTCGAACAAGAGTGCTTCAAGTGCCGGCTTATGGCCATGGCAAATAGCCTCAAGAAAAAGCAGCAGCAGCATCAAGCTGATCAAGATCTGCTAGCTGATAGATGGACTGAAGTCCTCGCGGCCGAGGAATATAAACTCGAGCGCCCCTCCAAGAATTACCCAAAGTGCAGGTTACTACCCCGATTGGAGGAAGAAGCGTATGATGCGGCTGATCGGCCACCTCGTGGCCGCGATAGAGAGGCATTCCAGCCAAAAGCTCAGCCTCCACCCCGACGCCATTCAAATAAAAAGGCATGGGGATATACGCCAGACCTGCGAAACATATTGGAGGACAAAGCAAAGCATGCAAGATTGATCTACGGATCACAAGGGTGCACCACTCTGCGAGACGATAAACGTCACGCCGGATACAGTAAAAGCAAATCCGGCCGGGCCGAACACAGCGAGCGAGACCCATTCGAGCTGCGTCGCGATATAGCCCAATACAGAGGCGCCGCACACCCCATATGCTTCACAGACGAAGTAATGGAACATCAATTCCCAGAAGGTTTCAAACCTGTAAATATTGGATCATACGACAGCAGAACAGATCCCGCAGTATGGATCGAGGATTTCCTCCTCCACATCCACATGGCCCGCGGTGATGACTTACACGCCATCAAATACCTCCCTCTAAAGCTCAAAGGACCAGCGCGGCATTGGCTTAACAACTTGCCAGCAGACTCCATTAGCTGTTGGGAAGATCTGGAAGCCGCATTCCTCGACAACTTTCAGGGCACTTATGTGCGACCACCAGACACCGATTACTTGAGCCACATAATTCAGCAGCCAGAAGAGTCGGCCAGGCAATTCTGGACTCGATTCCTTACAAAGAAAAATCAAATCATCGACTGTCCGGATGCAGAGGCCTTAACAGCTTTCAAACACAACATCCGAGATGAGTGGCTAGCCCGACACCTTGGTCAGGAAAAGCCAAAATCTATGGCAGCTCTCACGACGCTCATGACCCGCTTTTGTGCGGGAGAAGACAGCTGGCTAGCTCGCAGTAATAACATATCAAAGAACCATGGTACCTCAGATACCAAGGACGGCAATAGCAAGTCACGTCGCAACAAACATAAGCGCCACATTAACAGTGAAAATACTGATGATACGGCAGTCAATGCCGGATTCAAAGGCTCTAAACCCGGTCAGCGGAAAAAGACATTCAAACAAAGTACGCCGGGTCCATCCAGCTTGGACTATATACTCGATCGCTCATGTCAAATACACGGAACCCCAGACAAGCCAGCCAATCCCACCAACAGGGATTGTTGGGTGTTCAAGTAGGCCGGCAAGTTAATTGCCAAAAACAAGGACAAGGGGCCGCGTAGTGATAACGAGGAAGAGCCCCGGTAGCCGCACACCGGAGGACAGAAGAGGTTTCCCCCGCAAGTGCAGACGGTGAACATGATATACTCAACCCACATCCCCAAGAGGGAGCAGAAGCGTGCACTCAGGGACATATATGCGTTGGAGCCAGTCGCCCCAAAATTCAACCCTTGGTCCTCCTGTCCGATCACCTTCGATCGCAGGGACCACCCCACTAGTATCCGTCATAGCGGATTCGCCGCACTGGTCCTAGACCCAATCATTGACGGATTTCACCTCACTCGAGTCCTTATGGATGGCGGCAGCAGCCTGAACCTGCTTTCAGGACACAGTGCGCAAAATGGGTATAGACCCCTCAAGGATCAAACCCACAAAAACGACCTTTAAAGGCGTCATTCCAGGTGTAGAGGCCCATTGCACAGGCTCAATTACACTGGAAGTGGTCTTCGGATCCCAGGATAACTTCCGAAGCGAAGAGTTAATCTTTGATATAGTCCCGTTCCGTAGTGGTTATCACGCGCTGCTCGGGCGAACCGCATTTGCTAGATTCAATGCGGTACCGCATTATGCATACCTCAAGCTCAGGAGGCCAGGACCTCGCGGAGCTATTACAGTCAATGGAACACAGAGCGCTCTCTTCGAATAGAGGAGCACACCGCAGCCCTCGCAGCAGAAGCGCAAAGCAGTCTCTCGAGGCAATCAACCAGTTCGGCGCTTCAAACCTGAACACCTTCAAGCGCGCTCGGAGCAATCGGCAAATAGACCGCCTGGCGCGATCTGAGCTCGCGTAGCAATGCGGCGGCCACCCCAATCCCTGTCCAAACGGCGAAACTCGTGCCACGCGTACATAATTACGCATTAAAAATACCATGGGCACAGGTGGGGAGGGGGGCACAACTGCGGCACGCCCCAAGACGCGGCTTAAACCGCACTAGGGGCTTCCCGTTTGGTTATTTTTTCTTTTTTTCAGGACCTTAATCTCTGGAAACACTGTTCGGCAGCACTATTGCTGAACACATGATGCAGCAACCAAGGAGGCAGAGAGCTACGTCATACCACGAAATTCCCAGGTGGATTACAGTAACGAGCCAAATATTCGATTTAGTATCATTCCTCAGCTTGCCCTTGGAAGGGACATAGTCCTACTCTTTGCTTCTCACACTATCTGTATCACTCTGCCTTAACACAATTTTTTGAATAAACAATGCATGACATTACGACTATTATTGCATTCTTATTATATATATATATATCTATGTGTTCATTAATGACACCTTGCAACCGTACACTTTGGTACGGCCAGTACACCAGGTGCTTACGTACCCCACAATACGGTGTGAAAAGTCCGAACACTTTCACAAGTGCGGCACCCCGAACTTATAGCATTATATGCATCAGCTCCGAATCATGTCTTTGGTCAAATGTTGGGTTTGCCCGGCTCCTATGTTTTGGTACCTTATGTTCCGCTCTATCGGCTAAGGTAGTGCTAGGAGAACTACTGCGATTGTGCCCCGGTTCTGCTGGGTTCAACACCTCAGTAGAGAAAGCTAAAACTGACTTTCATGATAAGGCGAGAGACTGGTCGCTGTTCGGCGAGGTTCTCGAGTCCCTAAAGACTTATGCCGCTTAGAGAGAGGGGCCGGCCCTGTCCGGCTTAAAGGCATGTATCGCGCCCCAAATTTGGCCTTCCGAATACGAGGGGCTTCGCCGAAATTTAAAATTATAGAATTCTATGGCTAAGTGAGAGTGATAAAGCATTATTAGTCTGGTTGCCTTGTTCGCTGTGCTAAGCACCTCCCTCGAAGGACCCAAAGATGGGGACAAGAGTGCTCAGGTTTATCCCGAACACCCCAGCACTCGTGGCATGGGGGCAGAAGCCGAGGACTAGCCATCTCTCAGATTGGATAAACAGCCAAACATAAGGTAATATTTTATATTCAAACAAGCGTTGCATAGTGCATATGAAACAAGTTTTCATAAACACAGGATAAAACGAGCAAGTCTCACTCAAATATTACATCTTTTGAACACTCGTCCGCTATGAGACGGGCACCCGGCAAAACACCCTCGTATTACATCTCGGGGTGGTGGTGCTCCTTGCCCTCCGGTGGCCCCTCCTTGATCAGCTTCACCGCGTCTAGCTTGACCCAATGCTATTTCACATGGGCGAAAGCCTGACGTGCACCTTCAATGTAGACAGATCGCTTGACGACCTCCAGCCGTGGGCAGGCATCCACAAGCCGCCTCACCAGGCCAAAGAAGCTATTCGGAAGGGTGTCGCCAGGCCACAGCCGGACTATAAAGCCCTTCATGGCCTGATCGGCCGCCTTATGTAGCTCGACCATCTGCTTCAGCTGGTCGCTCATTGGCACCGGGTGTCCGGCCTCAGCATACTGAGACCAGAACAGCTTCTCCGTTGAGCTTCCGTCCTTGGCCTGGTAAAATTGTGCGGCATCAGCCACACTGCGGGGCAAATGCGCGAATGCTCCTGGAGAGCTCTGGATTCGGGTAAGTAATCGGTAATTTACTTTTACATGCTTGCTTTGCATATAGAAAGCCTTACCCGCCGCTATCTTCTTCATTGTGTTGATCTCCTGGAGGGCCTTTTGGGCTTCGGCCTTGGCACTTTTTGCGCTCTCGAGGGCCGCGGCAAGCTCAGACTCTCGCGTCTTTGAGTCAAGCTCCAACGCCTCATGCTTCGCCACGAGAGCCTGGAGCTCTTGCTGCACCTCGCCCACCTGAGCCTCGTGCTTCTCTCGCTCGGTGCGCTCCTTCGCCGCTTTATCTTCGGCCTTGGTTAGCGCTTGCTTCAGGGTCGCCACCTCGGTCATGGCCCCTGGCAAACATACGATGATCCTGTCATTTTGCAATCGCGTCCTCTTTTATATATACATATCTATAGACAGGGTATTACTTACCCTTGTTCTCCTCGAGCTGCCTCTTGGCAAGGCCGAGCTCTTTCCTGGACCCCTCGAGGTCCTGCTTCAGTACGGCGACCTCCACAGTCAGTGTGGCGGACGCCAGCAGCGAAGCCTGCATATGCATATTGACATACTTATATTAGACTCCTGCGATATTATTTGATCCTCTGTTCGGCTTTTCTTTGTGAACACCGAACAAAGCATCAGGGGCTACTGTCTATGCGGTAATATTTCTACTACATTTTAAAACACTTACCTCGAAGCCTGTTAGAAGGTTGGCACAGGCTTCAGTCAACCCGCTCTTGGCGGACTGAACCTTCTGGACCACCGCACTCACAAGAGTACGGTGCTCCTCGTTGATGGAAGCGCTGCGAAGCACTTCCAGCAGATTGTCCGGCACCTCTGGATGGACAGAGGTCACCGGCACAGGCATCTTGCCCCTCTTAGAAGGAGACCGCCTGCCGAGCCTGGAACCGCTGGAGGTTCCGGCGCGGTGTTTGGCTGAGGGTCGAACTCGGAGTTCTCAGGGGCCCCGTCCCCTCGGCTCCCGGAGTTTGGAAGGTCGCCTTGAGGCACCTCCGGGACTGTCTCCCCTCGGTCCGGTGCCTCTTGAGGCAGCACCTCGGCGTCATCGGCAGGATGAGGGGAGGTGGCGGTCGGGACTGGATCGCTGTCCATGTCCGACGAGCCCAGGGAGCCGTCCGATCATACCTCGATATTGGCTCGTGGCGGCCTGCATAATTATGTTCGACATTAGGGAAAATAGTGCGACAAAGGAATTCTATGAGTTACTCTGGTATCCGAATACTTACGATCTCCCCGGGGGCTTGGCCCTGGGAAACCACTCATCTTCGCCTTCATCGGCGGCGGTGGAACTGTCCGGAAGGAGAGTCCTTCCCTTCTTGGACCCTTCGGCCTCCCTAGTTGGGGCGGCCTTCCTTTTCTCGTCTTCCCCGCCTAGAGGGGGAGCATCTTCTTCTTCCTCCTCGTCTTCGGGGGAAGAGTGTGCCGCATAGTTATCGGACGATGAGTCCGATAACACCTGGCGCCGGGAACTCTTTCAGGTTCCCTTGGCCTTCTTGGTCTTTTCCGGCACCTTGTAAGGAGCCGGAGTTAGCATCCCCGTCAGGAGAGCACCCGCAGTGTCTTTGGGAAAAGGGGCCAGACAGTTAATCTGCCCCGACATCTCCACCCAGTCCTATCAAAGGCATGGCGATTAGACCCCGCACATAATTAAGCTAGGGAAAATAAATGTCCTGCGGGACGTATTGAACTCACCGAACGCGCTAGGCGCTTTGCGCTTAGTCCACGGTCTTCGGCGAGAGAAGGGGGGGACCTCGGTGCCCTTGAATAGCACCTTCCAGACATCCTTGTGCATCATATCGAAGAGCTCGCTCAGAGTCTGGTGCTGGGCCGGGTTGAACTCCCACAAGGTAAAATCCCGTTGTTGACACGGGAGGATCCGGCGGATGAGCATAACTTGGACTATGTTGACAAGCTTGAGCTTCTTGCTCGCCATACTCCGGATACATATCTAGAGTCCATCCAGCTGCACCGATGAACCCCACGACAAGCCCTTCTCTTTCCAGGAAGTGAGCCGTGTTGGGAATCCAGATCGAAACTCAGGGGCAGCCGCCCATTTGGCGTCGCGCGGCTCGGTGATGTAGAACCACGCCGATTGCCATCCCTTTATTGTCTCCATGAAGGAGCCTTCGAGCCATATGACGTTGGGCATCTTTCCCACCATGGCACTGCCGCATTCTGCTTGTTGGCATCGTACTACATTTGGCTTGATATTGAAGGTCTTTGACCACATGCCGAAGTGGGGCCGGATGCGGAGGAAAGCCTCAGACACGACAATGAACACCGAAATGTTGAGGATGAAGTTCGGGGCCAGATCATGAAAGTCCAGCCCGTAGTAGAACATGAGACCACAGACGAATGGATGGAGGGGAACCCTAGTCCACGGAGGAAGTGGTGAAGGAAAACTACCCTCTCGTAAGGTTCTGGGTTCGGGACGATCTGCCCCGCAGCGGGCAGCCGATGCGCGATATTCGCGGCTAAGTATCTGGCTCCGCAGCTTCTTGATGTCTCCCTCCGTGATGGAGGAGACCATCCACCTGCCTCCCACTCCGGACATGGTTGGAGAAGGTTGAGGTGGGAAGTGCGGACTTGGGCGCTAGGGCTCGAGTGTGCGAAAACAGAGGAGCAAAGGAGGAAGAAGGCGTGGATAGAAAGGTGAATCCTTATCCGTTTATATGGGCGGACGAAACTAAGCGTCCCCACTTGCCTGGTAAAACTCGTTTGTCCCCCAAGCACCGTAATTGATGGCGCGGTTGGGTTACGCACGCCCGTATTGATGAGAATCCCGTAATAAGGGGACACAATCTCTGCTTTGACAAGACGTGTCGAAAAACTGCCTCGCGTTATGCGCGGGGCTGGTTAAAGGAAACGGTTCGAATAATCACCAGGCCATGATATAACGTCATGCTGCCAAAACAAGCCTGCAAATTAGATCTGCGAAAATATTATTCTCTCTACGGTGGTATGTGGAACTTATTTTGCAGGGTCAGACACTATCCTCGTATTCAAATTCTTCTGTGATGTATTCGAAGAAGGAACCCACCTTGGAATGCCGAAGACAATACTGCACGCCGGA
This sequence comes from Triticum urartu, assembly GCF_003073215.2. Taxonomy (NCBI): domain Eukaryota; kingdom Viridiplantae; phylum Streptophyta; class Magnoliopsida; order Poales; family Poaceae; genus Triticum; species Triticum urartu. The sequence continues at coordinate 359,080,211 of NC_053027.1, read as the reverse complement.
CTCATCGTCGTTGAAGCCTGGTTCAGGGGCTACTAAGGTAGTCCTGGATTAGGGGGTCTCCGGACAGCCGGACTATCTCCATTAGCCGGACTGTTAGACTATGAAGATACAAGAACGAAGACTTCGTCTCGTGTCCGGATGGGACTCTACTTGGCGTGGAAGGCAAGCTAGGCAATACGGATATGGATATCTCCTCCTTTGTAACCAACCTTGTGTAACCCTAACCCTCTCCGGTCTCTATATAAACTGAAGGGTTTTAGTCCGTAGGACAACAACCATAACATACAATCATACCATAGGCTAGCTTCTAGGGTTTAGCCTCTCCGATCTCATGGTAGATCTACTCTTGTACTACCCATATCATCAATATTAATCAAGCAGGACGTAGGGTTTTACCTCCATCAAGAGGGCCCAAACCTGGGTAAAACATCGTGTCCCCTGCCTCCTGTTACCATCTGGCCTAGACGCACAGTTCGGGACCCCCTAACCGAGATCCGCCGGTTTTGACACCGATACCCGCCTCTTCAACCCGCACCTTGTTACCCCGAAATATTTAAGATATATCTTTGTCTCGTTGTGCTCCGACAACTCCCTCCAGCTCAACCCACGCCTTGCTATTCCAAAATTACAACACGCGCGAAAACTCCCGCCTCCTGTGAAATCCTAACACGCGAAATGTCCGTGATACCCCTGAACCGAAATAACCGCCTAGCTCAAATTGGTGTGGGTACTTTTGTAACTTACCCCACATTTCGGACAAGCGCACCCCTAAGCCATGGTTCCCCACTCCCATCCCATCCACCCACCCATTTGTACACTGAGGCCACGAAAACCCGCGAAGCCCCACATCCTCCTCCATCCGCCACCCAGCCAGAGCCTCTTCCCTGACGACGTCGTCCACAACAACACCTCGATGTCCCTCACCGTACCGGATGAGGATCCGTCATTGATCTCATCGTCCCGCCGGTTCAGCCACCCCGTCCTCCACCTCCAAGGAGCAGCCCCGATGTTCCCCTCATCTTTCTCGCCACCTCCATTCCCACACCGCCGTCTTCACTTGCACCACCAGAAGAGCATCATCATCATTGTTTCCTCAGATGAAGCTGAGGCCTAATCGGCGCCACCAAAGAGGTTGTACACTAATCGCCGCATTTTCTTCTTGATTCAATCTCACGGTGCTGCCGGCGCTTGGTCCCGAACCGACACGGCGCGGCTCCATCCACAGCGGCATCGACAGCCACTTCCTCCACGGCGTCGCTCCCTCGGCAGCGGCGTCCACATCAGTAGGAGCTACTGTTGCTTTAGGTCCCCTGCTTGGTCTTCTCTTGCTCTCGGTCCCCTACTTGGTCTGCTCTTGCTATTGCTCTTGCTCTTGCTGCTACTCTTGCTCTTGCTCTTGCTTGCGATGCTGCTCCGATTTAGCTACACTTCAATCGACTGAATCGACTTTTGAGTCAGTCGATTTTCAGGCGGTGGGAGGGGGGCTCGCCGAAGTTAAGGAGGAACCAGCCGCAGCGGGGAGGGGGGCTCGCCAAAGAAGTACCCCACTATCTATCTTAGGGTTCAGGGTGGGGGCGGTGGCATGGGGATCGCCAGAAAAAAAGCTCTACACGGGGGCCTCGAGGGATGGCCGAGGTGGCGGCGGACCGGCGGTGGGGAGTGGTTTCGGTGCCGGCGGGGCGGCGCACCGCCGGCCGCGGGCGGCAGTGGGCAGCTGTTTGGCCGGTGGTGGCTGGCGGCTTAGGGTAGCCTCACCTGATGCTGCTAGACGACCAACTGCCCCGGCTCTCACACGCACTGCTACTACTTTTCTGCTACTAGTGCATTCAGTTTCGACAGTAAAATTTTGTTTCGACAGCAAAATTCAGTTTCGACAGTTAAGTTCGGTTTCGACAGTTAAATTCAGTTTCGACAGTTAAGTTCAGAGATGAGCGGCTGATGTATTTTACATCGAGAACTCTATGGTTATGTATTTTACGTCATCTATTGGAGATGCTATTAGAATTCCACTCAGGTTAACATTGTCTCTCTTGTCCTGCTTCAGCCTCGTCATCGTACCACTCACCGGAGCTGCTCCAACGATGAAACCTTCCATCACAGTGGAGCAGTACCCCGGGCTCCATCTCCAGACGCCTAAGATCTTCTTCCCCTCCTTCAATAGCCAAGTCAGCCGGAGCATCGTCACCTACCAACCCAATCACGCTGAGATCGACATGGCTTCGCCAAAGAGGTTATACACTTGTTGCATCTCTTTTTTATTCTACATTTATATATATTGTCCACTAAGCACACGTAATAACGTGAAATACAATTATTTTATCCTACTATGACAAGGAGTGAGGTACTGGGCAACTTAGCTATCCATGATGGACTCTCTTGAATGCCATCATTATTTATCTCTGCGCGTTTGAGCTGTGCATTTGTCGATGGGCCTGGGAGTTGAGCTAGTAGGGCAGTGGCCTGAGTACAAAGTAATATAAGTAGCACAAAAACATTTTTCGAGTGTAGGCTTTTCCTTGCTCAAGCCGGCCTACTAGAATCGCCAGTGCTTGAAAGGAAAAGTGAAGGAAAAACATAGGAATTGGAAAGTTTCCTATGGTACTACTATTCATGAATTTGGCTCAAATGAATGGAGCAAAGGAAAACTGTAGGATTTGTTCCTTTAGTGTCTCCTTGAAAGAAAAACCATAGTTATTTTAATTTCCACTTGTCCTCCTTTTCAAATTCCTATTCATGAAGCACAAGACTAAGAGATAGTAGCATAATAGCATTATGACCGTACATTTTCTTGTGGTTTGACTTAATCTCACCATGCTTCTTTGCATCCTGCGATCTTCCAATTCTTGTGAATCAAACACCTAGATTGGCAGAAATCCTGTGTTTTTAAATTCTCGGTTTTGCACGTGCATTCCTATCCTATTCCTGTCTATTTCCTATCCCTGCAATGTTAGAATCCTCAAATTCAAACAAGCCCTTACACAATTACTTCGGTTACAGATATGTGTCAAAGAAAACCTTGTGTGGTTTTTCCTGCTCCTGCTGCGCCTGTGTTCCACCCCAGCTCAGTTGCTCCAACGACGGAAGGGTTCACCACAGTAGGGATCCGCTCTCCAGACTATCTTTCACCGCCTCATATCTTCTTCCCCGTCGCTGGCTGCCACGACAACTGCATTACCATCATCAACTGAGAAGATGACCTTGAGGACTACACGGGTCTGCAAGAGAGGCCACACTCTTTCGTGTCTGCTTATGTTATGCATCTCTTAATATGATGACATGCTATTTTATCGTTGTATTCACCTATTAGACTCTGAGTCAGGTCCAAACTGATGCTTAAACTTGAGTTTTTAAATGGTTGTGGGGTACATATTGGGGCTGCAGTCAGAACTATCTGTCTACTATCTGATTAATCTCGGGTGTGTACTATGAGTTTCATGTTGGGTGCAAACAAACATTAAAGGAACCATTATATGTATTTTTTAACTAGAGCTATTATCTTCCTACTATCATTGGTTTTGGTTCTATCCACAGTTTGCTATCATCACTCTGGATTTGTGCATGCACTCCTTACATAATCTCACTATGTTTTATTCCTATGCATGTCAGTTATTGTACACAATGAAACTGAACATGTAGAGCAAAAGAGACAAGCCTTGCATGGCAATAAAATTCCATGCAGACATCGCCCCATGGTGGGTGCAAAGGCAGCCCCCCTCCACCCATTTCGGATCGTAATCAAGAGGAAGATAACTATTCTGAGGGGGATTCAGAAGGAGAAGACCACTCCTATTTACCCCCGGGGTCTTCGCTCTAACTTGGCATGCTGATGTTGGTAATATCATGCATACCTTGCATTGCTTACTTTGTACATCAAATATGTCATCTTCTTAGTCTTGACATGCTTTGTGTCAATGCCATCTGTTTAGTTTCTTTATCGTATATGTGAATCTTGCAATGCCATCTTGTTTAGCCAGGCATCATCTATGTGAATTTTGCAATGCCACCCTGATTAGCCAGTCATCTTATATGTGAATTATATCATGCCATCATTTTTATACGTGTTAAATTTGTCAACAATTTTAGTACAGTCAATTATTCTTCCTATGCATCATCCAATCGACACGGTCATGGAAAAATCTGATGTGGAAACAAGGTATTCAGAGCAGACAATGCTATCTGACGAAGCGCATGTCTTGCTAGTTATGAATATCTCCTAAGAGGAGGATTCAGAGACATATGACTAATCCTATCCCCCCCCGAGGTGCATGATCTAACTTGGCAGGGTTATGTTGCTCATATCGTGTGTGTGGTATCTTGCATTGCTATGTCATTTGCTTAGTTTAGACATGCTTTGTGTGAATGCCACCTGTTTAGTGTCTAATTACCATATATGTGAATTATGCGATGCCATCTTGTTGCAAGACATTATATATGTGAATTATGCAATACTCTCTTGTTGCAAGGCATTATATATGTGAATTATGCAATGCCATGCTGTTTAGCCAAGCGTCATATATGTGAACTATATCATGCTGTCATTTTTTGTATTTCTCGTTGCATTTGTCGACAATGTTTGTATATTCAACTGCTCTTCCTGTGCATCATTCATTTGAATTGGTGATGGAGAAATCTGGAGTGAAAACAAGGTCTTTAGAGCAGACAATGCTACCTGCTGAAGCAGATATCTTGCTGGTTACAGATAGCTCTTCAGAGGAGGATTCAGAGGTAGATGACCAATCCTATTATTCCCCTCTGGTGTATGCTCAAACTTGGTAGGGTTATGTTATTCATATCATGCATATGTTGTATTGCAATGCTTAGTTTTTACATCATATACACAATATTGAATGCCATCTCCTTAGTTGACACATCATATATGCGATTGCCGTCTGCTCACTTGCTTAGTATAGAAATCATATATTTGAATTATATCATGCCAAGATGTTTACATAGACATCATGTATCTGAATTATGGCATGCCAACCCATTTTCTAAAGACGTAATATAGTTATATCACCATATCTTGTTTACATAGCCATCATATTTTGAATTATGTCATTCTATCCATGAATTATATCATGCCATCATGTTTCCATCGATGACATGTTTGTGATTTATGCCATGCCAACCACTTTAATAGACACATCGTATAGTTATATCATGTCATCCTGTTTACATAGTCATCATATTTGGAAGTATGTCATTCTATCCTGTTTAGTTAGCCATCATACATGTGAAACTGTGTCATGCTATCCTGTTTAATTAGCCATCATATATGTGAAATTATGTCCCGCTATTCTGTTTGGTTAGACAACATAAATGTGAATTATTTCATGCCTTGTTTTCTTCCCTACTACCCATTGCACCTGTCTAGCTTACAATGTTTGTACATTCAATTACTTTTCTTCTTTATCAGCCATTTCAGTTGGAGGGGTTGGTGGCAGTATTTGTGGGAGTAAAAACACGGTCTTTAGAAAAGATCGTGCTACCTGTCGATGCAGATAGAACCACTGTTGTAGTTTCCCAAGAACCAGCACCACCACACATAACCCAGACTCACATAGATTGTACCCCTACCCAGTTGGAAAAGAACCAGCCACAACCCTTCTAACCCCAACCCTAGCAGATAGTAACCCAGTTCCAGTTGACACGGCACCGTCTCCTCCATAGAGCACCCGAACACGAGCAGTTAGTAAGGCAACTGCAGTGCCCAAAGCACGAGGACCACCACTCTGAACCCCAGCTCAACGCTTAAAGCAGAAGAAGAATTGTTCTCAGGTCAGGTTCCGTAGCTATGGTTCATACTACTTTGCTCTTGCATCACTGTATGTACTCATACCAACTAATTTCAAATTCGAAGGATGCAATTGAAACTCCAATGGTGCAACAGGTATGTTTTAAACCTGTTTCTTTAACGTGTTTGCTGTTGTAACTTGCTCTATGTTGATTTCAGTTTCAATTGAATAAATATTATGTTCTCATGCCATGCACATTACAAGTGTTGTTATTGTTGTGTAGTTTCCCACACTTATATTCTGTCTATGCTGCTTTGTCTTAAATAGATATGATTCGAACTGTATCTATCTTGATTTGGCAACATAAACTAGAATGATATAGACCATACAGTGACCATACTACATAGACGTATGTTGTTTCATGCTGTTATCCTGTCCACCTTACTACTGAACTGGTTTACCAAAATGAGTTTCATATACTACATTGTAAACCTGTGATGTGTTTGTTTGTTTCTCTTTTAGAGTGCGGATAAAATATTGGAGAAGTGTACCCCGTTATGCAATGGTAAAGGAAGTAATGCAGATAAGGTTCAAGATAGTGAGACATCCCTGTTGGTCTCCAAGAAAGCTGATAAAAACTATATTGAAGACACTAAGACAACCCCAAAGTCCTGTCTTGATGTAGTGTTCGAGTTACTGGCTACTACTACTGGCACCAGCTCTTCGAACTCGCTGCCTGAATCAGTTCAGCTTCTTGAGTCTCAACTTCAAGTTGAAATACATCGATCAGATGTTATGCGACAGGAACCTGAAGGACTGAGGAAGTCCCTGCAGAATTCAGATGCATACTTTCTGGTGCAACAGCAAGTGCTGGAGGATTTAAGCGCCAAACAAGAGAAAGTTAATAAGCTTGGTAAGCATCTTGCCGGCATTATGGGTACCTAGGATATTGTTTCTTGAGCTCTTCTGAAGTGGTTTCAGTTCTGGACTTGTTTTGCTGCGGCATTTATTTGCACTGGTCGCCAACTTTGACAACCAGTGTATATGATATGATGCTTTGTTCCCTATATCTGCACTGGTGGTGAACTTTGATGCCTAGTGGATGTAATATGTCTAATAGCCGTGATAGCCTAGCGTAAGTTGCTTGCTTATTTATTTCCTTGTTGTCTTGTTTATTTGTTTGCTTTTAGTCAGTACAGTTCTTTTTCCGCGGTTGCAGTTCTTTTTCCACGGTTTGCTAGTGGCTGCTATAACCTATTTTTTAAAACTAGGCCACAATAACCATGGGCTACATATTTACTGTAGTTACCATGGGCCTCCTATGGGTCGTAGAAACAATGGGCCTTATAAGGGCCGTAGAAACAATGGGCCTTTTACGGTCCATAGAAATAATGGGCCTTCTACGGGCCATAGCATCAATGGGCCTTCTACGTGACGTATGATCGATAGGCCAAACATGGGCCAATAACAGACCGCATTATGGGCTATAAACGGGCTAGATTTGGAATCATCCGTTCATGGGCCGACAATAACGGGCCGTTGTTAATCGGCCTTATTTGATGACGCTATGAGAACGGCCCAACGAATTAACGGCCCGCAAACGGGCCAATTGTAACCGCGGGCTGAATTTGGCCCACAAGCAGAAAAGGCCAATAACGGGCCATAAGTAACCGAATGCTGGAAATGAGCCCAAGAATAAATGTGCCCTGAGAAGGCCGAAAGATAACACGGGTTGGAAACGGCCCAATGGAATAATGGGCTATTAATGGGTATAAAGGGGTACATTGTTCATTGCGGGCCAGATTCACCACGGGCGGTTAATGGGCCAAGAGTTACAAATGGCCTCGTATGGGCCGAAAGACATCATGGGCCATACATGGTCCGGAAGTTACAACGGACTGGAATCATATTGGATGGCCCAGATGAAGCTACCGGGCTTAATTCCGATAGGCCATAACGGGCCGTAAATGGGCTATATACGAACAGGCCGTTAACAAGCTTTCCGTGGGCTGGCCAGCTACCTTTTGACCAAGTCAAACGGGCTGGCCTTATCACTGGATTGGGCCTCTGTTGGGTCGTGCCATGTGTCGACGTATCATAGGCGCCTCCTGCCGAGTGAATGGATGACATATGTCCCAACGGTGAGCCAACACGTGTTTCCTCCAGCCAATGAGAACTTACACGTGGAAGATCCTCATTGGTCTGGGCTGTTAGCAGGTTATCAGATCCAAAACCGGACCCGATAGCTTAACTGGGACCCGTTACGGTGGATGCCATGTGTCGGTCACCCTTGACGAAAGCACTTCCATGACGCGCGATTTATCATCATGAAAGTGGACACTTCCGTGATGATAATTTTGGTAATGTCATGGAACACTTGTACGACAACACAGGTATGACTATCTTGATTCTTTCATAAAATCGTCATGGATGTACATGCATGACAGAAAATGTGACCTACTGTGACAAACATGCATCATCACGGAAGTGTCTTTTTTTGTAGTGAAGAAAGTTGCAGGCCAGCCCAATTGTGGCCCGTTAAAATGCAGGCCCGTTGGAGGCGAATGTTTCGGCCCGGTCGACTACATCAAATTTTTGACGTTTTTTCAGATAGAGAATGATGGCATATACGGTAAATAGTAGGAATTAAGAACAAACCTACTCTATACAATAAATTAATTATGACATAATAACTTAGAATAAACCTACACTATGTAATAAATGATTTATGGTATATTACATCCACTTGGCATCGAAGTTTGCCACCAGTGATCATAAAGCGCAACGAAGAAGCAGACTACAAAAACTGGGCGCCATTGCAGCGTAACAAAATAATACTGAACCAAAGACCACTTCCAAGATAGTTCAAGAATGGTTAGCCTTGCACGGGAACTGTTGCGCATGGCTGTGAGACCGGCCTAGCATGTCGGTCATAGCTTCCAGGTGTAGCTGTTTAGCAATAAGGTTCTCATTGGTGTTCTCCGCAATCTTTCTTAGAGATAGGACTTCAAGTCGAAGTTGAATTACAGAATGCCTTTCTGCTAGACCTTGGGACTGAAGAAGTCGAACTGATTCAGACAACGAATTCTGTGAGCTTGTCTGACTGCTAGTCTCAAGTAACATTAACACTGCATCAAGACAAGACTTTGGGGTTCTCTCGCTATCTTCAAGATGTTTTTCCTTCTTTGTTGTATATGTTCCATTTGTCTCACATCCTTTAGCAGACTTATGCATTCCATCAGGCATATCACCCTGAAACAAACAGAGAGATGACATGTTTTGCACGTGTATAAACAAAGATGGTAACTATGCTATCAATTCCTTCCACTTTCAAATTAGAAAATAAAGAGTAAGTTCAAAATATCAATAGCATAATTTGGCATTGTGCATAATGCGGGGAGCTTCACCACACTACTGGATTAGCATGTCAACAAAACAAGCATAGATGAAGGGCAAAGACAATGATTGTATCTATTTTGGTTAATGTGCCTAGCATGTTGTTCATATCATCCGCCACATAAGTAAGATAAAACAAGAGATGACAAGGTGCAAACGTGGGCTGCTTCACCACACACTGGATTATAGATCCACAAAAACAAGCATACATATAGGGAGTATTGAGTGATGTGCATGGTAGGAATAAGGAATTTGGTTTTATAAGTAAAACTTGGATCTTATCGTTGTTGCGAACATGCATTTGAATAGAAATAACAAACTAAATAGCAGTTGACGATAGGGAGTATGAGGAAAGTAAACAGGAGTTGAGGATAAAGGCTTTAGAAGGATTGACTTACATTAACAGTTAACACCGGCTTTATAATGCCCTTCTCCATGTCAATGGAAGGATAACTCAAGAATTTTAGCATATAATCTTCTTCATAAGCATTGCATGTACTCTACATTTTGTAGAGAATAATTATAGATATGATAATACTGCAAGGGATAGAGGATAATGAAGATAAGATGCAAATTGATGCCACATAATCAACTACCAATCTGTGGAAGTACAAGCATTACAGGACAAAATGTACTGACAAGAGCAATGTGCTACACTTCTGCACTGCCATTGTCTATGTATTCAACTTTTTAGTAAGATCAAATATAGATCTGGTATGTTTTTCTAAATGGTGGGCGAGGGAGATAAGATGCAGAATGCTACACAATGAACCAATCCCTCTTCCTATAATATAAGAGTGTTTTGAACACTGGTGTACTGTAGAAAACACTGTTATATTGTGGGACACAAGGAGTCGCTATTAATGTAAGTACAGTGATAGACGACATTCAGTCCTTACAAGAGGACTGCAGAGCTAAACCTTTTCAAAAGCATTGGGTTGATTCTAAATTTATGTAAGAGTCGATACGAATCTTATAATGTCCACCAAATGGAGGATGACGAGGCTAACATGTGCAGTGACGCTACATAATCAACCAGCTATGAAAGTAAGTATGGTCATACAACGCATGAGGTACTCACAAGAGCAATGCAGTGTGCAGTATACTTGCGAGATTTTGTGGTCCCTTGAGAATGAATGTTCTTCTACAAACAATTTTCATACAAGTGAGATGTTAAGGCACATGCAGAAATGTTGTTCAAATTGTGATGTGATATCATAGACAATACCTTACGCTGCAGATGAGACCAACGTGTAATAAGATTATTCCAGACACTGTTTGATAAATGTAGCACCGGAGACTTTACAGAAATTTTGTTTAGAGGTTTTCCATTGATGTGCGCTTGCCTCAGGTTGGAACGATACTTCATCAACGAGTGCTTGAAAAGCGCAACCAACCCTTACTCGTCGTGACTATCTAGTTTGGTCCTCACCTATTTAAAAGAATGAAATCTTGTGTCTTCTGTCAGCAGAAACATATGCGGTAATTACCATGAATAACATTAGTACATTACTTACATGTAAGTTGCGGAGGAAGATTGGAAATTGTTCTTTGTATGTGGTATAATCTTTCTATGAAGGAAAGATGTGCACAAAGATCCTGACAACAATATAAGCCTCGTCTCCTAAACTGGGAAGAAGTGGAACGTGAGTCCTATTTGCTGCAATTGGGGCTCTCTCTCATTCAAAAAGGGATTTGGCAACTGGATTTGGTGTACTCTTTGCTGGAATGGGTTTTTGCGTTGTAGAGTTGGTGCTATGTCAACTGGAATCATCATACTGTTTGTTGCAGTTGGGGTCTACTGAGTTGGGTCATCAGAGATGGCCAGTGTAGTAGGGCTAGAGTCTGCTAGAGTTGTGGTCGTGTTTTCTGGATCTAGTGAAATTGCAACTACACCTAATGGCTATTTGATTTATCAGGCGTCACTACCTTCTCCAAATACTTTGTTCGTTCTCCTCCGTGATCAGCAATCGCCCTCTTCCTTTTGAACATTTGATACACAAGAACAATATTTGAATGGATAAATATGGTATGGTGACAGATGGAATATTTACTGAAAATGGATAGGCATGGCGTATTCACATACAAGATGTGTAAACTAAGCTAATGGCAGTGCAACAAAGTAGAAGCAATGCAAAGCATCAGTTGCAAGATATGTGCGACCAATATAACCTTGGAAAGTTAGAGAAGCACCTTGATGGGTGAATAAGATAGGGCATCTGCCTCTGACTCCTCCACTAGGGAGCTACATTGACTCAGGTCTCCCTATATCTAGCTCGGAATCATTGTTAGGATCATATTTTGAGCATGAATCTATAGGTGGAGAGAGTTTGCATTGCATTGCATCCAGACTTGATTTCAGTCCCTTAATGCCAAGTTTGACAGCCATGGCATTGTTCTGGTTTATTCTTTTCATGCACACAAGCTCATAATAATTATGATGTTGTTCAGTATCTGAGATTCATGAAAACATAAAAAGTAGTCAGATTATCTATGGAATGCATTGCGGATTCAACTCGAAGAGTGTCTCCCAACAAACCCCTGCGTATACAAAGGTCACACCCCAACCGTGCTGAGCAGAACACACAAAGAAATACAAGAAGCTTATGTCTCTATAACAGGCAGACGCACATTTCAAAACTGAAGTAGCACTACTAAAGGATGCTGCTACCGCGGCACTATGATCATAGACCCTTCGAAGAAACTGTGTGCGATCCAATAATCAAAAACGGTGGTGTAAAAAACTATTAAAAAGGTGCAAAATGTTTGCGATGATGGATGCATCAAACACGGTTCAGATTTTAGTTGTGTGTGCGGTTCAGGGCATACGGTTCAGTTCAATTAACCGTTTTCGATGAGGAGGAACAAAAGAAATGGGCAGCCAAATCAAGGTGTGTGCGATGTACAACATACGGTTCACTCGGGTGAACTATTTGTGATTAGGCAACACAAAATAAACGGTCAGCCAGATCAAGATGTGTGCGATGTACAACATACAGTTCACTCGGATGAACTGTTTGTGATTAGGCAACACAAAAGAAACGGTCATCCAGATCAAGGTGTGTGCGATATACGGCATGCGGTTCACTCGGATGAAATGTTTGCATTGAGACAAGAGAACAGAAACGGTTCAATATAAGAAATACCATAAATATTTCAAGGTTCAAATTCAAAGATTACAACGCCCAAATTCAAACATTGTAAGTTGCGTCATTTCTTAAAAGGGATCAGCCGCTGACAAGTCATGTATGGGTTTGACACAATGACTTCCAATTGTTTTGCCATATGCTCTTCCAATACGAAGTTTGGCATTTTTGGAGGCTCTTCCATTCCGCAGTACCTGCCGGCTCTGATAATCATACCATTCATCTTTCCTAATTAAATGTGTGCTCAACCTTAGTACCCTCAGAACCTTTGCTCTAGAAAGAAAGAACCTGGCGAGTGTAATCTCCAGTAAGGTCCCTCGGTAGGAGTTCAAACTAATATTTGAGAGATGCAGATCCAGGCATTTGATGTGATAGTCGTTATAAACATTATCCACCTCCGGGCCTATTATTATCTGCAAAAGAAGAGAACGTGTTTGTGCCTACATGCAGTTTTGAACACTGCTACACACCCATTTGGTTTGCAGGATTTGTAAAATGCACCAACATGCCATCTTCGATCTGGCATGATTAACATGGGCATTTGATTACAATCTAGAAATATGTAACCTTCTTCACAAGAGGTTGGATTGGATGAAAAATTCCCTAAGAAAACTAGTACAGATGAATCCAAAGGAGAAATGCTTATGGACAATTGTAACCATATGAATGAAACACGCAATATGGGGTGAGGGTGTATGTCCTAAAATCCTCCAAAATTCCTTCAGAAATCATAGTACATTGTCATTGTAAACTTGGGAAAAGTTGCAAAAAATTGAACTCCCTTATGGTTAACATTTAACAGGTAAGGAACATCACCTCAATATACAACTTCTTCAGGCACAGAAAGCACCTCAGGCAACTGACAACTTGGTGCAGGTTGGGGCCAACAGATTCTAGTGCCAAGACCTTCACTGTGCCTAGAGTCTAGGTGAAGCCGCGCTGGATGACAGATGAACATACATCTTAAAAACTAGAAATGACGTTGATATCAAGAAGGAGAGGTATATAAGGCGACTGTTGTACCTGAAAGTTGTAGTATTTGACAGATGAGTAGCCCACCACTTTCAATTTCTGTGCAGAAATGACATTGATTCTTGTTGGACCTTGTTGATCAACTACAAGTAATCTCTCAAGTGAAGGTGTGTCCTTGATGACCATATTGTGGTCCACCTTTTGTGATCTCTCGTTGCAGCACCAGCAACACACATAAATAGTCCGGAGAGTCCTGAAGGTGATGTGCAAGGTACTTGACCAATTCATCGCCTGAAGACGAAGGAACTCGAGTGCAGTACAGCCGCGGAGGAGGCGCTCCATGTCGTCCTTTGGGATGCGGACGGCGACAAGCTCGAGGTGCTCCAGTCGTGGTAGAAAAAGAGAGGGCGCGTCATTAGGGGGGGAATGGCAGTTCATGAACTTGGCAAGGCACAGTGTGGGCGTGAAGCGGAGCACGGACATTGGCAGCAAGCGCATATGCCCATCATTATAACTTAGCTTCTCGAGCTGATCTATGGCGGGGGGTCGGAACCACTCATCAAGCTTGGCTCGGTCCTTGCCATTGGAACATAACTTGCCCGTGATAAGGCCTTTGATTGGGCCATCGTCACTGCCGAGGATCTGGGAGAACGCATCCAAGCTTTTGTGATAGCCATGGCAGAGCTTGTGGGCGTCGAGGAGGTCGACAGGGGTGCAGAGCCATAGGGGGCGCCACCACCGGGAAAGGGCGGCTGTCCTCGCCCGATATTTGATTGGGAGGAGGGATATGATGACTATCAACATATCATCGGGGAGGTTGTTGATGAAGTCTAGGCCTGCTGGAGTCGTTTGCGGTTCTTTCTCGACCCGCCACCACTTGTTGGTAGCCTCGTTCTCCACCTTGTCGGTGGCGACGGAAACCTATGTCTCCATATTCATGCCATGCTCCAGTGCTTCAGCAGCCCCGGCATCGCCACTCCCTTCGATGGGGCGCTTTGACGGCATCCTCATACACTGACGGCTTTGAGGACACAGAGCGGCGTCGAGGATGCGGGCGGAGAGAGAGGAATTGTGTGTGTGTGCCAAGGATGGGGGGGTGCGGCCGCTCGACGATGCTATTAATATAGACCAGTGGGAGCGAGGCGGGCGGCAGTCCAAGGCTGTCACGTTTCCCGGTGAGAACGACTGATTAATCTGTAGTATGAATGAAATCTATGCTTAATTACTGAATTTTAGTTGCCAAAAATAGTTAGTGATATTGATATTTAGCTGCATATTTTGATAAATCGCAGTGTCTCTTGGCTTAGCGCCGAAGTCTGGCTTTAATTTGCATACCGTAATCTAAACCGTTTGCGTTGAAGAGATGCACAGATCCTGCGTTGAATAACTTGTATGCTTCTCGGTGAGCCTGTGCACTAGAATGCGCTCTCACGCCTCCCGTTCAGTCAAGCAGCTATCCACACGGCACGTCCTATAGCCATTAAAACCAAGACACGTGGCGTCACGTGAATGGTTAACAGAACACACACGGTTTGAATTATACAAACGTTTGAGATATTAAAGTGGCAACTATTTTTTCAAAATGCCTTTGTTGGCTATCATTATTCGAGTGCGCCTTCTCTCAAAATGGACACGAAAAATACCACAGCAAGTCGGGTGCCCTTCCATGATAGCATGCCAAGTTTCATGAATTTCAGACGAGTTTTAGATTTACTAGAATTTAAAAACAAAGTATCCCAATGTTTTGCCGGCAATCAATGGTGCCTTGGTGTTTGAAATTCATTCCCATTTCTTGCATGCACACAAGGACACAGATTTGATTTTTCAACCAATTTATATGCACTGGAGCATGAGCATGTAGTTCAAATTTGAATTATGAACATAAATGCATTGAAAACTCAATAAATGCATAAAAATGTCCAAACGAATCCCAAAAATCACAAAAATTGACACAACACTCCTGTCGTCCTGTGTTGACATGAGACAATTTTTGGAAGCAATAAGAGCAATTGAGATCGTTTCGTCCCCAAAGGTGGGACCTTCCCTATCGAAACCATCATGCTTGTTGTGAGAAGCTCTGGTTTGTGAGAAGCATATACCCAGACCTACCCCAAATGGGACAAAAAATTTACAACGGCATGTTGATGTAGCTCCATGATAGCATGCCAAGTTTCATGAATTTCAGACGAGTTTTGGATTTATGAGAATTTAAAAACCAGGTATCTCAATGTTTTGCCGACAATCAACGGTGCCCTGGTGTTTGAAATTCATTCCCATTTCTTGCATGCGACCCAAGCATGCACCCAAGGACACAGATTTGATTTTTCAACCAATTTATATGCACTGGAGCAATGGCATGCAGTTCAAATTTGAATTATGCACATGAAAACTCAGTTAATGCATAAAAATGCCCAAACGAATCCCAAAAAATCACAAAAATGACATAACACTCATGTTGTTCTATGTTCAAACGAGAAAAAATTGAAAGCAATAAGAGGCAATGGATAACGTTTTGTCCCCAAAGGTGGGACATTCCCTATCGAAACCATCATGCTTGTTGTGATAAGCTCTGGTTTGTGAGAAGCATATACCCAAACATGCCCCAAATGGGACAAAAAATTTACCACGGCATGTTGATGCCGCTCCATTACAACATGCCAAGTTTCATGAATTTTAGACAAGTTTTGGATTTGCAAGAATTTAAAAACCATGCATGTCAATGTTTTGCCGACAATCAACGGTGCCCCGGTGTTTGAACTTCATTCCCATTTCTTGCCTGGGACCTAAGCATGCACCCAAGGACACATATTTGATTTTTCAAGCAATTTATATCTACTGGAACATGTGCATGTAGTTCAAATTTGAGTTATGCACATAAATGCATTGAAAACTTAGTTAATGCATAAAATGTCCAAACGAACCCCGAAAAATCACAAAAATGACACAACACTCCTGTTGTTCTATGTTGGCACGAGAAATTTTTTGGAAGCAATAAGAGGCAATGGATATCGTTTCATCCCCAAATGTGGGACGTACCCTACCGAAACCACCATGCTTGTTGTGAGAAGCTCTGGTTTGTGAGAAGCATATACCCAAACCTGCCCCTAATGGGACAAAAAAATTACCACGACATGTTGATGTCGCTCCATGATAGCATGCCAAGTTTCATGAATTTTAGATGAGTTTTGGATTTACTAGAATTTAAAAACCAGGTATATCAATGTTTTGCCGACAATCAACGGTGCCCTGGTGTTTGAAATTCATTCCCATTTCTTGCATGGGACCCAAACATGCACCCAAGGACACATATTTGATTTTTCAACCAATTTATATGCACTGGAGCAATGGCATGTAGTTCAAATTTGAATTATGCACATAAATGCATTGAAAACTCAACCAATGGATAAAAATGTCCAAACGAACCCCTAAAAATCACAAAAAATGACACAACACTCCCATTGTTCTATGTTGACACAAGAAAAAAATTGAAAGCAATAAGAGCCAATGGATATAGTTTCGTCCCCAAAGGTGGGACGTTCCCTATCGAAACCATCATGCTTGTTGTGAGAAGCTCTGGTTTGTGAGAAGCTCTGGTTTGTGAGAAGCATATACCCTAACATGCCCCAAATGGGACAAACAAAATTACCACGACATGTTGATGTCGCTCCATGACAGCATGCCAAGTTTCATGAATTTCAGACGAGTTTTGGATTTACTAGAATTTAAAAACCAGGCATCTCAATGTTTTGCCGACAATCAATGGTGCCCTGGTGTCTGAAATTCATTCCCATTTCTTGCATGGGACCTAAGCATGCACCCAAGGACACAAATTTGATTTTTCAACCAATTTATATGCACTGGAGCATGTGCATTTAGTTCAAATTTTAATTATGCACATAAATGCATTGAAAACTCACTTAATGCATAAAAATTTCCAAACGAACCCTGAATAATTCTAATGTTGCTTCTGAAATTAAATTGAAAAGTGCATGTTTACTTGCCACCAAATCTGATATTGATGATCTAGATTTCAGCAAATCTGTTTGCTATGCTTTTGTGTGCGAAGAGCATTATTTTCATTCGAGGACGTGCCTTCCTCTTTGCCTCCTGTTGTTACTAACATTTTGCAGGAGTTCGCTGACGTCTTTCCACAAGACGTGCCACCGGGGTTACCACCTATTCGAGGGATTGAGCATCAGATTGACTTAATTCCCGGTGCTTCGCTACCCAACCGTGCACCAAACCGTACCAATGCGGAGGACACGAAGGAGATTATGCGTCAAGTCCAGGAGGTACTCGATAAAGGTTATGTTCATGAATCCCTTAGTCCTTGTGTTGTTCCTATTATTCTAGTGCCGAAAAAGGATGGTACATCGCGTATGTCTATCGATTGTAGAGGCATTAATAATATTACTATTCGTTATTGTCATCCTATTCCTAGGCTAGATGATATGCTTGATGAATTGAGTGGCTCTACAATATTCTCCAAAGTTGACTTGCGTCGTGGATACCATCAAATTCGTATGAAATTGGGAGATGAATGGAAAACTGCATTTAAAACTAAGTTTGGTATATATGAGTGGTTAGTCATGCCTTTTGGGTTAACTAATGCACCTAGTACTTTCATGAGGTTAATGAACGAAGTTTTACGTGCTTTCATTGGACGATTTGTGGTAGTCTATTTTGATGATATACTGATTTATAGTAAATCTTTGGAGGAACATTTTGAACATTTAC
This sequence comes from Triticum urartu, assembly GCF_003073215.2. Lineage (NCBI taxonomy): Eukaryota > Viridiplantae > Streptophyta > Magnoliopsida > Poales > Poaceae > Triticum > Triticum urartu. Next base: position 359,062,225 of record NC_053027.1, on the reverse strand, counting down.
ATGCTGTTTTTATTGCTCTACGTGATGCACGTTTAATTGGTAGCCTTGGAAAGTGCACCTTTTGCACCGACCCAGTATATTTTCTTGGCTATGTTGTTACTCCACATGGAATTGAAGTTGATAAATCCAAGATTGAAGCTATTGAGAGTTGGCCGCAGCCCAAAACGGTCACACAAGTGAGGAGTTTTCTTGGTCTCGCTGGATTCTATATGCGTTTTGTGAGAGATTTCAGCACCATTGTTGCACCTCTCAATGAGCTTACAAAGAAGGATGTACCTTTTGTTTGGGGTACCGCACAGGAAGAAGCCTTCACGGTATTGAAAGGTAAGTTGACACATGCTCTTTTACTCCAACTTCCTGATTTTAATAAGACTTTTGAGCTTGAATGTGATGCTAGTGGAATTGGATTAGGAGGTGAAGCTATTGAGAGTTGGCCGCAGCCCAAAACGGTCACACAAGTGAGGAGTTTTCTTGGTCTCGCTGGATTCTATCTGCGTTTTGATAAAGAATTATATGCTCTTGTTCGGACCTTAGAAACATGGCAACAATATTTATGGCCCAAGGAATTTGTTATACATTCTGATCATAAATCATTGAAACACATTAAAAGTCAAGCAAAATTGAACCGTAGACATGCTAAATGGGTTGAATTCATTGAGACTTTCACTTATGTCATTAAACACAACAAGGGTAAAGAAAATGTTATTGCTGATGCATTGTCTCGTCGTTATACTATGCTTTCACAACTTGACTTTAAAATATTTGGTTTGGAGACCATCAAAGAGCAATATGTGCATGATGCTGAATTTAAAGATGTATTGCAGAATTGTAAGGAAGGGAGAACTTGGAACAAGTTCGTTCTTAATGATGGATTTGTGTTTCATGCTAACAAGCTATGAATTCCAGCTAGCTCTGTTCATCTTTTGTTGTTGCAGGAGGCGCATGGAGGAGGATTAATGGGACACTTTGGCGTCAAGAAGACGGAGGATATACTTGCTACACATTTCTTTTGGCCAAAGATGAGACGGGATGTTGAGCATTTTGTTGCTCGCTGCAGTACATGTCAAAAAGATAAGTCACGACGCAATCCTCATGGTTTATATATGCCTTTGCCTGTACCTAGTGTTCTTTGGGAGGATATATCTATGGACTTTGTTTTAGGTTTACCTCGAACAAAGAAGGGGAGGGATAGCATATTTGTTGTCGTGGATAGGTTCTCGAAAATGGCACACTTTATACCATGTCATAAAAGCGATGATGTTGTTAACGTTGCTGATTTGTTCTTTCGTGAAATTATTCGCTTGCATGGTGTGCCAAATACTATTGTTTCAGATCGTGATACTAAATTTCTTAGCCACTTTTGGAGATGTTTATGGGCTAAGTTGGGGACTAAACTGCTTTTTAGTACTACTTGTCACCCCCAAACTGATGGACAAACTAAAGTAGTCAATAGAACATTGTCTACTATGCTTAGGGCTGTTTTGAAGAATAACAAGAAAATGTGGGAAGAATGCTTGCCTCATATTGAATTTGCTTATAATCGTTCATTGCATTCTACTACTAAGATGTGCCCTTTTGAAATTGTGTATGGTTTCCTACCTCGTGCACCTATTGATTTGTTGCCTCTTCCATCTTCGGAGAAGGTTAATTTTGATGCTAAAGAACGTGCTGAATTGATTTTAAAAATGCATGAGCTAACCAAGGAAAACATTGAGCGTATGAATGATAAATGTAAACTTGCTGGAGATATGGGTAGAAAACATGTTGTGTTTGCACCTGGAGATCTTGTTTGGTTACATTTGCGTAAGGATAGATTTCCTAATTTGCGCAAATCAAAGCTAATGCCACGTGATGATGGTCCTTTTAAGGTGTTAGAGAAAATAAATGATAAAGCATATAAAATTGAGCTGCCTGCAGATTTTGGGGTTAGTCCCACTTTTAACATTGCAGATTTGAAGCCTTATTTGGGTGAGGAAGATGAGCTTTAGTCGAGGACGACTTCATTTCAAGAAGGGGAGGATGATGAGGACATCAATACCATTGTTAAACTCACAGCCCCTGTTGTTATACATACTGGACCAATTACTAGAGCTCGCGCACGCCAATTGAATTATCATGTACTTTCATTTCTTGGTAATGATTCTAATGTTCATAAGAATATGATGCTGCCTAAATTGGATACATTTGTTTTGCTTACAAATGAAGTGCCTCGCTTGGACAAGAAAGATGTACCTTGGAGCAAGTTCAAGCATGGAGATGACGGCATGCGCAAGGGGAACGAGAACGGAGTTACAAGTGATGATTCCAGGACTTTGAAGCCACCATAATGAGTGCATGAAGCCTTGGACAAAATATACAAGATTCCACTTCATAACTTTTGTCCAGAGCCTATTCTAGGTGCTGCGTCACCTTATTATTGGGCCAGGCCCATGTATTTTCGAAGTACTTAAGTATAGGCTGTTTTTAGATTCCGTATGTGTGGGGAAACAAGAGTTAGGGTTGGTTTCGGACCCCTCCACCAAGGGCCACGAAATTCCCCCTCTCTCCTCCATATATACAGCCCTTAGGGCATCGTTTAGACTTTGGGTTTTGTTTAGATTAAAGTTCGCCATAATGCAACTTCGCGTGCTTCGTTTGTGTTCAACGACCAGACAAAGGCGTCAAAGAACCCCACCTTGATCAATAAAGCTTTCATCTTTTATTCGCAATATCCAGATTGCAATCTCAGTTTCTTGCTTGTTCTTTGTTTGCCTGCAGGAAACAGACCTTCGTGGTCAGGTTGATCGTGCCCCGGCGTGGTCAATAACCTCTAGGAGTTGGTTTAGCGATTGCTAAGGCGCGACGTCCTCGCACGTTCATAGTCGGATCGTGAAAGTTGACTTCCTCCAAAACGATAGCCACCATCTCATTCAAATACGGGACACCTTTGCCTCTATCAACTTTGGCTCTTATTACACATGAAGAACACGGTGGAGATGATTCTGATCATGAGACGGAATACATGGCTGCTGAAGATGCTGACAGGTATGAATGTCTAGTTGCTCAACGTGTTTCGAGTGTGCAGGTTACACAAGCTGAGAAAAATTAGAGGCATAATTTGTTCCATACAAAGGGAGTTGTGAAGGAACGTTCCGTTCGCGTCATCATAGATGGAGGGAGCTGCAATAACTTGGCTAGCATGGAGATGGTGGAGAAGCTCTCTCTCACCACACGACCACATCCACATCCTTACTACATCCATGGTTCAACAACAGCGGCAAGGTTAAGGTAACACGTATTGTTCGTGTGCATTTTTGTATCTCGACATATGCTGATTATGTAGACTGTGATTTGGTACCCATGCAAGCATGTTCCTTATTACTTGGTAGACCATGGCAATTTGATAAAAATTCTGTACACCATGGTCGAAATAATTAGTATACTCTTGTTCATAAGGATAGCCATATTACTTTGCTTCCTATGACTCCCGATTCCATTTTGAAAGATGATATTAATAGAGCTAATAAAGAAAAATAGGAGAAAAATAAGAGTGAAAATCAGATCGTGGCAAAATAATTGGAGCAACAAATGAAGCCTAATAATAAACCGTTTAGTGTTGCTTCTGAAATTAAACTGAAAAGTGCATGTTTACTTGCCACCAAATCTGATATTGAAGATCTAGATTTTAGCAAATCTGTTTCCTATGCTTTTTTGTGCAAAGAGGCATTATTTTCATTCGAGGACGTGCCTTCCTCTTTGCCTCCTCCTATCACTAACATTTTGCAGGAGTTCGCTGACGTCTTTCCACAAGACGTTCCACCGGGATTATCGAGGGATTGAGCATCAAATTGACTTAATTCCCGGTGCATCGTTACCCAACTGTGCACCATACCATACCAATCCAGAGGAGACGAAGGAGATTATGCATCAAGTACAAGAACTGCTCGACAAAGGTTATATACGCGAATCCCTTAGTCCTTATGCTGTTCCTATCATTTTAGTGCCAAAAAAGGATGGTACGTCGCGTATGTGCGTTGATTGTAGAGGCATTAATAATCTTACTATTCGTTATCGTCATCCTATTCCTAGGCTAGATGATATGCTCGATGAATTGAGTGGCTCTACAATATTCTCCAAAGTTGATTTACGTAGTGGATACCATCAAATTTGTAAGAAATTGGGAGATGAATGGAAAACAACATTTAAAACTAAGTTTGGATTATATGAGTGGTTAGTCATGCCTTTTGGGTTAACTAATGCACCTAGTACTTTCATGCGGTTAATGAACAAAGTTTTACGTGCTTTCATTGGACGATTTGTGGTAGTTTACTTGGATGACATATTGATTTATAACAAATCTTTGGAGGAACATTTGGTACATTTACGTGTTGTTTTTATTGCTCTACGTGATGCACGTTTGTTTGGTAACCTTGGAAAGTGCACCTTTTGCACCGACCAAGTATCTTTTCTTGGCTATGTTGTTACTCCACAGGGAATTGAAGTTCATAAAGCCAAGATTGAAGCTATCGAGAGTTGGCCGCAGCCCAAAACGGTCACACAAGTGAGTAGTTTCCTTGGCCTCGCTGGTTTCTATAGGCGTTCTGTGAGAGATTTCAGCACCATTGCTGCACCTCTCAATGAGCTTACAAAGAAGGATGTGCCTTTTGTTTGGGGTACCGCACCGAAAGAAGCCTTCATGGTATTGAAAGATAAGTTGACACATGCTCCTTTACTCCAACTTCCTGATTTTAATAAGACTTTTGAGCTTGAATGTGATGCTAGTGGAATTGGATTAGGAGGTGTGTTATTACAAGATGGCAAACCTGTTGCATACTTTTCTAAAAAATTGAGTGTGCCTAGTCTGAACTGTTTTACTTATGAATTATGATAAAGAATTATATGCTCTTGTTCGGACCTTAGAAACATGGCAACATTATTTATGGCCCAAGGAATTTTTTATACATTCTGATCATGAATCATTGAAACACATTAAAAGTCAAGCAAAACTGAACCGTAGTCATGCTAAATGGGTTAAATTCATTGAGACTTTCCCTTATGTCATTAAACACAAGAAGGGTAAAGAAAATGTTATTGCTGATGCATTGTCTTGTCGTTATATTATGCTTTCACAACTTGACTTTAAAATATTTGGTTTGGAGACCATCAAAGATCAATATGTGCATGATGCTGAATTTAAAGATGTATTTAGATTAGGGGGTCTCCGGACAGCCGGACTATCTCCATTGGCGGGGCTGTTAGACTATGAAGATACAAGATTGAAGACTTCGTCTCGTGTCCAGATGGGACTCTACTTGGTGTGGAACGAAAGCTAGGCAATACGGATATGGATGTCTTCTCCTTTGTAACCGACCTTGTGTAACCCTAACCCTCTTCGGTGTCTATATAAACCGAAGGGTTTTAGTCTGTAGGACAACAACCATAACATACAATCATACCATAGGCTAGCTTCTAGGGTTTAGCCTCTCTGATCTCATGGTAGATCTACTCTTGTACTACCCATATTATCAATATTAATCAAGCAGGACGTAGGGTTTTACCTCCATCAAGAGGGCCCGAACCTGGGTAAAACATCGTGTCCCATGCCTCCTGTTACCATCCGGCCTAAACGCACAGTTCGGGACCCCCTACCCCAGATCCGCCGGTTTTGACACCGACATTGGTGCTTTCATTGAGAGTTCCTCTGTGTCGTCGCCGTTAGGCTTGATTGCTCATACTATCATCGATAGCGATGCGGTCCAGGGTGAGACTTTTCTCCCCGGACAGATCTTTGTATTCGGCGGCTTTGCACTGTGGGCTAATTTGCTTGGCCATTTGGAGCAGATTGAAAGCTACGCCCCTGGCCATCAGGTCATATTTGGAAATTTGAACTACACGGCCGACATCCGCGGAGACTTGATCTTCGACGGATTCAAGCCGCAGCCGAGCGCGCCGCGCTGTCACGATGGGTATGACCTAGCTCTGCCACCGAATAGTACCCCAGAGGCTACGCCCGCATCAGATCCGACCCTTAGCTCGGAGCCAACTGTGCCAGTCGAGGACGGGTGGTTGGACACCGCCTCAGGGGCTGCAGTCTCAACGGCGATCGAGCCGAACACCAGCCTAAACCTCTGCGCAGCCCGTAACTCCAAGGAGCCGGACTCTTTTTCGGACTCCGAACCATCCGCGCCCTTGCCAATCGAATCCGATTGGGCGCCGATCATGGAATTCACCGCCGCGGATATCTTTCTACACTCGCCCCTTGGCGACATTCTGAATTCACTAAGGTCTCTTTCTTTGTCAGGAGAGCCCTGGCCGGATTATGGCCAGCAGGATTGGGATGCAGACGACAAAGAAATTCGACGCCCACCCACCACCCACTTGGTAGCCACTGTCGATGATTTAACCGACATGCTCGACTTTGACTCTGAAAACATCGACGGTATGGATGATGATGCAGGAGACGAACATGAACCAGCGCCTATAGGGCACTGGAAAGCCAGCCCATCATATGACGTATACATGGTGGACACACCAAAAGACGACGACGAGGAACGGAAGGATGCACCGAAGGCTTGTCCCCTCGAGAAGCAGTCAAAGCGACGGCGTAAGCGCCACCCCAAATCCTGCCTTGGTAGAAACAACGATCATACAGACCCAGCGCTAGAGCAGGGCGAGGCATTGCCGGACCACGACAACACGGAGAATCAAACTGAACAAACCAATTCTGTCAAAGATAATTGTCCGGACGACATAACACCGGACAGACACCTGGAGCAGCAGAATGCCCGTCAAAAGGCTTGTTGCCACCGTGAGGAGTCTGAAAAAGCAGAAGCAAAGACTCAAGGCTGCGCAGGACACACTCCAAATCAGATGGAGTAAAGTACTCAACACAGCAGCGAAGTACGGCGGCAATCGCCCCACCAAGAGCTACCCAAAGAGGAAGTTGCTACCTGAATTCGATGAGGAGGCCGTAGACCCCCCACAACCAAAAATTAAAACAGCCATCTGGCTGGATAGACGACCTCACAGCCAACATAAAGCGGCGAGCAATGCCACACATAAGACAATACGTGGTCTACGCGAGGGCTCGCATCAAAAGGACGGCGAAACCAGATCCATCTATGGACCACGCAAGCGTGCTCTAGCATACGATGCAACACAACAAACATCAGAACAACGTGGTACACCCAGATACAGGGGTGCCGCACACCCCCTATGTTTCACCGATGAGGTGCTGGACCATGAATTTCCAGAGGGATTCAAACCTGTAAATAGAGAGGCATACGATGGAACAACAGACCCTCGGGTCTGGATTGAGTACTATATCCTCCATATCCATATGGCTCGGGAGATGATCTCCACGCCATAAAGTATTTACCCCTCAAACTCAAAGGGCCAGCTCGGCACTGGCTTAAAAGCCTCCCCGAAAACTCCATTGGAAGCTGGGAAGAGCTCGAAGACGCTTTTCGGGCAAATTTTCAAGGGACTTGTGTCCGACCTCCGGACGTGGACGATTTGAGTCATATAACTCAACAGCCCTGAGAGTCAGCCCGAAAACTTTGGAACAGATTTCTTACTAAAAAGAACCAAATTGTCGACTGTCCGGACGCCGAAGCCTTGGCAGCTTTTAAGCATAGCGTCCATGACGAATGGCTTGACAGACACCTCGGCCAAGAAAAGCAGAGAACAATGGCAGGATTAACAAGCCTCATGACCCGCTTCTGCATGGGTGAGGACAGCTGGCTAGCCAGATGCAGCACCAGCGACCCCAGTACATCTGAAGTTAGAGATGGAAACGGGAAATCACGGCGCAACAGCAATAACAAACGCCGGAATAAAGAAGACAACACGAAGAGCACGACAGTAAACGCCGGATTCAAAAGCTCTCGGCCAGGTCAGCAAAAGCCGCCCTCTAAAGGCGCCAGAGACGAACTGTCCAGCTTAAACAAAATTCTGGACAAAATATGTCAGATCCATAGCACCCCCGGTAAACCCGCTAATCATACCCACAGAGAATGTTGGGTCTTCAAGCAGTCCGGCAAGCTCAACGCCGTACAGAAGGGGGAAGATACACCAAGCGAAGACAAGGATGAGCCTCTCAAGCAAGACACTGGGGAACAAAAGAAATTTCCACCAGAAGTCAAAATAGTAAACGTGTTACACGTGATCAAGGGGAGAAACAAAATGGCACTCCCAGAAAATTATGCCCAAGGGCCTATCACCACGGAGTCCTGCCACTGGTCGTCTCAACCGATCACTTTCGACCATCGTGATTACTCAGCAAGTATCTGGCATGCAGGATGGGCTGCCCTGGTATTAGACCCAATAATTGATGGGTACCACTTCACACGAGTCCTGATGGACGGTGGCAGCAGTTTAAACCTGATATACCAGGACACAATCTGCAAAATGGGGATAGACCCAACAAAAATTTACCAAAGCAATACTACCTTTAAAGGAGTAACGCCAGGCCCAGGGGCTCATTGCACGGGCTCCCTGCTACTAAAGGTTATATTCGGCTTCCCCGATAACTTCCGTAGTGAACATTTAACCTTCCACATCGCTTTGTTCCAAAGTGGCTATCAAGCACTACTCGGACGCAAAGCTTTCATTCGCTTTAATGCAATACCGCACTACGCTTCCCTCACACTCAAGATGCCCGGCCCACATGGCATCATTACAGTGAACGGAAGTATTAAGCGATCTTTGCATGCCAAAGAGAGTGCGGCTGCCTTGGCAGCCACACACTAAAAACGGCCTGACCAACTAAAGCATTTATCAGGTCGTCAAGACCTCGAACACGGTTAGACGAGTCCGGTGCAGCTATATGTAATTCATACCGGATCAATGGCCACACCCCTATTACAAATACAAGGGGCTCAACGCGCGCAGACAAGTGGCAATTTTTACACATCTCGAATTATACATGGTTTCTTTAAAAACTATCTTTTTGCACGACAACTTTTTCACCTAAGTTCCTCTCTTTTACAGATGATCATCGTGCTACACCTGTCCAGGATACGGCACAACGGAGATACAGGCGCAGACGTGCAGCAGGGACCCGCTCCAAGGATTCTTTTTAGATTAAGACCCTGCGTAAACCTTTTTTACTGTCTCTTGTTGATACACATCCACCGAATTCTCTGCACAATTGAGAAGGATGCTGACGTCTTGGCATGTGGCCACGTCAGAATAATGCACGTACCTGGACACAAGGGGCTTCTTACAAAGGGCACTATTTAGGCCCAGTTTATACCATAAAGACTGAATACCTTAGGGAGTATTCGGCGTCGCGAGTTTGGCATTATATGCATCAGCTCCAAATCATTGTCCTTCGTCAGATGTTGGGTTTGCCCGGCTCCTGTGTTTTGGTGACTTATGTTCCACTTTACCAGCTAAGGCAGCACCAGGAGAACTACTGCGATTGTGCCCTGGTTCACCCGGACGAGCACCTCAGTAGAGAAAGCCGAAAACTGACTGTCATGATATAGCGTGAGACTGGTCAACCACTCGATGAACTATAGGGATGTTAGAATTCCTCCTCCTTAACAAAGTGTCGTTTCCCGGTCAGGCATGTATGCACCCCGAGATCGGGAGAGTGCGGAGCCACCAGGGGCTATCTAGTAGCCCCATTGTCAAACTCCTATGGCTAAGTGAAAGTGTTAAAGCATTATAGTCCGGTTGCCTTGTTCGCTGCGCTATCACCTCCTTAATAGGACCAAGACATTGAGTAAAGTGTGAACACCGTTTTTTTCGAGCACCTCCGCATTATATGTGTGGGGGCTGAAGCCGACGACTGCAATCTTTCAGGTTATACACATGTATACATAAACGGCCGCACAGGAGGCATCATATTACTTTCGGGCAAAAGTATAAACACAACCTTATAAAATTTCATAAAAACATTGTGTCTACAATGGGAATACATGTCACTCAAACATAATATTCTTCGACCACTGGGCCTCTATCAAACGAGCACCCTCGAGAACATCCTCGAAATAGTGCTCGACAGCCACTCGGCCTATGGCCGAACCCTGCGCCGCAACAACGGTAACGTCCATCTCCGCCCAGTATGCTTCAACACGGGCAAGGGCCATCCGCGAGCCTTCTATGCACGCCGACCTCTTCATCGCATCAATGCGCGGCACCGCACCAAGGACCTGCTGCACTAAGCTGAAATAGCTGTTCGGCTTTGGCTCTTCCGGCAATAACTGATCCACAACAGACCTCATGGCGAGTCCGGACAACCTATTTAGTTCGGCCCATTCGGCTAGCTGGTCAGTCAATGAAAGCGGACGCTTTGGAACGTTGAATTGCGACCAGAACAGCTTGTTAACTTCACGATCTGTTTGACCCTGGAAGTACTTGGCCGCATCAGCAGCGCTCGCCGCCAAGTCCATATACACATCTGCCAAACTCCACAGCCGATCCAGAGGGGCATACCATGGATCTCCAAACTTCCTCCGCAGCATGAAGGGCTTCCCAGCCGCAATATCCCCGGCTTCCCGCAGCTCCTCCTTCTTTGCTCTCATAGCAGAGCGGGTGTCTTTATCCGCCATCGTGACCTTCTCAAGGTCCGTTGCCTTCATCCAGTTTTCTTTTTCAAGGACCTGGAAATCGTCGGCAGTGTCTTTTAATTCTACGGCCGTCTTGGCCATTTTCTCTTGGCTCTCGCAATGTGCGGGCTTCTCGGCTTTCAACTCTTCGGCCGCCTTCAAGGAGCCGCATTGCTAATCCTCGCTTGTTCCTTGGCTCGGGCAAGTTCTGCCCGCAAGGTTTCCATGGTGGCAGCTCCATCTGCAGTCACAACATATTAAAGATACTGGCATCCTGCTACTCTTATGATGTGGCATTTACCAGATAATAACACTTAGCATGTGCCTCGTTAAGCCTCTTGTTAACAAGCTCGATGTCGGCGTCTGCCACATCTAGTTGCCATTTTAATTTGGCAAACTCACTAGTCCGGCTAGCCACCGGAGCTTCCACCGCCTGCACATAAAGGTAGTCCGGTTATTACTTGGGACTATGATCCTCTGTTCTCCGCCGTTCTCGACGACAAACAGAGTCTCAGGGGCTACTATCTACACAGGGCACACCTAACATGTGTGGTACTATCACGTACCTCAAAGCCTGTCAGTAGATTCATAAAAGCTTCATGCAATCCGCTTTTGGCGGATGAAATTCTTTCCATCACCGTACCCATCAGCATATGGTGCTCTTCTGAGATGGCCGCTCGGCCCAACAGCTCCCTCAGAACGTCTGACCGCATACCCGACGGTGCCAGACTCTTTTGTCTGTTCTCTTCGGGAGCCGGACGCTGGGGACTTCGGGGGTCTATGGGATTATCTTCTGGCCTCACCGGATCCAGAGAGGCCCTCCGTGACGACACTTCGGGGTCGCTCGCTTCTTGAGCGGAGGAGTCCGAGGGAGGCGTTTCGCTCTCCATCATCTTTGGAAGAAGATCCCCCAAAGACGAGCTCAGCTGAGAAGGGCTAAGGCCCGAACTGCAAGATATATGCGGTGGTTATTTTCTCAGAAAAAAGATAGTATGCCTTCACTATTAAAGCATTTTTTGGATCACTTATGACTCGTTGGAGGGCTGATCCCCCTGCAGACTTTGTGCGGCAAAAGCACCCCCCGAGGCAGGACCCTCTATGGGAGACTTCTTCTCCCGTTTGGAGGCATCGGCTTCCGGATCTTCGGAAGCAGTCCTTTTCCTCCCCCGGTCACCCTCCTTCATGGAGGCGCTCATTACCTCGGTGGGAACTGGCAGTGATGGGGACCCGCGTCCGCCCGTATTATCCCCCCCTGTATCTTCCTTCGAAGATTCCGGGCAAGGTGCGAGCTCAAGCATCTTTTCCAACACCGGATTTTCCAAACCCTCAGGGAGGGGGTCCAAACACCGAATCATCTTCGCCTTTGTTAGCCAGTCCTGGTCAAAGAACGAACTCTCAGAAATAACTCTGTGATGAATAAATGACAGTGTGTTCGGCTAGAGGATTTCTTACATGTTCGGCGGCGCGGTTACTGCTCAGGCCCACGTCCTCGGTAGTATCCGGAAACTCTATTTGGGGTCCGAAGAATAACTTGTACATCTCCTCGTGCGTCAGGCCGAGGAAACTTTCAATGGCACGCGGTCCTTCTGGGTTGAACTCCAACAATCTAAGGGGCCAGCGTTTGCAAGGCTGGACTTGATGAACCAGCATAACTTGTATTACCGCAACCAAATTAAAATCTCCCTCGAAGAGATCTCGGATGCGGCTCTGCAGTATAGGCACGTCCTTGGCTGGACCCCAGCTCAGACCTCTGCTAATCCATGACATCAGTTGTGGTGGGGGCCTGAGCGGAAAGTGGGGGCAGCCGCCCACTTGGCACTTCTAGGAGCTGTGGCGTAAAACCACTCCCGCTGCCATAATTCGGACACATCTAGAAAGGAACCATTCGGCCATGCAGCTCCTGCCATCTTGCCTATTCATGCACCTCCGCACGCTGCAAGTCGCCCCTCGATCACCTTCGGCTTCACTTCAAAGGTCTTGAGCCACAAGCCGAAGTGAGGGGTAATGCGGACGAAGGCCTCACACACGACGATAAATGTCGAGATGCGGAGAAAGGAGTCCGGAGCTAGATCCTGGAAATCTAGCCCGTAATAGAACATCAAACCCCTGCCGAAGGGATCTAGAGTGAGGCCTAGACCTCGGAGGAAGTGGGAGACGAACACGACGTTCTCGTTGGGTTCGGGAGTAGGGACGATCTGCCCTCGGGCAGGCGGCCGATGCGAAACCTCGACGGTCAGGTATCTGGCCTCCCTCAACTTCTTAATGTCCTCTTCCATAATGGAGGAGGGCATCCATTGGCCTTGAAGGTTGGATCCGGACATGATTGAAAATCCGGAGCACCTAACCTGGGCTTTGGGTGTTAGAACTCGAGGCAAGGGAAGGGTTCGATTGAGCACAAGAGGGAAAAAGCAAAAACCTTGTCCCTTTATAAAGAGGGTGAATATCAAGCGTCCTCTCCGTAGCCGTTTAGGACTTGCCTATAATCTAGGAGTCCTAGACACGGTTGGGTTACCCACGCCCGTATTGATGAGAATCCCGTAATAAGGGGACACGATCTCTGCTTTGACAAGACGTGTCGAAAAACTGCCTCGCGTTATGTGCGGGGCTGGTTAAAAGAAACGGTTCGAATAATCACTGGGCCATGACGTAACGTCGTGCTGCCAAGACAAGCCAGCAAATTAGATCTGCAAAAATATTATTCTCTCTACGGTGGAATGTGGAACTTATTTTGCAGGGTCGAACACTATCCTCGTATTCAAATTCTTTTGTGATGTATTTGGAGAAGGAACCCGCCTTGCAATGCCGAAGACAATACTGTGCGCCGAACTCATCATCATTGAAGCCTGGTTTAGGGGCTACTGAGGGAGTCCTGAATTAGGGGGTCTCCGGACAGCCGGACTATCTCCATTGGCCGGACTGTTAGACTATGAAGATACAAGATTGAAGACTTCGTCTCGTGTCCGGACGGGACTCTACTTGGCGTGGAAGGCAAGCTTGGCAATACGGACATGGATATCTCCTCCTTTGTAACCGACCTTGTGTAACCCTAACCCTCTCCGGTGTCTATATAAACCGAAGGGTTTTAGTCCATAGGACAACAACCATAACATACAATCATACCATAGGCTAGCTTCTAGGGTTTAGCCTCTCTGATCTGGTGGTAGATCTACTCTTGTACTACCCATATTATCAATATTAATCAAGCAGGACGTAGGGTTTTTGTAACATCCCAAATTTTCAATTTGGAATGTTATACATTAGATCATCATGCATATCATATTTTATTTTGCAGTTTGGTTGATCCTAGAAATTCTACGCAACTCAATGACCCACGGAGAGAGTTGGGGGTTTCGTTATTTTCATATTTGAGTTCTCTCAAATTTTGAGAATAGGATCATTTGATTTTATTTATTTTATCATCAATTATTTCTATTACAAAAATATGAGAGAGGGAATAAAATGACTTTCCCAAAATAAAGAAATATTGAGGATTTAATAAAAAATCAAATAAGATTTTATTTCGGAGTTTTTCGGTGTTTTATTGAATTTAGCAAAAATGTACGTTTTTCAAAATTGCATTTAGGGCCCAAATAAATGTTCACCTTGTCCGGCTTGATTTTAGAAGCCCGTGAAAATTTATTTTGGAATTTTTGGAGTCCGTTTAGTATTTCTTTTTATTTTTCTTCTGAGCGGAATAAAAAAAACAAACCGACTTCGGGCCGTACCCGAACGGGACACCGCCCGGGGGCAGCCTTTAAATAGCGCCGCCCCGAGCCGCCCCAGCCCATCAGCCCCGCCTCGATCCGCGTGCGCCGCCGGAGCCGCCGTCACCACCGCCGACGATCCCACCGCCCGAGGTTCGTCGCGCCTCGTTTTTCGTCATTTTTCTTTTTCTCGGATTAAATCTGCGATTTTTCTGATCGTGATTCCTGATCCGATTTTCGTTTTAGTTTAACTTTTCGCTCGTTTATCGGAATCAGGCGATTCAAGCGCCTAGGGATTTGTCTCGAAACCCTCTATCCGTTTAACCAACTTAAACAAGATTTTGCTACTGTAAAATTTTCCCTAGATACAGATTACTAGAACGAAGTTGTTTTCTTTTGCCGTTTGACTTTCGTTGCTTCGTTCGATTTGATTCTTTTTGCCAACCGGAGTTCTTAAGTTGAACCTTCTATTTAGATCTGTTATTTGAGTTTTACCTATGCATTAGATGAGTACTTACTGTATGCTTGTTTGTTTGTCTGCGATAGAATACCCGGAGTGCGCCGCCTGTTACTTCGAATCGTTAGGTTTCATGGATCATCATCAAGGCAAGTAACTCTTTGATCATACCTTTTCTACTACCAAGTTTTATTGCATTAGATCAATCCTCACACATTTCATGATTAGGATCTAATTAAATTGTGGGATGGGAAGTAGATGAGGTAGTACCTATTACCTGTTTATTATCGAACCTTTGGGAGTTACTTCTACATTTGCTTATTATGCCATGCTATGCTAGTAGACGTGGATTGGGTGAGTGATATCCATGACAGATGTGAGATTGTTAATTAATGGTTTATCTAAGGTGGCAACTTAAACACACATCTGGGTGGATTGAGGCACCTGGGTATTCTAGGACTTGCCTGTTTTCTTTTGGACCGCCACCCAGGCTCAAAGGGATCATGAGACTATTCATACTAGAAACTTCCGTGTGCAGCCACAAGCTATTATGGGCTCTAGCATAGTTGACTAAGTTGTGCGAACTCTTACAGTGGTAGACTAGTAGATGTAGGGGATGTAGGTTGTACGGTCTAACCGATCGTAAGGTGCTAGCGCTTCTGAAAGACTATGTCTTGGTCATCCGTCTTCTCAAACACCATGTAGTGCGAGAAACCAAACGGAGGCGATCGAGTCTTGTGGGGAAAAGTGCGCAAACCTCTGCAGAGTGTAATAAACTAATCATGGTTAGCCGTGTCCCCGGTTACGGACATCTTGAGTATCTAGTACTTGGATTATCATGTGAATCTCAACATGTTACTCTAAATTAATTTTGTTGGGTTTTGTTTAATGATGATGCTTAATTGGGATTGAGAATGCTGTCAACCATTCTCAATGTTTAACAACCACCATGATAGTAATTAAATTGTATTCCTTTGAAGTAGGGAAAAATTGGCTTTATGCAAAACTGTAACCATAGAGCTTTCCACTAGCCAAATATGCATATAGTATAGCTGTTTCATTCCATTACTCTCTATGTGTTACATTGCCAGCATATTCCATGTGCTGACCCATTTTCGGGCTGCAATGTTAATGTTGCAGACTTTTCAGACGATGATTAAGGAGTTTTTAGGTCGTGGTTCTATACTCAGTGATGCCGTTGGAGTTGATGGACTCACTTATCTTCCAAGCCTTCCGATGTTATCGTTATTAGATGGCCTTAAGCCATATTTATTGTAATAAGTTCTCTTTTGAGACACTCGATGTAATAAGTGTGTGATTGCTACTCTGCTATAAATCCTCCGAGTACTGTGTGGTGTCAGCATTACTGATCTAGGGATGACACTGGAGCACAGAGATCAGACTGTTTGAGGTCTGGTCGCTATAAAGATGGTATCAGAGCACACGCTGACTATAGGACACGACCACTAAGCACAAGACCTAGATCACTATTCACTCTCTTCTCTTCTGACCTCTCATCTTTTCTACTCTTTAGGATGGCGGATGCAAGGAACAATTTCACGCAACCGGATGAAGATACACCCTTTGGACGACACTTGAAGGAAGTCACTAGATACCTGAATATAGGAGTACCAAGCTTCACGGGAACCTACAACGCCACTTTACCTGAAGAAGAGCGCTAGATGATTCAAGTTCAAGTTCCAGGAAGAACGTTCATGCCAGTCACTGAGCCCATAGAGTTTTCTTTTGATGCACCAACTTGGAGTCTAGGAAAGAGCATGGCAACTCACATCGCCATGGGACACATTGGAGAAGTCTACCGCAAGGATCTCAAGGATACTATCTACCAGATTTGTGGGCGCCGAGATGAGCACTAGGAGATGATCAGCACCAGGAAGGATAGATCAATCGCAGCTTTTATCCAGGAGTTAAATCAGCACATTCGACGACAGGAGAACCAGATGTGCGCCGACATGATAGATCTGAAGAAGGCTAAGACTAAAATCAAGGAACTGGAGGAAGAACTCAAGGCTACACGTGAAGATTATGAAGAAGAAATTGAAGTATTGGTGGAGAAGAATGACGACCTGATCAAGAAGATTGGAATATTTATGGGAGGCCCTACGCCAGTAGATGAAGACGAAGAACCCCAGAAAATTAGCCCGGAAGACTACATCATCATCGACGGCACCGACTCGGAAGCAGATAGTAGCGATGATGACTTTGTTGATGAAGCTGGAGCAGATATCATGGAGTCAACGACCGTAGAATATTTCTAGTAGACCACCTCATCAGTAGTAGTAGTAGTCCACCCTGTAAATATAGTAATCTGAGCACTTTTGCGATAGATAGATCGATTGTATGCCCTTGTTTGATTGAATGAAGTGAATTGTTTGCTTTTGCCTCATGTGCATATGGGTAGTGTTTTCTCTTTAGACCCCCTCTATTCTTATATCTCATCTTTTCTAAACCCTCAGATGCCTCCGAGACGTGACCCCAGATTTGCCTTTCCACCGGAGCTCACCCAGTTGATCCAGCAGCAGAACACATTGATGCAGTTACTATTCCAGAATCAGAATCAGGGGAACAACAACAACAACCCACCACCACCACCACCTGTTGACCACTTAGCCCGTTTTCTTAGGCTGAATCCGCCGGTGTTTTCCAGTAGCACCGAGCCGATAGTAGCAGATGGTTGGCTCCGCAAGACAGCTAGGGAGTTGACCACAGCAGGATGACAGATGCGGAGAAGGTGAAGTTTGCCGCACATCAGCTAGAAGGACCCGCAACATCATGGTGGGAGAATTTCACAGCCACTTTCCCAGTTGACACTGTCACATGGGACCAGTTTCAGCAGGCTTTTCGTATTGCACACATTTCAGCAGGAGCTATGGCCATGAAGAAGCGTGAGTTTCGCAACTTGCCCCAAGGAGGAAGGACAGTTGGCCAGTATGTGGAGGAATTTAGTAAGTTAGCACGTTATGCCCCAAATGACGTCGTTACGGATGCAGCGAAGCAGGAGAAGTTTCTGGAAGGACTGAATGATGAGCTGAGCATGCAGTTGATGGTAGAAACCTTCAACAACTACCAGGAGTTGGTAGATCGTGCTCTTATGATTGAAGGGAAGCAGCAGCAAATTGAGAATCACAAGAGGAAGTATGGACAAGGAAAGTACAATTCAGGAGCTCAGCAGAAGCCACGTTTTACCCCTAGACCGAGAGGACATTTTCAGCATACCCATGGAGGAGGTAGCACGCACAATCACAATGGCACCAAGAATGGAAATGGCAATGGAGGAAGCAACGTCCAGAACCGCACCAACCCCTCAACCCCAACCAAGAAGGACCTAAGCCAAGTCACTTGCTTTAAGTGTTCGAAGACAGGACATTATGCCAATGAATGTCCTGAATTACAAAATGGAAATAGCAATGGAAGTTCAGGGAAGAAGCCGAACCCTTTTAACAGGGGACAGGTGAACCACGTTAGCGTGGAGGAGGTTGAAGCTCAGCCTGATGCAGAAATAGGTAAGTTTCTGGTTAAGTCATTTACTGCACTCGTTCTTTTTGATACTGGTGCATCGCATTCATACATCTCAAGGGGATTTGTGGATAAGTATAACCTACCAACCCAAGCCCTTAGGTCACCCATGTTAGTAACCTCGCCTGGAGCAGAGTATGTGGCTAGTCTATGGTGTGATCGGTTACCATTAAGGATTGGTAACTATGTTTTTCCCTCAGACCTAATAGTATTGGAATCTCAAGGATTGGATGTGATATTAGGCATGGATTGGTTATCAAAGTATGAAGGGAATATTGAATGTGCTAGTAAGTCAATTTTGCTTACCACTCCAGAAGGGAGAAGGATCAAGTATGTATCCCGGCATGTGCCAAAGAGGACTCAAGTAAATTGCCTAACAGGAGTTGTGCAGGAGGAAGTACCAGTGGTAAGGGATTTCCCTGATGTATTTTCAGAGGAGTTACCAGGCATGCCGCCGGATAGAGATATTGAGTTTTTGATTGAGCTATTGCCAGGCATAGGGCCAATATCAAAGAGACCATATATGATGCCAGCAAAGGATTTGGTGGAAATTAAGAAGCAGATTAAGGAGTTACTGGATAAGGGATATATTCGCCCAAGTTCTTCACCTTGGGGATCGCCAGTACTTCTAGTGGAGAAGAAGGATGGATCGTTAAGGATGGTTGTTGATTATCGAGGATTGAATGAAGTAACAATCAAGAACAAGTACCCACTACCTATGATCAACGATCTGTTTGATCGATTGTAAGGCGCTAAGGTATTTTCCAAGATCGATCTGCGATCAGGATACCACCAGTTGAAGATTCGAGAATAGGATATTCCGAAGATAGCTTTTACCACCAGGTATGGTCTGTATGAGTATACCGTTATGTTATTTGGTTTGACTAACGCACCTGCCTATTTTATGAACATGATGAACAAAGTGTTTATGGAGTTCTTGGATAAGTTCGTCATAGTGTTCATTGATGATATCCTGGTTTATTCGAAAAATGAAGAGGATCATAAGGAGCATTTGCGTTTGGTACTTGGAAAGCGCAGAGAACATCAATTATATGCCAAGTTCAGCAAATGTGAGTTTTGGTTGAAGGAAGTAGGATTCCTCGGACATGTTATATCTAGAGAAGGTATAGCAGTAGATCCCGCTAAAGTTGAAAATGTGACCAAGTGGGAAGCCCCAACAACAAATGGAGAGATCCGGAGTTTTCTCGGACTCGCAGGATACTACCGGAGATTTATTGAGAATTTCTCAAAGATTGCAAAGCCTACGACTGAGTTGTTGAAGAAGGATACCAAGTTCATATGGACAAAGGAGTGTGAGGCTAGTTTCCAAGAGTTGAAGAAACGCTTAGTTACCTCACCAGTATTGATTTTACCATACCAGACCAAGGATTATGAGGTGTATTGCGACGCTTCACGTCGAGGACTTGGAGCAGTGCTTATGCAGGAAGGGAGTGTTGTTTCATATGCCTCAAGACAACTGAAGCCTCATGAGTTAAATTATGCCACGCATGATTTGGAGTTAGCAGCCGTAGTGCATGCATTGAAGACATGGAGACATTTTCTCATTGGAAATCATTGTGAGGTGTACACGGATCATAATAGTTTGAAGTACATTTTCACACAGAAGGAGTTGAATCTCAGACAAAGGAGATGGTTGGAGCTTATCAAGGATTATGATATGAAATTGCATTATCACCCTAGAAAGGCTAATGTAGTAGCTGACGCATTAAGTCGCAAGAGCCATGTCAATACATTAATGATGGGAGGAATACCAAGGGAGTTAGCGAAAATCTTCGTGAACTATGTTTAGAAATAGTTCTGAGGGGCTATGTGGCAGCAATGGAGATTCAGTCAACCTTGATGGATAAAATCAGGGAAGCTCAGAAAGCTGACAAAGAGATTGCCGCTATAAAGGAGAAACTGAGCAAAGGAAAAGCTAAAGGATTTCGTGAGGATGAGAACGACACCCTATGGTTTGAAGACCATGTTTACGTGCCCAATGACCCGGAGATCAGGAAGTTGATTTTGCAAGAGGCACACGACTCACCGTATTCAATTCACCCAGGAAATACCAAGATGTATTTGGATTTGAAGGATATTTTCTGGTGGACCGGAATGAAGAAGGATATTGCGGAGTATGTAGCAGTTTGTGATGTATGCCAGAGAGTAAAGGCAGAGCATCAGAAGCCAGCATGGATTGCCAATACCCGAATGTTTGTGGGATAAGCTAGGCATGGATTTTATCACGGGATTACCCAGGACTCATTCAGGCTATGACTCGATTTGGGTTGTAGTTGATTGATTGACGAAAGTAGCTTATTTCATCCCAGTAAAGACCACTTACACCAGTGCTAAGTTGGCAAAGATATACATGACCAGGATCGTATGTCTGCATGGAGTTCCAAGGAGTATCGTATCGGATAGAGGAACCCAGTTTACCTCAAAGTTCTGGAAGCAGTTGCACAAAACTTTGGGTACCAGGCTAGAATTCAGTACAGCTTTTCATCCACAGATAGATGGACAGACTGAGAGAGTCAATCAGATTTTGGAGGATATGCTGAGAGCTTGTGCGCTAGATTACGGATCTAGTTGGGACGATAATTTGCCATATGCAGAGTTCTCTTACAACAACAGTTACCAAACCAGTTTAAAGATGGCCCCTTTCGAAGCCTTGTACGGAAGGAGGTGCAGGACACCGTTGTTGTGGGACGAAGTTGGAGACCGCCAGTTGTTTGGACCTGACTTGATTAAAGAGTCTGAACAGAAGGTGAAGTTGATTCGTGATAGGCTCAAGGTAGCCCAGTCCAGACAGAAGAGTTATGCAGATTCTAAACGAAAGGAGACAGTTTACGAAGTCGGAGACAGAGCTTATCTTCGAGTATCTCCACTTCGAGGAACAAAGCGTTTTGGAGTTAAAGGGAAGTTAGCACCACGATTTGTAGGACCATATCGAGCTTTGGAGCATATGGGAGAAGTGGCCTACAAGTTGGAATTGCCCGAAGGATTGTCAGGAGTACATGATGTGTTCCACGTCTCCCAGTTGAAGAAGTGTCATGCGGAGATGGCTGACATACCGTTGAGAGACACAGTGCCATTGGAAACTATTCAGTTGGATAACGATTTGACCTACGAGGAGAAACCAGTTAAGATTCTCGAGTTTGCCAGCCGAGTTACTCGCAGCAAAGTTATTAAGTTTCGCAAAGTTCAGTGGAGCCACCACACGGAGGATGAAGCCACCTGGGAACGAGAGGAAGATTTGCTCAAAGACCACCCTCACCTATTTTCTAGCCAACCCGAATCTCGAGGGCGAGATTCATCTTAAGGGGGGTAGGTTTGTTACATCCCAAATTTTCAATTTGGAATGTTATACATTAGATCATCATGCATATCATATTTTATTTTGCATTTTGGTTGATCCTAGAAATTCTACGCAACTCAATGACCCACGGAGAGAGTTGGGGATTTTCGTTATTTTCATATTTGAGTTCTCTCAAATTTTGAGAATAGGATCATTTGATTTTATTTATTTTATCATCAATTATTTCTATTACAAAAATATGAGAGAGGGAATAAAATGACTTTCCCAAAATAAAGAAATATTGAGGATTTAATAAAAAATCAAATAAGATTTTATTTCGGAGTTTTTCGGTGTTTTATTTGAATTTAGGAAAAATGTGCGTTTTTCAAAATTGCATTTAGGGCCCAAATAAATGTTCACCTTGTGCGGCTTGATTTTAGAAGCCCGTGAAAATTTATTTCGGAATTTTTGGAGTCTGTTTAGTATTTCTTTTTATTTTTCTTCCGAGCGGAATAAAAAACACGAACCGACTTCGGCCAATACCCGAGCGGTACACTGCCCGGGGGCAGCCTTTAAATAGCGCCGCCCCGCCTCGATCCGCGCGTGCCGCCGACGATCCTGCCGCCCGAGGTTCGTCATGCCTCGTTTTCCGTGCCGAAAAAAAAGGAGAGAAAAAAAATTCGGCGTTCGTCGTTTTCCTTTTTCTCGGATTAAATCCGCGATTTTTCTGAGCGCGATTCCTGATCCGATTTTTGTTTTAGTTTAACATTTCGCTCGTTTATTGGAATCAGGCGATTCAAGCGCCTAGGGATTCGTGTCGAAACCCTCTATCCGTTTAACCAACTTAAACAAAATTTTGCTACTGTAAAATTTGCCCTAGATCCAGATTACTAGAATGAAGTTGTTTTCTTTCGCCGTTTGACTTTCGTTGCTTCGTTCGATTTGATTCTTTTTGCCAACCAGAGTTCTTAAGTTGAACCTTCTGGTTAGATCTCTTATTTGAGTTTCACCTGTGCATTAGATGAGTACTTATTGTATGCTTGTTTGTTTGTCTGCGATAGAATACCCAGAGTGCGCCGCCTGTTACTTCGAATCGTTAGGTTTCGTGGATCATCAGCAAGGCAAGTAACACTTTGATCATACCTTTTCTACTACCCAGTTTTATTGCATTAGATCAATCCTCACACATTGCATGATTAGGATCTAATTAAATTGCGGGATGGGAAGTAGATGAGGTAGTACCTATTACCTGTTTATTATCAAACCTTTGGGAGGTACTTCTACGTTTGCTTATTATGCCATGCTATGCTAGTAGATGTGGATTGGGTGAGTGATATCCATGACAGATGTGAGATTGTTAATTAATGGTTTATCTAAGGTGGCAACTTAAACACACATCTGGGTGGATCGAGGCACCTGGGTATTCCAGGACTTGCCTGTTTTCTTTTGGACCGCCACCCAGGCTCAAAGGGATCATGAGACTATTCATACTAAAAACTTCCGTGTGCAGCCACAAGCTATTATGGGCTCTAGCATAGTTTACTAGGTTGTGCGAACTCTTACAGTGGTAGACTAGCAGATGTAGGGGATGTAGGTGGTACGGTCTACCCGATCGTAAGGTGCTAGCGCTTCTGAAAGACTAGGTCTCGGTCATCCGTCTTCTCAAACACCATGTAGTGCGAGAAACCAAACGGAGGCGATCGAGTATTGTGGGGAAAAGTGCGCAAACCTCTGCAGAGTGTAATATACTAATCATGGTTAGGCGTGTCCCCGGTTATGGACATCTTGAGTATCTAGTACTTGGATTTTCATGTGAATCTCAACATGTTACTCTAAATTAATTTTGTTGGGTTATGTTTAATGATGATGCTTAATTGGGATTGAGAATGCTGTCAACCATTCTCAATGTTTAACAACCACCATGATAGTAATTAAATTTTATTCCTTTGAAGTAGGGAAAAATTGGCTTTACGCAAAACTGTAACCATATAGCTTTCCACCAGCCAAATATGCATATAGTATAGCTGTTTCATTCCATTACTCTATATGTGTTACATTGCCAGCATATTCCATGTGCTGACCCGTTTTCGGGCTGCAACGTTAATGTTGCAGACTTTTCAGACGACGATTAAGGAGTTTTTAGGTCGTGGTTCTATACTCAGTGATGCTGTTGGAGTTGATGGACTCACTTATCTTCCAAGCCTTCCGTTGTTATCGTTATTAGATGGCCTTAAGCCATATTTATTGTAATAAGTTCTCTTTTGAGACACTCGATGTAATAAGTGTGTGATTGCTACTCTGCTATAAATCCTATGAGTACTGTGTGGTGTCAGCATTACTGATCCAGGGATGACACCGGAGCACAGAGATCCGACTGTTTGAGGTCTGGTCGCTACAGTTTTACCTCCATCAAGAGGGCCCGAACCTGGGTAAAACATCGTGTCCCCTGCCTCCTGTTACCATCCGGCCTAGACGCACAGTTCGGGACCCCCAACCCGAGATCCGCCGGTTTTGACACCGACAATATACTTGCTACACATTTCTTTTCGCCAAAGATGAGACGGGATGTTGAGCGTTTTGTTGCTCGCTGCACTACATGTCAAAAAGCTAAGTCACGACTCAATCCTTATGGTTTATATATGCCTTTGCATGTACCTAGTGTTCCTTGGGAGGATATATCTATGGACTTTGTTTTAGGTTTACCTCGAACAAAGAAGGGGAGGGATAGCATATTTATTGTCGTGGATAGATTTTCAAAAATGGCACACTTTACACCATGTCGTAAAAGGGATGATGCTGTTAATTTTGCTGATTTGTTCTTTCGTGAAATTATTCGCTTGCATGGTGTGCCAAATACTATTGTTGCAGATCATGATACTAAATTTCTTAGCCACTTTTGGAGATGTTTATGGGCTAAGTTGGGGACTAAACTGCTTTTTAGTACTACTTATCACCCCCAAACTGATGGACAAACTGAAGTAGTCAATAGAACATTGTCAACTATGCTTAGGGCTGTTTTGAAGAATAATAAGAAAATGTGGAAAAAATGCTTTCCTCGTATTGAATTTGCTTATAATCGTTCATTGCATTCTACTACTAAGATGTGCCCTTTTGAAATTGTGTATGGTTTCCTACCTCGTGCACCTATTGATTTGTTGCCTCTTCCATCTTTGGAGAAGGTTAATTTTGATGCTAAAGAACGTGCTGAATTGATTTTAAAAATGCATGAGTTAACTAAGTAAAACATTGAGCATATGAATGCTAAATACAAACTTACTAGAGATAAGGGTAGAAAACATGTTGTGTTTGCACCTGGAGATCTTGTTTGGTTACATTTGCGTAAGGATAGATTTACTAATTTGCACAAATCAAAGCTAATGCCACGTGCTGATGGTCCTTTTAAGGTGTTAGAGAAAATAAATGATAATGCACATAAACTTGAGCTACCTACATATTTTAGGGTTAGTCCCAGTTTTAACATTGCAGATTTGAAGCCTTATTTGGGTGAGGAAGATGAGCTTATGTCGAGGACGACTTCATTTCAAGAAGGGGGGGATGATGAGGACGTCAATACCATTGTTACACCCACAGCCCCTGCTGCTATACATACTGGACCAATTACTAGAGCTCGCGCACGCCAATTGAATTATCAGGTACTTTCATTTCTTGGTAACGATTCTAATGTTCATGAGAATATGATGTTGCCTAAATTGGATACATTTGTTTTACTTACAGATGAAGGGCCTAGCTTGGACAAGAAAGATGAACCTTGGAGCAAGTTCAAGCATGGAGATGATGGCATGTGCAAGGGGATCAAGAACGAAGTTACAAGTGATGATTTCAGGACTTTGAAGCCACCATAAGGAGTGCATGAAGCCTTGGACGAAATATACAAGTTTCCACTTCATAAACTTCATCCAGAGGCTATTTTAGGTGTTGCGTCACCTTATTATTGGGCCAGGCCCATGTATTTTCGAAATACTTAAGTGTAGGCTGTTTTTAGAGTCCGTGTGTGTAGGGAAACAAGAGTTAGGGTTGGTTTCGGACCCCTCCAGCAAGGGCCACGAAATTCCCCCTCTCTCCTCCATATATACAGCCCTTAGGGCATCATTTAGACTTTCGGTTTTGTTTAGATTAAAGTTCGCCATAGCTGCAACTTTGCGTACTTCGTTTGTGTTCAACGACCAGAGCAAGGCGTCACAGAACCCCACCTTGATCAATAAAGTTTTCATCTTATATTCACAATATCCAGATTGCAATCTCAGTTTCTTGCTTGTTCTTTGTTTGCTCGCAGGAAACAGACCCTCGTGGTCAGGTTGATCGTGCTCCAGCGTGGTCAATAACCCCTCGGAAGTTGGTTTAGCGATTGCTAAGGCGCGACGTCTCGCACGTTCATAGTCGGATCGTCAAGGTCGACTCCATCAGAAAACGATAGCCATCATCTCATCAAAACATCGGGACACCTTCGCCTCTATCAGAAATTTAGTATCACGATCTGAAACAAAAGTATTTGGCACACCATGCAAGTGAATAATTTCACAAAAGAACAAATCAGCAACATTTACATCATCATCACTTTTATGACATGGTATAAAGTGTGCCATTTTCGAGAACCTATCGACAACAAAAAGTATGCTATCCCTCCCCTTCTTTGTTCAAGGTAAACCGAAAACAAAGTCCATAGATATATCCTCCCAAGGAACACTAGGTACAGGCAAAGGCATATATAAACCATGAGGATTGAGTCGTGACTTAGCTTTTTGACATGTAGTGCAGCGAGCATGATGCGGAGCATCCCAAGATCATCCCCATGGACGCACCTACACCTCCAATGACACCACTTGGACCAATGACACAAGCCCGAGCCAAAGCTATCGAAGATAAGGTGAACTCACTCCTATCCGAACTTCCATTTTCTATGCATGAGACATGGCTACTACCTAAGTCCGAGGTGTTGTGCATGATTAGGTGCCAAGAGGGTCCTCCTGAAGATGTGCATGAAGATGTACAAGTCCCCAAGTCCACGGAAGAGGAGAACCAACGGAAGGAGCCAAGAGCATCTCCCAGGCCCCGGACATCCGGCCAAGGCCCCGGACGTCCGACCCCTGGAGTGTCTTCCACTACAGCAGCCTAGACGCAGAAGGCGACATGCCCCGGACATCCGGCCCCGGCAGCCCGGACATCCGGCCCTCCCGAGACCCCGGACATCCGGCCACCGGCTCGGAAATCCGGCCCCTCCGAACCCGAGAGCAACAAATGCCACCGCTCTAGCCCGGACATCCGCCCCCCCAGCCTAGACATCCGGCGTCGCCTGAAAGCCCGAACATCTGGCCCGACCAGCCCGGACATCCGGCCTCCCTTGTCTGCGCATAATGAAGGGCCGAGGCCCGTGTATCCCTTCTCCCCCTAGACTATATATACTCCATCCCGTACAATTTTCTAGGGTTAGCAAAGGATTAGCTCATATTTTGTGTGAGAGCTTTGCTCATCCACTTGGTTACCTTCCACTCAGAGATTCGAGCCTCCAGCGGAGAAGATCGCCCAAGCGGATTCAAGACCCCTCTTTAGGGAAGAACATCAAGACCTCCTCACGGAGAAGAACCGGTTACCCTTTTGTATCGTCCCTAGTTGTCCATGGATCGTGTATCTTCTCTTATGTATTCGAGGATCTAGCACATGTGTGACTTGATCTTGTTAGTTTGAGTGTTCCTCTTGTGTTTCCCCTTGTGATTTCCCTCGTTTCCCTCTTTGTGTTCCTCGTGTTCTTCGCGGGATCCCCTCCTTTCGTGAAAGATCGGGCGATTAGGGTTCTACCCTACATCATCTTGGTATCTAGAGCCACGTTGATCACGATTTCGGAGCCTCCCCATTGTGTTTCTAGCCTAATTTTGTTGTTTTCGTCCTAATCCAAAAATCCCCACCAAAAATAGCCCCAATTTTTTTTGTGATTTGTTGGTGTGTTGAGATTTTGTTGGTTTGGATCCGTGGATTTGCTTTGTTTTGAGTGGATCTAGCTTCCCATCCTTTTTCCCCCAATTTCCATCCTCAAATTCCTCCGAATTTCGCCCGGATTTAACCTCTCCACGCGGTGTTCATCCTGCTCGTCCCCAGATCCAGAGCTCGGACATCCAGCCCGTCAAGCCCGTACATCCTGCCATCCACCCGGACATCCGACTCCTGGCAGCAACATCTCCATCCACCGCCTCGTTTTCCGCCCAATTTCCACCAAATTTTGTTCCGGTGCCCACCATATACAATACACACTTCCGCATACCTGCACCATTTCCGCATAACCCAACCATTTTTGGACCGTTTCGCTCTCCGACACAATTTCTACTTCGAGGTTTGAGAATTTGAGTTGCGGTACCGTATCCTTTTGTGTTTCAGCTACCTAGGTACGGTTCGACATCGACATCACCGCCGCTCATCTTCGCCACGGACGTGTCCTACATCATCACCGCCGTCCTACATCGTCATCAACAACGACCACCTTGACTACATCTTGGTATTCATGCCACCATTTTGACACCATACCGGAAGCAAGACCGGTAACCTCATCTTGGTATTGCACATATCACTCTTGCCATTACATTGATAGCCATCATAGCCTTACTCATTTGCGTCGCTTACCCATCGAGACTAGCCATTGAGTATTGCCGGCAACGAGACTTGTGCACATTAGTGATCATACTTCCCATAGCATAGATACATCATTGTTGCATATATTGGTATCATCTCTTGTGTCACAAAGTTGTCATCGCATACTCATTTTCTATCTTGGTTCGTCAAGCATTGCATGAGAAAAGAGCTCAAACATCAAAGAGCCAAACAAGCTTTTAAGCAAAGAGAAAAGATAAGCAAAGAGCTTTTAAGCAAGAACCACAGCATCTTACAACATTAAGATTATCATACTCGATCATCTTGGATCATATCATAGCAACACCTTGCATAGAACATATTTGGGATAGAAGTCATTGCATTTTTGCTAAGTAGGTTGTGCACGAGTTCTTGTATTCGCCTATTGTGCAATCGTGCTAGCGTCTCTCTAGTGTTGTGCAACAAGAGCATTTTTGTAGATACCACATTTTGGCTCACCCTTGTTTGCACAACCCCACTTATCTTTTTGCGTGTGTGTTTCCGTGTACCTTATATGCTTGGTCTACTTGTTAAATTGCATCTTGCGAATCTTTTCCAACATTATTGAAGCTCACTTACAATTGCATCAAATTTTTGTGCCACCATCCTAACCAAGCTCCACCAAAAGCTTTTACTTGTGTAGGTGTGAGAAACCGACAAGAGCTAGTACCAATTGTGCTATTTCCTTGTCCTACATTGGAGTGATCCTCGATCCACTTTCAACTTCGGTCAAGGTACATTTGGTACTCGTTCTTCTCTTTCTACCACTCACATTTGTCTTGGAATGATGGATAGGCCAAGTACTTCTACCAACCCACTCTTCATGGAGCAAGACGACGACATGAACTCCTTCGTCACCAAGAGTCACCTCTTTGGTGCACAATGTGCTTTGCATCAAGAGCAACAAGCTATGAGTGAACGCATTGACAACCTTGCCGCCGACTTGCGACTTTCTGAGCAGCGTACAAGGGACTACTTCGACCACAAGCTCGACGATCACAAGTAAGAGAATGACGCAAGGATGGACGAAATTCATGCTTTGTTGCTCAACCGCTCGTCTTCCACTTCAAGAAGGAGCCGTTCAAGCCGCCACTCCGACTTCACCCTCTCCGGCTCAAGTACACCGACATCGGATAATCTTCGCCGTGCCGCGCGCACTGATCGTCAAGCAAGCCTCAATCCGCTACGCGACACCAACTCTCAACAATGCCGACAACGTCAAACTCAAGTGGCCTTTGCGCTAGCCCGAGAACGGCAACGACAACGCCAACATGAAGAGGAAGAGCGAGCGCGTCTACACCAAAATGCTCAAGATGCCGAGGTACTACGTCAAGAACAACAACTCCGTGACGCTCAAGCACTTGCGGTGCAACAAGCTCTAAGTGATTCGAGTTGAGCCATAGTTGACCGAAGCCGACAAGCCCGTGAACAAGAGGAAGCACTTCGCGAAGAAATTCAAGAACGAAGATTTCAAGATCGCATGCATCGTCAAGTTCCTCATCGAGCTCGACAAGCTCCTCCACAAGCTCGCCAAGAAAAACAAGTCAATCAAGAGCATGAAGACAATGGAGATCCTCCACGACAAGAACAACATGAAAATAACTACCCTCCACGCCAAGAGCACCACGAGTTGCACAATCATCAACAACATGGGCGTCATCATCCCCGACCCCAACATAATGAAGAGGAACGTTATGGCAAACTCAAGTTCACCATGCCCAAGTTCAACGGAAGCAACGATCCCGAAGAGTACCTTTCATGGGCATTGAAGGTTGACAAGATCTTCCGTTTGCACAATTATGAAGAAGAGAGGAAGATCGCGATGGCATCCCTTGAGTTCCAAGACTATGTCCTCATTTGGTGGGAACAAATCATAGAGTGCCGAGAGGCAAGAGGTGAACCACCCATCACTACTTGGGCACAAATGAAGGATGTCATGAGAGCACGCTTCTTACCTACCTACTACAACCGCGACCTCTTCAAGAAACTCCAACAACTCAAGCAAGGAACAAAGAGTGTTGAAGAATACTACAAGGAGATGGAGATTGCAATGATAAGAGCCAATGTCACGGAAGATGATGAGCAAACAATGGCACGTTTCTTGAATGGACCCAATCATCCTATCAAGAAGATCGCTGACTTCCAACCATACTCAAATCTCATCGAGCTAGTGCACCAAGCTACCAAAGCGGAACGCCAAGTGCAAGATGATTTCAAGTATGCCAAGTTCTCATCCAAGTCCTACGGCTTCTCTAACAACCAAGCTTCAACGACTCCAACACCGGCTACAAGACCTTCTACTTCCAACATCGACAAGTCGACTTCCAAGAAAGCTTCGTCAACTACAAGTCATCCTCCTACGAGAAACTTCAAGCCAAGAGTTTCATCATCATCAACCCCAACCGATGAGACCGTCAAGACGAGTTCCTTCAAGTGTTTCACTTGTGGAGGCCGAGGACACAAGTCCTATGAGTGCACCAACAAGCGAACCATCGTCTTCAACGACGATGGCACATATGTGTAACATCCCAAATTTGCAATTTGGAATGTTATACACTAGATCATCATGCATATCATACTTTCTTGCATTTTGGTTGATCCTAGAAATTTCACGCAACTCAAGGACCCTCGGAGAGAGTTGGAGATTTCGTTATTTCCATATTTGAGAGTTTTCTCAAATTTGAAAAGAGGATCATTTGAATTATTTATTTCATCTTCAAACAATTTTCCGATATCAAAAATATAAGAGAGGGAATAATATGACTTTCCCAAAATTGAGGAAAAATGAAGATTTAATAAATAGATCAAATTTTGTTTTGCCGGAGTTTTATTTGCATTTTATTTGGATAGGGAAAAATGCGTGTTTTCGAAAATTGCATTTTAGGTCCGGAGTAAAGTTCATTTTGTTCGGCTCATTTTTAGGAGTCGGGGAAAATTTACTTTAGAAATTTTGGAGCTCGTTTAGATTTTATTTTCTGTGTTTTTTTGCGCGCGAAACCGTTTAAAAAAAAACTCCCGCCAGGCCAGCCGGGCCAAAGGCCCAGCCAGCCGGCCACCGCCAGCCTCGTGTGCGCCGTGCGCTAGCGCAGGAGCCAGCCAGGCCGCCGCCTCTTGCTCTAGCCGAATCCTTTTAGGATTCTAGGCTAGCCCTTTTTCCTTTGTTTCGTTTTCCTATTCCTATTCCTAGTCTATTTCTTGTCCCCTACCCCATGTTTTCTCCTCCCCTCCCCAATATAAATACCCCAACACACCCCCTCTAAACCCATCAAATCAAACCCCAAGCCCTACACCACACCCCACGCCGCGCCCTACACCGCCGCCGCGCCACCCCACACCCGCGCCGCCGCCGCACCTTGCCCACGCCGCCGCAGCACCTTGCCCACGCCGCCGCCCCACCTTGCCCGCGCCGCCGCCGCCCTACGCCACGCCGCCGAAGCCCCTCGCTGGAGACCTGGCCGGAGGTTGCCCCGCGTCTCTTTTCCTCGGATCGTTTTCTTCTAATCGTTCCGATTCTTTTCTTCTCTTCCGATTCGTTTTCTTTCCGGTTCTTCTCTAAACCGTTCCGGTTTGTAGATCGGTTTTTCGTTCGGTTTTCTTCTCCGAAACCCTAGATCGGATTCTTTTTCTTTTCCGATTTAGTTGCCTTTGGACCGTTCGCCGAACCGTTCGTCCTAACGAACGTGATCACCGGATTCTTCTAGGTTAACGAACGTCCGTTCCTTCAACCGTTCCTCTTTTCTTACTGTCGGACTTATTCCGCGATCACGATCTCAGATCCGATCTTCGTTCTAGTTTATATTCTCGCTCGTTTATCGGAATCAGGTGA
This sequence comes from Triticum urartu, assembly GCF_003073215.2. NCBI lineage: Eukaryota > Viridiplantae > Streptophyta > Magnoliopsida > Poales > Poaceae > Triticum > Triticum urartu. The sequence goes on along the minus strand of NC_053027.1, from coordinate 359,030,232 downwards.
TTCAAGCGCCTGGAGTTTCGTTTTGAAACTGTCGTTCCGTCTAATCAACTTAAACACGTTTTTGCCCCGGTAAAATTTGACCTAGTTTCAACTTGCTAGAACCGAGTTGTTTTCTTCCGCTGTTTGTTTTTCCGTTTCTTTGTTCGGTTCATTCTTTTGTTCGAGTTTTACCTGTGCATTTGTTGAGTTCTTATTGTGTGCTTATTGTTTGTCTGTGATAGATTACTTGGATTGCGCCGCTTGTTACTTCGAAACCCTAGGACTCGCGGATCATCAGCAAGGCAAGTAACACTTTGATCATACCTTTCTACAACCCATGTTTTATTGCATTAGATCAATCCTCTCACATTGCATGATTAGGATCTAATTAAATTGTGGGATGGGAAGTAGATGAGGTAGTACCTATTACCTGTTTATTATGAAAACTTTGGGAGTTACTTCTACGTTTGCTTATTATGCCATGCTATGCTAGTAGACGTGGATTGGGTGAGTGATATCCATGACAGATGTGAGTTGATAATTTTAATGGTTTATCTAAGGTGGCAACTTAAACACACATCTGGGTGGATTGAGGCACCTGATGTCTATCAGGACTTGCCTGTTTTTATTTTGGACCGCCACCCAGGCTCAAAGGGATCATAAGATCTTTCATGCTAGAAACTTCCGTGTGCAGCCACATGCTACTATGGGCTCTGGCATAGTTGACTAAGTTGTGCGAACTCTACAGTGGTAGACTAGCAGATGTAGGGGATGTAGGTGGTACGGTCTACCCGATCGTAAGGTGCTAGCGCTTCTGAAAGACTATGTCTCGGTCATCCGTTTCTCAAACACCTTGTAGTGCGAGAAATCCAACGGAGGCGATCGAGTCTTGTGGGGAAAAGTGCGCAAACCTCTGCAGAGTGTAATAAACTAATCATGATTAGCCGTGTCCCGGGGGATGTGCTGCAAGGCGATTAAGTTGGGTAACGCCAGGGTTTTCCCAGTCACGACGTTGTAAAACGACGGCCAGTGAATTGTAATACGACTCACTATAGGGCGAATTCTGTCAACCATTATCAATGTTTAACAACCACCATGATAGTTAATAAAATTATTCCTTTGCAGTAGGGAAAAACTGGCTTTACGCAAAATTGTAACCATAGAGCTTTCCACCAGCCATATATGCATATAGTATAGCTGTTTCATTCCATTACTCTCTATGTGTTACTTTGCCAGCATATTCCATGTGCTGACCCGTGTTCGGGCTGCAACGTTAATGTTGCAGACTTTTCAGACGACGATTGAGGTGTTTTAGGTCGTGGCCCTATACTCAGTGATGCCGTTGGAGTTGATGGACCCATTTATCTTCCGAGTCTTCCGCTGTTATCGTTATTAGATGGCCTTAAGCCATTTTTATTGTAATAAGTTCTCTTTGAGACATCGATGTACTAAGTGTGTGATTGCCACTCTGCTATAAATCCTTCGCTGTACTGTGTGGTGTCAGCATTACTGATCCAGGGATGACACCGGAGCACGGTAGACTTGATCCATTCAGGCCGGGTCGCCACAAAGAATGGTATCAGAGCACACGCTGACTGTAGGACACGACCACTAAGTTAAAGCCATAGATCACCATTCTCTTCTCATTTTCTAACTCCTCATCTTTTCTACTCTTTTAGGATGACGAACATGAAGATTAAGTACGCCCAACCGGATGAAGGCACACCTTTTGGATTGCACTTGAACGAAGTCACCAAGTACCTGAACATTGGATTACCAAGCTTCACGGGAACCTTCAACGCCACTCTGCCTGAAGAGGAGCGCTGGATGATTCAAGCTCACGTTTCGGGAAGAACATTCGCGCCAATCACGAAGCCTATAGATAGTGTTTTCAATGCACCAACCTGGAGTCTGGGAAAGAGCATGGCAGCTCATATCACCATAGGACGCATTGGAGAAGTTTACCAAGAAGACCTCAAGGACACTATCTACCAGATTTGCGGACGCCGAGATGAACAATGGGAGTTAGTCAGCACCAAGAAGGATAGATCCATTGCATGTTTCATCCAGGAGTTAAACCAGCACATTCGCCGCCACGAGAACCAGATGTGCAATGATATGATAGAGTTGAAGAATGCGAAGGCAAGGATCATCGAGCTAGAAGGAGAACTGAAGTCTACACGCAAGGACTACATGGACGAGATCGTAGCTCTAGCAAGGCACAATGGCGATCTTAAGCAGGAGATTGAAGAACTCAAGAGGAAGTTAGCATCCCAGGAGGACGACGAGTACGTCGCATGTCCGGACAACTACATCATCATCGACGACACCGATTCGAATCCAAGTGAACCCGACTTTGACGACGAAGCTGGAGCAGATATCATGGAGTCTTCCACCGGTTCAAATTTCTAGATGACCACCAGATAGTAGTAATATTCCCCCATGTAAACATTAGTTCAAGCACTTTTGCGATAGTTTTAGACCGTTTGTAAGCCCTTGTTTGATTGAATGAAGTGATTTTGTGTGCATTTGCTCATGTGCATTTGGGTAGTGTTTTCCCTTTAGACCCCCTCTATTCTTAATTCTTGTCTTTTCTAAAACCCTCATATGCCTCCGAGACGTGACAATGGATTTCCACCGGAGCTCACTCAGTTGATCCAGCAGCAGAATCAATTGATGCAGATGTTAGTCCAGAACCAGCAGAACAACAACAACAACAACAACAACCCACCACCACCACCACCTGTTGACCACTTAGCCCGTTTCCTTAGGCTGAATCCGCCGGTGTTTTCTAGTAGCACCGAGCCAATAGTAGCAGACGATTGGCTCCGCAAGATAGGAAGGGAGTTGACCACTGCAGGATGCACGGATGGTGAGAAAGTGAAGTTTGCCGCTCACCAGCTTGACGGATCCGCGGTAGCATGGTGGGAGAATTTCACAGCCACTTACCCAGTTGACACTGTCACATGGGATCAGTTTCAGCAAGCTTTCCGCACTGCCCATGTTTCAGCAGGAGCTATGGCCATAAAGAAGTGTGAGTTTCGCAACTTATGCCAAGGAGGAAGGACCGTGGGCCAGTACGTTGACGACTTCAGCAAGTTAGCACGTTATGCCCCAGATGACGTTGCTATGGATGCAGCTAAGCAGGAGAAGTTTCTGGAAGGGCTGAATGATGAACTAAGCATGAAGTTGATGGTAGCAAGTTTCAACAACTACCAGGAGTTGGTAGATCGCGCCATCATGATTGAAGGGAAGCTACAGCAGATTGAAAACCGTAAGAGGAAGTATGGGGAGGGGAAGTATAACTCTGGAGCCCCGCAGAAGCCCCATTTTGCCCCTAAACCGGGATTTCAGTTTCAGCACACCCATGGAGGAGGTAGCTCGCACAACCATAGTGGCCACAAGAATGGTAATGGGAATGGAGGAAGCAACGGTCAGAACCGGACCACCCCATCGACCCCAACCAAGAGAGATCTGAGTCAAGTCACCTGTTTCAAGTGTTCGAAGCCAGGGCATTATGCAAATGAATGTCCCGAAGGCCAGAATGGAAATGGCAATGGAAGCTCTGGGAAAAAGTCGAACCCTTTCAATAGGGGACAGGTGAACCACATTAATGTGGAGGAGGTTGAAGATCAGCCCGATGCAGTAATCGGTAAGTTTTTGGTTAGTCATTTACTGCACTTGTTCTTTTTGACACTGATGCATCGCATTCATACATATCAAGGGGATTTGTGGATAAATATAACCTGCCAACCCAAGCCCTTAGATCACCCATGTTAGTAAGCTCACCAGGAGCGGAGTTTATGGCTAGACGATGGTGTGATCGGTACCATTAAGGATTGGTAACTATGTTTTTCCCTCAGACCTAATAGTATTGTAATCTCAAGGATTGGATGTGATATTAGGCATGGATTGGTTATCAAAGTATGAAGGGAATATTGAGTGTGCTAGTAAGTCAATTTTGCTTACCACACCAGAAGGAAGAAGGATCAAGTATGTATCCCGGCATGTGCCAAATAGGACACAAGTAAACTGCCTAACAGGAGTTGTGCAAGAGGAAGTACCAGTGGTAAAGGATTTTCCTGATGTATTTCCTGAGGAATTGCCAGGCATGCCACCGGATAGAGACATCGAGTTTTTGATTGAGTTGTTGCCAGGTACAGGCCCAATATCGAAGCGACCGTACCGGATGCCAGCAAAGGATTTGGTGGAAATTAAGAATCAGATTAACGAGTTATTGGATAAAGGTTACATTCGCCCAAGTTCTTCGCCTTGGGGATCACCCGTACTTCTAGTGGAAAAGAAGGATGGATCATTAAGGATGGTTGTAGATTATCGGGGATTGAATGAAGTAACCATCAAGAACAAGTACCCACTGCCAATGATCAACGATCTGTTTGACCGGTTGCAAGGAGCTAAAGTGTTTTCCAAGATCGATTTGCGATCAGGGTACCATCAGTTGAAAATTCGAGAGCAGGACATACCTAAGACAACATTCACCACGAGATATGGACTGTATGAGTATACCGTTATGTCATTTGGATTGACTAACGCACCTGCCTATTTTATGAACCTGATGAACAAAGTGTTTATGGAGTTTTTGGATAAGTTCGTCGTAGTGTTCATTGATGACATCCTGGTTTATTCAAAGAATGAAGAGGAGCATAAGGAACATTTGCGTTTGGTTTTGGAGAAACTAAGGGAACATCAGTTATACGCCAAATTCAGCAAATGTGAGTTTTGGTTGAAGGAAGTTGGATTCCTCGGACACGTTATATCCGAAGAAGCTATAGCAGTTGACCCCACAAGGGTTGAGACTGTAACCGAATGGGAAGCACCATCAACAGTTGGAGAGATCCGGAGTTTTCTTGGACTCGCAGGATACTACCGGAGATTCATTGAGAATTTCTCAAAGATTGCAAAGCCTATGACTGAATTGTTGAAGAAGGATACTAGGTTTAAATGGACTGAGGAGTGTGAGGCTAGTTTCCAGGAGTTGAAGAAACGCTTAGTTACCTCACCAGTATTGATTTTGCCAGATCAGACCAAGGATTATGAGGTGTATTGCGACGCTTCACGTCGAGGACTTGGAGCAGTGCTTATGCAGGAAGGGAGAGTTGTTTCGTATGCTTCACGGCAACTGAAGCCTCATGAGTTGAATTATGCCACGCATGATTTGGAGTTAGCAGCCGTAGTGCATGCATTGAAAACGTGGAGACATTTCCTCATTGGAAATCATTGTGAGGTGTACACGGATCACAAGAGTTTGAAGTACATTTTCACTCAGAAGGAGTTGAACCTCAGACAAAGGAGATGGTTGGAGCTCATCAAGGATTATGACATGAGATTGCATTACCATCCCGGAAAAGCTAATGTAGTAGCTGACGCATTGAGCCGTAAGAGCCATGTCAATACTCTAATGACAGGGAAAATACCCAAGGAGTTAGCAGAAAACCTTCGTGAACTAAGTTTAGAAATAGTTCCTAGAGGCTATGTGGCAGCATTGGAGATTCAGTCCACATTGATGGATAAAATCAGAGAAGCTCAGAAATCTGACAAGGAAATTGCTGCTATAACGGAAAAACTAAGCAAAGGAAAAGCAAAGGGATTTCGTGAGGATGAGCACGATACCTTATGGTTTGAGGACCGTGTTTATGTGCCCAATGACCCGGAGATCAGGAAGTTGATTTTGCAAGAGGCACATGATTCACCGTATTCGATTCACCCAGGGAATACCAAGATGTATTTGGATTTGAAGGAAACATTCTGGTGGACCGGAATGAAGAAGGATATTGCAACATATGTAGCAGTTTGTGACGTATGTCAGAGAGTAAAGGCAGAGCATCAGAAGCCAGCAGGATTGTTACAACCATTGCCGATACCTGAATGGAAGTGGGATAAGATAGGCATGGATTTTATCACAAGACTACCCTGGACGAAAGCCGGATATGACTCGATATGGGTAGTAGTTGATCGTTTGACGAAGGTAGCACATTTTATTCCAGTTAAGACCACTTACACCAGTGCTAAGTTGGCAAAGATATACATGACTAGGATCATTTGTTTGCATGGAGTTCCGAGGAGTATCGTATCAGACAGAGGAACCCAATTTACCTCAGAGTTTTGGAATCAGTTGCATGAAACTTTAGGAACCAGACTAGAGTTCAACACAGCTTTTCATCCGCAGATAGATGGATAGACCGAGAGAGTCAATCAGATTTTGGAGGATATGCTGAGAGCTTGTGCACTAGATTATGGATCTAGTTGGGACGATAACTTGCCGTATGCAGAGTTTTCTTATAACAACAGTTACCAAACCAGTTTGAAGATGGCACCTTTCGAAGCTTTATATGGAAGGAGGTGCAGGACACCGTTGTCATGGGACGAAGTTGGAGACCGTCAGTTCTTTGGACCAGATTTGATTAAGGAGTCTGAACGGAAAGTTAAGTTGATTCGCGATAGGCTCAAGGTAGCCCAGTCCAGGCAGAAGAGCTATGCAGACTCTAAACGCAAGGAGACAGTTTACGAAACCGGAGACAGAGTTTATCTTCGAGTATCCCCACTTCGAGGAGTTAAGCGCTTTGGAGTTAAGGGAAAGTTAGCACCGCATTTCGTTGGACCATATAAGATCTTGCAACGTATGGGAGAAGTCGCCTATAAGTTGGAATTACCAGAGGGACTGTCAGGAGTTCATGATGTATTCCATGTTTCTCAGCTGAAGAAATGTCACACCGAGATGGCGGAGGTACCGCTAAGAGATACCGTGCCGCTTGAAGCGATTCAGTTAAAGGATGACCTAACATATGAGGAGAAGCCAGTCAAGATTCTCGAGTATGCCAACAGAGTTACTCGTAGCAAGGTTATCAAGTTTTGCAAAGTTCAGTGGAACCACCTGGGAGAGAGAAGAAGAATTTCTCAAGGACCACCCTCACCTATTTTCTAGCCAACCCGAATCTCGAGGGCGAGATTCATCTTAAGGGGGGGTAGGTTTGTAACATCCCAAATTTGCAATTTGGAATGTTATACACTAGATCATCATGCATATCATATTTTCTTGCATTTTGGTTGATCCTAGAAATTTCACGCAACTCAAGGACCCTCGGAGAGAGTTGGAGATTTCGTTATTTCCATATTTGAGAGTTTTCTCAAATTTGAAAAGAGGATCATTTGAATTATTTATTTCATCTTCAAACAATTTTCCGATATCAAAAATATAAGAGAGGGAATAATATGACTTTCCCAAAATTGAGAAAAAATGAAGAT